>NC_141245.1:21417297-21854797 GCF_054856555.1 Leptonotus elevatus | reverse complement strand
GTTGGTGGCTTTACTTTTCGCGGACGACGACGAGTAAGCGGCATTGTTCATTCAATTCCGTGCTAACGCTCAACTCAACACTAAGTAAATTTACCAATCTAATCTCTGCGCTTTTTTTCTTTGCAGCCTTTGTAACGTGCACACTCACACATGCCTGGCAGCGCGATGAGTTGCAGCGCGATGAACCTGAACATTAACGAACTGAAGGCTGAGCTCCAGCGTCGCGGCTTGGACGCCACGGGCCTCAAGGTGGAGCTGGTGGAGCGGCTCAAGGCAGTGCTGGACAAAGAAGCCCTCGCAAAGACACCGGGCGGAGGGGACGAGGAACAGGGCGACGAAGGGGACGAAACTGAAGAGAAGCAAGGTAAACCCGCGATTTACACTTTTTCGTACACATTTTCCTGCTGGGGGGGAAAATGTTGGGGAGTGTGGACCAAAGTTATTTTTGTTCACCGGGGCAGTCATTTGTGAGTATAAACATAAATTGAAGTAATTTAAGTAGTCTATACTACCGTTATAATCCATGATGAGGTAGTGCACTTTCCAGAATGCTTTGCAGCGCTCTTTGTAAATAGTTGGTGCTCTTTAATGGCTTGGTTGTGAGTCTTTCTGTGATGTTTTTGTTTACAAACATCTCAGATAATAGATGATGGACAAAGACAAAAAGTACAAAGTGAAAATTGGATCATTGTGAGTGGTAGCCCTGGTTAAAAATAGTGATTGGTCAATGTGTTGCGATACTTTCTCTCACAATCCAATATCGTGTTCACATGCAAAGATCTCAGACCGTGCAGTGTTGTGGAAAAACCAGTGGTTTTGAGCACGACGAATTACACGCCCAAATCATATATCTTGTTTGTGGAAGAGAAGGATGGGGGGGGGGGGAACATCCAGCGACTGCTACTCGTGATTGGTTCATTGATGGGTGAAGTCAGTAGGTACGAGTTCAAAATTAGTATCTGGGTGAGCTTAGCCTAGTGGGGGTCAAGGAAAGAGCATGGTGGGCTGCCAGGTTTAAGGTGGGGGGGGGGGGGGAGCCAGCATTGAAATTGACTTATTGAATAAGGCAAGGCAAGTTCATACACAAGGCAACTCAATGTGCTTTAAAAAAAGGAAAGGCAAGACCTATGAGCATCAACAAACACAGTAGTTAACATTCAGCGCAAAAAAAAAGAGAAATCAAAAGTAGGTTACAACATTTACTAAAAGAACATAGGTTGACAATGTTAAAACATTAGACAGCAAACTTTAAAAACATTTAGCGTAAGGAAGTTATAAATAAAAAAAAGGATTTAAAAGGGAGGGGAAAAAACATGATTTAAAGACCTTAATTAAAGGTATGTGCGGGGAAAAAAGCAAAGTTTTCAACTTTGATTTAAAGGCATTTACACTCGGGGCTGACTTCAATTCTGTTGGCAGCTTATTCCATTTGTGTGCAGCATAACAGCTAAATCATGCAATGTTTACTTCGAACTCTGGGTATCACTAGTTGGCCCAAGTCTGTAGATCCCAGAGTCCTGCGGGGTTTGTATTCAGGTTTTTAACTCATTTGCTCCCCCAAACATATAAATACGTGTCCCAAAGACGCATTTATACGTTTTTATGTTGTTGTTTTTTTGCTAGAGCATAAAGAAGGCTTTGATGCAGCCTCTCGACTGCAAAGAGCGGTTGGATAAATTGTAGTTATTTCACAAACGGCCAGCAGGTGGGAGCAGAGCATAGGAACTGAACCAGGCCATGTTGAAAAACCCTCAATTACTCAAGAGTTCTAAATAGATTTGTGAATGATGATGAAATTTAGCTATATTCTAATGCTAATTGCTGCAAAACGGAAACAGATAGAAGTATACTTTTTTTTCCCAGACGAAAAAAGAGGCATTCATCTTTCTTTTGGCAGGTTTCATGTTTTTATAGCAATACAACACACTATTCTTGTGGGCCTCGGAAAATCAGTCAAAATCCAGTAAAAAGCCGCGAGTGAAGGGGATTGCTTCTGTGAAAATGGCTGGGAGTGAAAGAGTTAATAATGCCCAGACGTAGTGTGCGAATGTACTCGCTGAGCTTAAAGTTCAAGTTCTTTACAGACACAGACACCCGCGTTGCAGTAACAAAGGGGACATGAGCAACAAACCCATTTAAAGAGCACATTTCTCTGTGTGCATTCACAGACGAGGGAAGCGACAGCGATACGCTGCCAGAGGAGGAAGACGAAGGCAGTGAATGGGGCAGCTGCTACCAGGAAGAGTCAGAGTCGGATTCGGCATCCGAGTCTGTCCACAGCATGGTAGACCTCAGCGCCAATGCTGACCTGCCCAAAACCTCCACCGCCGCAGAGGCGACGGTCAACCCTGAGACGGATAAGGGGGGTCGCGTCAACATCAAGCAAGGTGCGTTGGCAGTTCACTTCCAGACATGCTGTGGTTTGTTTTCAATACGTTGGTCATTAAAACGGACCAGCCTGATTTTGCTGGTGACCATATTTGTCTTTTATCACAGAAATTGACGATGACATCAAAATTGAGAGCGAGGCCAATTGTTCTGAGCCTCAAAGTGAACAAGATAGCAACGGTCTGGAAGAGCGGGTGAAGACGGAGTCTGAGACGAGCAGATGCGGCGGCAGAAAGCGGCGGCACGAGAGCAGCAATGGCCCCGACCACCGTGAACAACGCAAGGAAAAGAGGTATTTGTTCATTATTTGTAAATGTGTGAAGAGGAAGTTTGATGGACCGTTTTTTTTTTAGAGACAGTTGTGACTTTTATTAAAAACAAATAGCGTTAAAATGTACCCCTATTTTTCGCAGGGTGGGGTTGTACTTTCCAAATCCACACTCTGTATGTGAAAAACACTCGTGTCCTAAATCATCGTTCCCAATTAGAATGAATGCCAATGCCATTATTGTAATCCTTTAAAAAAAAAAAAAAATCCACACTATTTGTGCAATGTGTGTTTGTTGTGTTGTTTTTAAATAAGGAGGGAAATAACTCTCTACAGTATGCTATTATTTATGTCGTGCATGCATTTGTCACCATGGGGCATTATAATACACAGGCATGCAACCCGTAGCTTTGATGAAACGGTTGCAAAAGTAGACATTTTTGCAAAGTGGAACACGCGTGGGTGCCAAGAATTAGATTATCAAGGGAGGAAAGTCCATTTATTTTAATCATTTGTATTGGTTCATCACACACAAAATGAAATATTTCGGGCCTCTATTTGTTTCAATTTGGATGATTTTGGCAAAGGGTCTGGTGCAACTTGTGACTGAAGGATCAGTCAGGAAAAGAAAACTGCCGACAGGTGGCAGTCGGTGTAAGATCAGCCAGAATCCTGTTACGGGAAAAAGAGAAGCCTTTGTAGAAGGGACCGTGGAAAGAATGCAGGAACCAAAGCGCGATGGATAAAGCCTAAAACAGCTAACTCGGTTGTTTTTAAGCTTCCTCGTCTAAAACGTGACGGTGATCGGGTGGCTTTGGTTGAGAGAATGACGCTTCGTTCCAGAAAATGTAACGAGCTGCCATCAAGTGAGGTTCCATATGGCTCGTGGTGCGTTTTGCCCGAGGCTTCTTTGGATGATAGCGATGAAGGCGAGCCGGATTTGGATCCCGATATGTCTGATGAGTATGTGCCTTCAGACTGGAGTAGTAGCAGCAGGGACTCTTCGCCGGAACCACCAGAACGAGGAGGTAAGATAAGAGCTTGAACGGTCGCCCCTCATAAAAACATCTGTTTTGTCCTACTATACTATAAAGTTGGCAGTAATACAAAAAAATTATATACAGTATGTACAAATTAGGGATGTAACGATAACGGCAATATCGTGATATCGCGATATTAGAACTGCCACAATATCTTTGCCATCATGTCACGATATTAAAAGCAGCTCATCTGTTCAAAAAGCCCGGTTCCGTTTTTGCAGTTATAGCAACCCCTGGTGGCTAGTTTTTTTAGTACAATTACATTTTCACAAGGCAGGTTTTGCCCCTTCTATGTTTAAAATCCACGCTAATTGTCAGATGATGGGGAACATAATATGCTTGTGAAGCGAGTCAATATGTGGAGGAACTCAATGTGTGTGCATTGGCAAGTGAAATGTCTCAATATTAAGTGTTATTAGAGATTGTAGGTTGTTATATGTATTGCTGTTATGTACAAAAGCACAATATTCTTTTGTTGTTTTTTTAGTATGAGTTTCTTTTTTCTTTTTTTTCTTTTTACAATATCGTGACCTGTTTTCTTATATCGCCAAACTCCCCACAAGATCGTGATAATTATCGTATCGCGCGCTTCATAGCGCAATATCGTATCGCGATGTTGGAATATCGTTACATCCCTGGTACAAACCATGCGTCTTGTAGACGTGGACAAATATATGCAGTGCATACTACAGTTGTGCTCATAAGTTTACATGCCCCGTAGTATCGCTAGCTAGATAAAGTGGGACTTGCGTTTTTGTTTTCAGCTATAGGCATCAATGCATCAAAGAGAGACTTTTTCTGGTCAGTTCTGCTAAAACCACTGCTGCTCATTTCATTGAGTCCGTAATATGGATGCTGAGCAAATGAGGAGTAAATGACTTGGTGTAAATGTAAGCTGCGTGCGAGTGCGAGACAGATGCGGCAATGTCACCCTGCAGTAACAGAAATAGTGTGATTTTTACACATTTCTACAAATGACGCATTGTGCATGCATAAGCCAAAGAGCTCCAGGTGAATAAATACTTGGAGCCATAAAATGCTTATTTCTATAATTTACAGGTTATGCATCGAGCAGTGGTGGGGATCTTTCGGGCTGGCAGCAAACTGGCTGGCAGCCAAAAAATATCCCTTTCACAGCGACCCCTGGACCACTGAACGCTGCTGCACAGCTGGAGTCTGGCCAGCCAGTTGATTTCCTGCAGCTCTTCATAACCGACGAGCTGCTCCAGCATATCGCCGACGCCACCAACCGCTTTGCCGACAATTTCTTTCAAGCAAACTCCGGCGGTCTGCTCCGTCGCAAAAGATTAGGGTGGAAACCGGTTTCCGTTGAGGAACTCAAATTGTTTTTTGGGCTGAGTTTCATAACGGGCTTTGTAAAAAAACCAACTCTCCCGATGTACTGGTCAGTATATCATTTACACACAAACCCCATTTTTAGCCAAACCATGGCAAGGAACAGATATCAGAATATCTTGAGGTTCCTCCATTTCAACACAGATCACGAATCTGATGGAATGTACAGAGTCCAGCAGGTGTTAACCTACCTCGTGGACAAATTTAAGACCCTGTATCAGCCGAACAAAAATATTTGCATCCACGAGGGTATGTTGAAGTGGCAGGGGCGCCTTTCGTTCAGGGTTTACAACCCACAAAAACCTGTGAAATACGGAATCAAGTCGTACATTTTATGTGATTCCGAAACCGGCTACTGCTTCAATTTGCAGCCTTACAAGGGGGAAGCTTGCACTGTGGAAAACATTGTGTTTTTGCTTCTGGACCGCCTCACTGGGCATGGCTACACATTGTTCTTGGACAATTTTTACAACTCGGTGGACATGTGCACACGTCTCGTGGAAGCACAGACGCACGTGTGTGGGACTCTCAGCAACAGCGAAGAACCGCAGCTCATAAATGAGGCCACGCAGAGCAACTTGGCGGCCGGGGGGAAAGTCGCCCGCCATAACGCAGACGTGATGGTGGTTGCGTGGCAGGACAAGCGCGTTGTCAAGATGGTTACCACCTGCCACAGGGACGCCATGCGTAAAGTTGAGGTGCGCAAGAAAGGAGAGAAAGACAAGGCCGTTGTGCTCAAGCCAGAGTGCGTCGTGGCATACAACACGCACATGAAGGGGGTGGACAAGCTTGACCAAAACACGGCCTACTACCCCTTCATGCACAGGGCACTGAACTGGCCCAAAAAGTTTATTGCGTATTTATTTCAGTTGTGCATGTTCAATGCACATGTTATTTTCAAAGCCAGAAACCCCGGGAAATCTTTGTCTCTTCTGGATTTTACCATGGCAGCAGCAGACTCCTGGACCACAAAGCCGCACGTGGAAGAGGAAGAAGAAGTGGCGGAGATTGAAGTGGAAGTCGACACCCCCGTGTCCGTGCGCAAACGCCAGCGCAGGGCGCCTTCCACAGGCGCGCGCCGGGCACCTTACAAGGCCGACCCGCCGGGTCGGCTTGACGGACCGCTGTACAAGCACAAACTGAAACATTTGCCGCCCACCAACAAAAAGGCCATAGCGCAAAGGAAATGCCGGGTCTGCCTGCGCAAAGGCATGCGCAGGGAAACTCGAATGTGGTGTGAAACATGTAGCGTGCCCTTGCACCAAGGGAACTGTTTTATTTTGTACCACACCAAAAGGAACTACTGTGCGTAATTTGTAGGGTGGAGCCTCACATGCACACACTCACTCCTGTGTATATACCGTAGTTCAGTTCAATTGTTTTGTTACGTGCAAATAAATGTTGCTATCAAAAGCCCTTTTTGTAGTGTTTGTTTTGTAGAAGGAAAGCATTATTTTGATGATTGAGCTGTCGCAAAAGCACAAAAAAAAAGTCAGTTATGCTTGAAATGTATGTTTTCACTAAAAGCTCATTTCCTGTTACCCCCCCCCCCCAATCAGAGCTGTGTATGTTCTAATTCTGATTGCTAAAGAACATCAAAACATGGAACTACATTTTTTTTAATGAGTAATCTTTTCGTAGGTTCCATATTTATAAAGCAGTAAAACACAATATCCTGTGTGCCTTGCAAAATAAGTCAAAATCCAGTAAAACGACCAGTGGTGTGAAGGGTCGCTCTCACAAATAATAACAATGAAGTAAGCCCTGAAATATTTCACTTTGTGTGTGTGTGTGGTGAACTAATGCAACATTTTCCACTTTTTGAAACAAATTATTGAAATAAATGGTTTTTACCTCAACATCGTAATATGTTGGCACCCAACTGTATGCCTGCGTTGATATTCCATCTGGATGTATTACTACTGCTTGTGTTCAAGTTTGTTTTTTTATTTAAAGATTTGATGACAATGTCAGTTTCATAGCCAGTCTATGGCACTTTGCATTTTATGTTAGCATTAAGCTAACAGTATGGCCGTAGATCTTTTTTTAAATAGGTTTTTTACAGCTTTTTATTCAACGTTAAAGACATATTTAGCATTAAAGACAAGATAAATTAGGTTTAAAACGGTAAAAACTAAATATGCATATAAACCGAATTTATAAGCAGGTTTGCAGTATTTCAATTTGACTTGGGCTCTATAATGTGGAACAGAACAGCCGGCGGCATCATCACTTTTTGTTTCGTTTTAAGCCCTACAATGACCCACAAGCGTCCTGCACCTCAGAAGGCTTCAGGTATTGATCTTAAGCGCCACAGGAAGATGCTGACCATTCAGGAGAAGATGAAACTCCTGGATATGCTTCGGGAGGGACATAGTTATGCCACCGTTGCTTGCCATTACGGCTTAAACGAATCCACGATACGCTACATCAAAAAACAGGAAAAGAAAATCAGATACACCGCTTCCGTTTCCTTCAACCTGTCGGCAAAAAGAACTGCAACCTCTCAAAACGCAGCCATCCTCCGGATGGAATCCGCGTTGGCCCTTTGGATCACTGACTGCAGAAAGAAAAATGTCCAAATGGACATGGACATCAGAGAGAAGGCGAGGCAGCTTTTTGCCAGTTTCGCAAGGAAAGCTGATGACCCCGGCAATTATGAAAAACCTCAAGAGGGACCATCGTCAATGAAGTCTCCAGCTAACGCCACTGAATTTTATGCCAGCAAGGGCTGGTACAACAGATTTAAAAAACGCTTCAATCTCTCGAACCTTTCCCTGCATGGCGATGCTGCGTCTGTGGCTCAGGAAGCCGACGGGTACAGCAAGGAGACATTCAAGGCGATCGTCGAGAGAGGCGGTTACAAGCCCGAACAAGTCTTCAACGTGGATGCAACTGGCTTGTATTGGAAGAGCTTGCCTTCTCGTACCTTCATCATGACCGAGGGAGCCAGAGCCTCTGGATTCAAAGCTCACAAAGACCGATTGAGTTTGATAATGTGTGTCAATGCTGCTGGTCACATGATAAAACCAGCACTACTTTACAAGTCCAAGAACCCCAGATCACTGAGGAACAAAAACAAAAACCTGCTACCAGTTTATTGGATGCATAACCCCAAGGGCTGGATTTCAAAACTCTTGACATGTGACTGGTTCCACCAATGCTTCATTCCGGCAGTGAAGTTGTACCTCTGCCAACTCGGGTTTGAGTTCAAGGTGCTGTTGCTGATGGACAACGCAGAAGGCCACGCGCCGGGTCTGTCTTACGAAGGCGTGCGGATCGAGTTCCTGCCGCAAAACACCGCATCGCTAATTCAGCCTATGGCTCAAGGCGTCCTGCGTGTCTTCAAGGCGCTGTACGTATGCGGCGTCCTCCACCACCTCGTCGAGGCAGTGGATTCTGCCGAAAATGTCCAGCTGGAGACGTGCTGGCGTGATTACACAATAGCAGCGTGTCTCCAAAATATCCAAAAGGCCGTGAAGGAGATGAAGAAGGAAACAATAAATGCCTGTTGGGAAAAGCTGTGGCCTAATTGTGTCCAGGACTATGCCGGGTTCTCCCCAGGTGACATTTGTCATTCGGCAGTGGACGAGTCAGTCAAGCTGGCCAAGTTGCTCGGAGGGGAAGGCTTCAAAGACATGACGCGTGGCGACATAGTTGACCTCATCGATGCGCACTCAAATCCACTCACGAACGAAGATTTGCTTGAACTAATGAAAGCTGCAAGTGAGGACGAGGACGAGGACGAGGAGGAGGAGGAGGCAGTGGAGGAAGACGACAGCGGCCTGTCACCTGAACGGCTGACCAAAATGGTGAGAGCGGCCGAGCAACTGCGGGGAATGGCGGAAGATTGGGACCCGGAAATGGACCGGGCATCGCATTTTCGAAATGCTATTGACGGCGCTATTCATGTCTATAAAGACCTCCTGGCGCAGGAACAGAAAAAGCAAGGCCACCATCCGCCTGTAAAAATGTTAATTACTCAAAGAAAGAAAAAGGACAAACCTGTGCCTTCATAAGAAATTGAAATCCTGCAGCAAAGAAGGTATCCCTCCTGAACAGGCGCGCCTTCAGAAGACCTGTAAGTAGCTTTACTATGTCGTTGGTATTCATCAGCGTCATCAGATAATTCGTTGTCATACTTCTGCAGCATACGTTTACAAGGAATTCATCATCATTGGAAGTTATGGGGTGCATCTTCACTGCCAATGATGATTATTCTAGTTACGAGCCACAGAACTAATTTTTTTTTTTTTTACGGGAAGTCAAGCTTGTAAACAAGTGTACTGTCTAGCTGAGCCTGTCGGCGGCGGCAGCAGTGCAACTCTGTGCATGAGAGAGAGAATTGCGAAAAGGAAGTCGGACAAATTCAAGGAACTCGATCTGAAATAGTGCACGAGTCATAGTAGTTATGAATAAAAAGGTGCCGCGGGCGTGAGAAAAAAAGACGCAGCTCATGGAGTGGTTAGTGCTTTGGTGGCTAGCTTAATCTTAGATAATAAAAAAAAAAAAAACTAAGCATTGCTAATCAATGTTGTGCCAGTCAGCGTCAGTCACGGCGCATTTTACCACAGCATATCTTGTCTGATGAATCCGGGTCAGATGGACTTGATGAACCTGACTTGGCTTCTAGCGGTTAGCCTCTGGATCAACCGGGAGGAACCGAGCATCGTCCTGAGACGCTCCTGAAAAACATGTAGGTAAGAACTAACTTGCTAGCCAGCTCATTATTGATTTGCTTTGACATAGGCATGGGGCCAGTATCAGATTCAGACGGTATGATAACCGTGAGCAAAAACGGAAGTGTATGGTTTTGAAATATTTGGTTTCATATGTAGAATATTTGGTACATCCAGCCGAAAAATTCTGATTCGCTTTTCCGCGCCGACTCCAATCTCATTTCAAATCACCACAGATTCATGCACAGAACTAAAATAAAATAAAATCAGTTAATACTAGTACGTTTGATTGGAGGACAACTGGTCCTCCAGGACCACCTTGAGTGGTAAACTGGATCCTGGAGTAAGATTCAAAGAAACTCTGTAACTGATTCTATCAACATCTAGACCTGCTCTGTGTGTATATATATATATAGAGTAAGATTACAAATGTCTGTGATTTTTGTTTTAAAAAAATGTCTGTGATGCATGTTTGTGATTTGTAATGAAGTGTGACACTTTACCGATACATGTAATAAAGATTGAATTGTTAACACTTTTATGGGCTTTGTATTTTGTTAAAATAAGCTAATTGTCACATTTGTTGAGAAGTTCGTTACAAATCAAGTTGGTAAATTTGTAATAAGATTATTGTGAGGACCAGTTGTCCATCTTTTGGAAAAGTTGAAGCGGTTTTAAAACCGTGACTTTTTTTACAACTGCGGATATACCGTCAAACCACTAACCGTCCCATGCCTACTTCGATAAAGGAGAGAAGGGGGAATAATTCTGATGGAAGCAAATCACTCTTCTCCACTCCTTCATTCCATGTCAAATGAACACAATTTCTTATATCGTAAAATCAGTTGCTCTTACTTATGTGACGGAACCTTCCATTTACAGATCACGCACCCGGGAGGGATCCCCCTTCTTATGGCAGTCTGATGAGGACAGGTAAAAAAAAAAAAAAAAAAAAAGTTAATTTATACACACACAATGCCCTCCATGATTATTGGCAACCCTGGTTCAGTGTTTAAAGTAGTGCTGTCAAAGTTAGTGTTAAGTAATGAATTAATCACAAAAATATATTGCATTAATCACACTATTCATTTTCATTCACTGATCCTTTAGCTGACAGCGGATGGTTACGTTAAAGGTAGCACGGGTTGTCTCTCCACCCTGAGCCACAGCCAAAACCTCTCCTGTATTCTCCCATCTTGGAGAAAATGACTAGGTGCTGTTTTGTTGACGAAAGGAATTTGTACAAAGTATTAACATCAGAGGGTGCTCATGATTTAAAGTAAAATAATTTCTTACTTGTGTGGGATTTTTTTCCACTGAGTAAATGCACTTGAATTAGAGAATGGATTTTTCTCGACAAAAAAAATGTGCCTATATTTAAGGGGGGGGGGGGGGTTATTACACATCTCCACCAGGTATGCCAATAATTATAGAGGGCAGTGTGTGTGCATATAATTTTTTTCTTAACATTGTAGCAATTAAGAAAATATATTATTGGGTTAATTGCATATATTTCTATATTTTCTTTGGCATGCATCTAGCAGTGATCCCAGTCTCTCACCCGTTTACAGCGAGAACGAAGGTAAGAAATAAATTAGTCAAATAAAAAGGGGGACAAATGTATTTTTATGGTAATTTTTTTAATTTGTCTTATTTCTAGATGATGCACGGAGCAGCGATGACGAAGATCGTATCTGGCAGGAAGCAAACTGGCAACCAAATAAGTTCTCCTTCACTGCGGCCCCCGGACCGCAGGGCATTGCCGTAGCGCTCGATTCCAAACTGCCAGCTGACTTCTTGGAACTATTCCTAACTGACGAGCTGCTTCAAAGTATTGCGGATCACACCAACCTGTACGCTACTCATTGTGTCCAAGATGAGTCTGAGGCTCTGCCGCGTAGCAGAAGGCGTGCATGGAAACCCGTGTCGGTCCCAGAACTGAAAACTTTCTTTGGGCTCACTTTTCTCACCAGTTATGTCAAAAAGCCGACCATTGAACTGTACTGGAATGTGGATGAGGTGGACTCAACACCCTATTTCAGCCAAACCATGTCGAGGAGCAGATTTGAGCTGATATGGAAGTTTCTTAGTTACAACAATAATACATCGGAGGATGACACTGACAAAATGGGCAAAGTCCGCCCAGTGTTTGACTACATTGTGGGGAAGTTCAAGGAGATGTACCAACCAGGGAAAAACATTAGCCTTGACGAAGGAATGCTGCACTGGCGGGGCCGCGTCTCCTTCAAAGTGGACGATCCCAAAAACCCTGTGAAATATGGAATCAAATCGTACGTACTATGCGACTCCGCCACGGGTTATTGCTTCAACATGCTGATGGATGTTGCTGAAGCTCGTACGACGTCGGAGATAGTGTTGGCTCTCCTTGATCGTCTCACAGGTCATGGTTATACGCTGTATATGGGCGATTCCTGCAATTCCGTAGCAATGTGTGAGCTTTTGCTGAAAGCGCAGACCAACGTCTGCGGAACACTGAAGGAAAATAGTGGGGAACCTAAAGTCTTTAGGAAGGCGACAAACAGTGATTTAGGGGTGAAGGAGATGATTGTGCGACACAATAAGAGTGTGATGGTGGTAGCGTGGCAGGACAAACAGTTGGTGACAACTTGCCACGAGAATGAAATGCAGAATGAAGTGTCACAAAAGGGACACAAAGACAAGGGTCCCAAGTTAAAGCCACAATGTGTTGTTGCATACAACTCCATGATAAGAGTGGATAAGTTGGATCAAAACATTGCATACTACCCCTTCGTTCGAAAGTCGATGAATTGGTCCAAGAAGTTTGTCGCCTATCTGTTTCAAATGTGCATGTTTAATGCCCATGTCATCTACAGCGCCAGGCACCCGAGGGAGAGCAAAACCCTCTTGGAGTTCATGCACAGGGTAGTGAAGTCCTGGACTGTAAAGCGATATGGGTTGGTGCAGGTCAGAAAGGAGGAGGAGGAAGAGCATGCAATTGTCAGGGTCGAAGGGCGTGGGTACACGAAAAGATCGCCAAAAATGGACCCGGTCAGCAGGCTAGACGGACAGATTGGCAAACACAAACTGGAACACCTGAAAGCATCTGCCAAGAGTGTAAATCCAGCAAGAAAACCAGGGAGGCGTTGTAGGGTCTGCAACCGCAAGGGCCTGCGTAAGGACACCAGCATGTGGTGCGTGTCCTGTTGTGTCGCCTTGCATCCAGGAGAATGTTTTACAGCTTACCACACTCTGGAGGACTATGGCGCATCGGTGTGAAAATGCATACATGCATAACTGTAAACGACTCAAAAGTTCTTGCTTTTTTTTTGTCAGATGTAAACATTTTACAGTTTGTAAATAAAGGTTGCCATCAAAAGACTTAGGTGTTTTTTTTCCCCCCCTCTAAGAAAATCAATCAATTTTTAATTCACAGATCATGTCTGTCATGTAATCCTCTATAATGTGTCCATCTCTGTTTTGCTATACAAATGTAGTGCAATTAAGCACTTATGATGATGGAATAGTCTTAATGTTTTTTTTATGCTTTTACTCTTCTTTACTGTTTTTACTCTATCCTCTCCTCACTTTGGACACCTTCCTGCCAATGGGACAAGGGATGCAAATTTGTCGAACGGCATTAATAGGTTCTGTCCCATTTTTATAATAAATAAATAACTCAAATGAAATGTATCCTGCAGGGATCCCCCCTCCCAGTTGGCAGTCTGGAGAGGAAAGGTGTAAAAAAAAAAAAAAAAAAAAAGTATTTCAGTATTTTTATCTACATGCATTCAATTTCAGGTTGCAGCAATTAAAAAATGTTTTATTTTATGGTAATATGTATTTCTATATTTTGCATGTCGTGAATGAAGCAGCAATTCCAGTGCAACACATGTTGACAGTCTGGACGAAGGTAAACAAATAATAATAATAATAATCGTCCACCTCACACCACAGCATTTAAAAGAAATATATATATTATGGTAACTGTTATTGTGTCATTTACAGATTCTGCATGCATTCATAAGAAAGACTGTAGCTGGCTTGAAGCCGACTGGCAACCAAATAAGTTCTCCTTCACTGCAACCCCTGGACCCCGGAGTACTGCCGCAAAGCTGCATTCCAACATGCCAGCTGACTTCCTGGAGCTCTTCCTAACTGACGAGCTACTCCAAGATATTGCGGATCACACCAACCTGTATGCTATTCAGTGTCTTAAAGATCCATCTGAGAGGCTGTCAAGTAGAGGTAATTCATGGAAACCCGTGTCAGTCCCAGAACTGAAAACTTTCTTCGGACTCACTTTTATCACCAGTTATGTCATAAAGCAAAACCTTTCACTATATTGGAGTGAGGACGAGGTAGACCTAACACCCCATTTTAGCCAGACCATGCCAAGGAACAGATTTCAGATTATATGGAAGTTCCTTAATTACAACAATATAGAGTTACAGGATGACACCGACAAAATGTACGAAGTCCGCCCAGTATTTGACTACATTGTGGGGAAGTTCAAGGAGCTGTATCAACCGGGGCAAAACATTTGCATTGATGAGAGTATGATGCAGTGGCAGGGGCACGTATCGTTCAAAGTGTACAACCCCAAAAAAGCCGTGAAATATGGAATCAAATCGTACATACTATGCGACTCTGCCACGGGTTATTGTTTCAATATGCAGCCTGATCTTGGGGAAGCTCGTACCACGTCGGAGATAGTGTTCGCGCTCCTTGACCGTCTCCCAGGTCATGGTTATACGCTGTATATGGACTATTCCTACAATTCCGTAGCAATGTGTGAGCTTTTACTGGGAGCAGAAACCAATGTCTGTGGAACACTGAAGAAGAATCGGGGAGAACCTAAGATCTTTAGGCAGGTGAGAAAGAAGGACGTGAGGGAGGTGGAGAAATTAGTGCGGCACAATAAAAGAGTGATGGTTGTAGCGTGGCAGGACAAACGGATGGTGACAACTTGCCACGAAGATAGAATGCGGAATGTTGACGTGTCGCAGAAGGGACACAAAGACAAGGGTCCCGAATTAAAGCCAGATTGCGTTGTTGCATACAACTCCTCCATGACCGGAGTGCAAAAGTTTGACAAGAACATTGCATACTACCCCTTCGCCCGGAAGGCAACAAACTGGTCCAAGAAGTTTGTCGCCTATCTGTTTCAAATATGCATGTCTAATGCCCATGTCCTCTACAGAGCCAGGCACCCAGAGGCGTGTATAACCCTTTTGGAGTTCATTCGCAATGTAGTGAAGTCCTGGACTGTAAAGCGACATGCGTTTGTGCAGGTCAAAAAGGAGGAGGAGGAGGAGGAACGTGCAGTTGCGAAGGTTGAGGCGTGTTCTAAAAGGTCACCAAGAACTGACCCAGAAAGCAGGCTCGACGGACAGCTCGGTAAACACAAACTCGAATACCTGAGCACAGCGAGCAGGAGCATAGACTCCAAAAAGAGATCAGGAAGAATTTGTAGGGTCTGCTCTCGCAAAGGCCTGCGCAAAGATACTAGAATGTGGTGCGTGTCCTGTTGTGTCGCCTTGCATCCAGGGGAATGTTTTACAGCTTACCACACAAAGCAGAACTATGCAGAGTAGTGAAAATGCACAGCTGTGACCGAATACATACATAACTGTTAACTCTAAAGTTCATACATCCTGGACCTTGTCATATGTAAAAATTGTATGGTTTTGTTTCTACTGCAAATAAATTTTGTCATTAAATATTTTTTTAAGTGTTTTGTAGAGAAACCCACTGTTTGCATTAAAGCAAAAAGAATAAAAAGTGTCATCCCAGCCACTGTCTTTCTTGATGTTTCTCTATTTTCGCTGTTCCTCAAAATTGTCATGTCATTTATTTTTAATTACTAGAGGAAATATGGTGTTTTACTGGCAGTATTCAATGTTAGGGTTGTGATTGTACAAACATTTTAATTTGCAATAAGGGCTAGCAAGATGACTGCTGTTGGCGGGCATTCTGTTGAACTACATTGCCCAGGAACCTTTAAGTATAGCGCCACGTCATTTCCGTTTCAAAGAACGTGGGCGATACAGCAATAATTTACTGAATTTTCATCGTAATTTGGTACTAAAATATAACTGGTAGTTGAAGGTAAATTTATTTATTTATTTTAAATGTCAACGACAGTTTTAAATAAACGGGGTGGAAATCGTGCAAACTGCAACTTCCGGCAATATCTTCACTTCCGGCGGTTTGAAGTGGCTGGCTGGGGCGCTAGAGGGCAGTCGTCGCTTCACGTCTACGCTTTTACTGCCCGCGAGACCCGCGTTGGAAGAGGTAGGCCTCGAGTTGAACTCCACAATTCACCGTGTAACTTTTGTTATTACCCACGCGAACGGCGCTCTAAGTGTACAACTTGCATGTGAAGCCAACGCACGTTTGCTAATTGCGCTTATTTTGTTGTAACGTTGCAACGCGCGCGCACTGCACCGCACGCTCCCTTTTGCTAAGCTAGCTAACTAGGTAACATCGAAGGCGATAAGTGCGTAATCGAAACCTATAAACGGGTGGTTTTGTGGACAAATTACGCGTGTGTACGTCCTCAAATGTGTTTGGTAGCGGTTACAACTACGCTACTACGTCGACGTTACCCCGTTTGCAACGTGTTTTGAATATGTGTAACCATATAGCTGAATGGCTAATGTTAGCATAACGCTCGGTTAATGGCGCGCTAATGCAGCGTCCTTGTGAGTTCAACTCAAAGCTGTGAAACTTTCCAGTGTCTCACCCTTGCGCTTTTGTTTTGTTTTGTTTGCAGCCTTTTGTACCGCACGCACACACGCCAGGCAACGCGATGAGTTTCGACGTGAAGAAACTGAAAGTCAACGAGCTGAAGGACGAGCTCCAGCGTCGCGGCCTGGACTCCAGAGGCCTGAAGGCGGACTTGGTGGAGCGGCTCAAGGCGGCGCTGGAGGAGGAAGCCCTTGCCGAGTCGCCGGAGGGAGGAGGAGGGGATGAGGAGCAGGACGACGGCGGCGCGGAGGAGTACGACGAAGACATCCCCGCCGAAGACGACGACGACGACGACGGGGGCGAAACGCAAGAGCAGCAAGGTAAACCGGCGGTTTGAACTTCTAAAGTTTTCATTTAAACGAACATAAGCTCCTGTGTTAATTGTTCACCATGTGCTCGCCATTACAGTTTTTAATTTCAAAGGGATACCTAGCAGAGGAACAAAACAAAAAAAGCAGTTTTAACAGTGAAATAAGTTGAATTTCCTAATTTAACCTACTTACTTTACTAATTTAGTTAAACTAAAAGCAAATGTCTTGCCTACACTTAAACATAAATATGCATGTAGGGCTGCCAAAAACACCCTGCCAGTTGAGGCGACATTAACAAATCTGACCCAAAAAATGTCCGCATCTGTGATGAATTTTAAAAACACATTTATGCCACCCAGACCCATGCTTGTTGTCAGTGAAACGTGGCTGCCAGTGAGGAATACAGAGGAAGAAATCAGACGCAGAAAGTTCGGGGTTGTTTAAAACTAATAAATGTAATTAACACCAAGCGGTGCAGGGGTAGCTTTCAGAAAAAATGCCAACACAGGAATTTGAGCACTACATGTACGCGACTGGTGTTAAAAGCAACAATTTTGTTGTATACTTGTTTTACATACACATATAAATCTGCAATTATGTCTAATAGTATATATAAAAATATATTTTTTACGTAACATGTTTTAAAATTTGTACTAATGTACATGCCCTTTGTATTATTATAAATGTAAGGATATAAGTAAATGTTTTACCCCATATTTTTGGTAGAGACCCAACTGCTTCAAACGGAGACTAGGGGCTTAGTGAGTATAGGCTGAAATTCGTATCATGGTATAAATTGATTCCTTTGACATGCTAGGGTTAAAAAAAAAAATCTCAATAAATGATTTGCCACATGTTAAATTTGGGCCTGTTTAGTTGAGCACAAAGCTATCAGTAGAATGAAATGACACTCCATTGTTTGTTGTCACTATACATCGCTGCAATAGCTAGATGAACAAAGACATTATAGTAAACATTTTGTAAAAGTCAAATGGAAACAAAGTAGAATTGGATGATTGTCGTGTTTTAATTGGGGTGAACGGGCAGCAAACTAATCAAAGTAATGCATTTTTCTCTGTGGACATTCATAGCTGAGGCCCTTGCTGAAGACGACGGCAATCTGCTGCTGGATGAAGACGAATGCAGAGATTCAGGTGGCTACTATGAGGAAGAGGAGGCCGAACCGGAGGTCGAGTCTGAGCCGCACGAGAGTCAGCCGGTGTCCGACTTCGGCCACGGCGAGCCTGACTTCAGCGCCGACCCTGACCTTCCCAAAGCCGCCACAATCGTAGAGACGGATGTCAAACTTGAACCGGATGAAGAGGAAGGCGTCGGCATCAAACAAGGTGTGTGACAGTTAAATTACAGACACGCCCTGGTTTGTATTCAATTTAACGGACTAACAAGATAGACAATGTAGCATTGTTGAAGTGGTGTAATGAGAGACTTGAGCAGCTTTTGCTTGAATTACAGGGAGTCCTGGTTTAAACGTTTTAAACTTTATATATACAACACAAACTATGATCCCACAACACTTGAAAAATATCTGAAACGCTTATATTACTCTTAAAAAAATGTTGAGATATGTTTTCGAGAGAAAAAAATCGTATTGGGTAAATACAAAATAGAAAGCTGATAATTTCTCAGTCGATGGCATCACTTCAACGTGCATTTTTCCTTGGCACCAATTACAACTCTGTTAGGCAGGGATTTAATGCCATCTTGTAGCATCATAGTGTCATATAGAAAGGTGAGTTTCTGAGAGAATAGCTGTCAAGGTTAAAATGTGAATCTTTGAATGTGTGTTTGTCAACCAGGACTATGGGAAGGGATTACAATATACTATATATATACTATTTATTTGAGACGGCGCCTCTATTGGTACAGAGACTGACCAAATAGAGTTTGTTGTACCTCATTACAGAAACTAAAGGGGGCATCAAAATTGAGGACACCCCAGAGTCGGCCGGCGATGCTGGACGGGAGGCCCATGAGTCCGAGCCGAAACGTGGACAAGGTGGCAGCGGTCTGGCAGAGCAAGTGAAGGCGGAGTCTGAGAGAAGTGGGCAGTATGGCCGAAAGCGACCACACGAGGAAAGCAGGGGCTACAACTACTATGAGCACCGCGAGGAAAAGAGGTACTTATTCATTAATTGTCCAAAAGCGAATGTATGAGGAGGAGGGAATTTGATGGACCGTTCTTTTTAAACAATGCACCCCAGTTTATTGCATTGGAGCCTTTACAAACCCACCTGTGATTTGAAAAAGCCTTCAAATAGAGAGACCATATACGTTGACTAACAAGTTTTGTTCCGTGATCGCGCTTGTCACAAAAAATACTCGTATCTCAGATTAGGGTTTGGCAGTATTCAAATTTTGACACAATTTTACGGTCTCCGCATTTCACCGGGATATACGGTAATACTGTTGCTAATTTTAGACCTTTTTTTAAGACTTATCTTGTGCTAACAGCCAATCTGTCTAGAATGGTCACCGATTTGTTCACTGTGTGCTCCGGTTGCATTTGTAATAATCTTTTGGGTCACGGAGAGCGCATTTGGATGTCTGTCACTCCATGACAGCGCGTCTTTGGCTGAAGTGTGCACCTGACGTGCATGCGCTCCTTTTACGCCGCGGAGCCAAGGTCAGATAGCATTACCGTAGCATAAACTATTCCCCGCGGACGCGCACAAACGTCTAGCGGTCCTTACAAACTGTTTCTCTGTTTACTGGACTCTTTAATGGACCCCGCTGTGGGCGCACACTCGACATCTACGCGACACACAAACATATGCACACAGCCTCCACCCCCACTCCAGAGCACGCGCAGATGCACTCACCTACATGCCGCGGTCTTGGGTTGATGTGTGTCCATGGACAAAACTAAATCACTTACTGATTTTTTTGTTTTTGTATAAATAAAAGCGCTTTGTGGTGCGCTTCTGGAGGTCATATGGACTTAATAGTACCCGGTAGCTGGTAAACATATGCGGACTCGGCGACAAACATCTCTTTGAAGCAGTGAGCGGGGGATATCGGTCCTCAGATGAGTCCGGAGATACGAAGTATATTCCATCTCACACTGTTACAGTCCTCATGCAGATTTTGCATACGGGCCCAGCGTATTCATTTTAGCTGCGCCGCTGCTAAATCCGACCCGCCGCTCCTTTGAGCTAGCAAAGAAAGAAGAAGTGCGCCTTTTGTATGCGCCAAGTTCCAAAGATATTATCCTCTCAGTCAAGCATCAGGACAAATTTTGCTGTGCCATCTTGCGCTTCTGATTGGTGGGCGGGTTTTCATGCTTGTTCCTGGTTGGCTGCTTCCTCAAACCATTGAGAATGGCTGAGTTTGCCATGTGAATTTGGCCAATGCAGGGGGGAAGAAATCGAAAGAGAGTTGAGTCTGTATCTACTCGAATGTGGAGATTAAAGGAGAAAGGGAAAAAAAGAGATCAAATAAAACACCCGACTGCAGTGTGACCTCCTGTCTCCTGTGGTCCATTTCATCTACCACTTTTTGACCCCACCTTTTTGGCGACGTGCGGCCGCAAGACCTAGCAGGAAAGGATAACAATACTGCCAGTATTTGCACTGTTAAACATCGGTTTGGCGAAGGAATCCGGAAAATGGCATCAGCGAAGACACATGCTTACGATGTACAATTTAAACTACAACCAGTTAGGTGTTTGGACATGGAGGCACGAGAGAATTACACATTGGTGGAGGAAGCAAGAAAAATAACTCGAAATTGACGTTTCCAAAGCATGCGGTCAAGATGGAGCAGAGCGGCTTTGCAAAGCACACGCATGGTGTTCTCAGGGGGAGTTTGTCATCTTTCCGCCCTGGGGGATTAACGAAGGAACTCCAAGTCTCCATCTGCTGGACATTGGCGTGAACTTGGCGTTCAAATTTAAATTCTGAGCAGCATTTGTGCGCTGGATGAGAGACGGCGAATACGCTTTCACAAAACTGGGAGGCAGCGTCAGGCGAGTATAGATTGTGGATGCCTGGGCTCGCGAAGGCCGGCATCATTGCTAAACAGCCGCACGGCAACAAGACTGACTCCGGTAATTTACGAGGGGGAACCTGGCATGTTTGAAGGAAACATTGCTCAGCTGTTCATTTCGGATACAGAAGATGAGAACTTTGATGGATTTGTAGATGAAGACTGGTAAAAAAATAACGTGAGTACATTGTTAAATTGTTGAATAAAGTAGAACCAAACTCACTGTTTTGCTCCTGCAACCTGTTTGTTTTAGCAAGCATGCACCAATGCGGTGTGCGCTTTAATGTATGGGTTACATTAAATGCCACCCCCCGCCGACTGGTGTTTATCCGGGTGGGTCTTGAACAGGGAGATTCAAGTTAAAATTTATTTGTGTCCCCGAAAGGCAATTAGTGTTACAGCAAGCAGTGAACAATATTTAAAACAAAACATAAATAACTAAAAGGTTTAGGAAAATACAGTGTATACTGGCACAACAATCAACTGCGTCCGAAGCAAAGCCATACATGACGGGGAAAAGTGCAATCAGTGCAGACAGCAATTTCTGTATAAATAACGGAGATAAACGGTGGTTCATATACTCAAAATGACCAAACACACACACACACCCACAGGTCATCTGACTGCCATAAAATACAAAAAGTAGTAGTACAAACAGCTTCAGGCTGTTAGCTTATGTGCTAACTATATTGCAAGCAGTTTGCTCTTCTTTGTGCCCGGCAATCACAGAGTCCCTGGCTTGGCATTAACCACACACATAAGGGTTTGAGATCATAAATATAAAACAGGTGTTTGTCGCTGTAAATATTTGCATTCCCGTAATAATATTCCGAGCAGATCGCAGAGAAAATATCTCTCAACACACTACAGGATAACGTTTTTTGACATATTGGACATTTGGGTTTAGGCCCAATTATCGGTAATGTGTGTAAGGTTATTAGCACTGTCTTTGAACCCGTTTAGTCTGACCCGTGACCACTCGGGCCAAGCTACAGTGCTAAAGCAAATAGGCTTGTTCATAACTGGAGCCTCTTGGCCATTCTCCAAGTGGCACTTTTAAAAGCAAGCCACAACTTCATATTAACACTGATCATCCTTCAAGGAGACCTAAAATAAAAAGTGCAATTTTTTTTGGGGCATAGTATGCATTCCCCCATCCTGACTAAGTTGCCAGAGTTGTTAGGAAAACGACCCTTGTTTCCCTTGTCTATGGCAGTGTGTGTCAACACAGCTCAAACAGCACTCTCAAACGGGCTGTTTTAGCAGATCGGTTTTATACATCACTAACCCCACCCTTTTCGGTTTTATACGTCACTAGGTCTGCGCGAACTCCACCCTCACAATTTTAAACCCCTCCCCCCACCTTCATTATAAGACTCGCCAAATCTGGCCGGCACTGCTAGCGGCAGTGGACCTTCACGAGAGCGCAGAGAGTGGCTAGTTTCTGCTCGCTGGCTCGTGAAAGCCGCTCGGCTGCAAGGTGGGCCCTGCGGCCGCCGATTGCTCGCGGAAGCCGTTGGGCAGCGAAGCGGGACCCGTGGCTCAAAGCCGCCGGCTGTTCGCGGAAGCCGTTAGGCAGCGAGGCGGGACCCGTGGCTCAAAGCCGCCGGCCGCGGAAGCCGTGCCCCGCGGCACCGGTGAGACAGCTGACAATCAACCCAGATCATGCGATACAAGTCAATGCAGCTTACATCGCGTTTTACAACAGCCCAGCTTGTCTGATGAATCCTGGTCAGGTAAATATGGTGAACCTGACTCCTCAGATGAGTGGTTAACGTCTGGATCAACTGGGAGCAGCCGAGCCTCGTCCACAGATGCTCCTGAAAGAAGTGGAGGTAAGAACTAGCTTGCGAGCTAGATCATTTTTATTGCTTTTTTTCATAGTCATGGGCCAGTATTAGATTCTGACGATATGAGAACCATAAGCAAGGTGACACACTAACGTAGTTACAACTTTAAATGTAATATTTTGAAATATTGCCATAAATGTAGGGCTGGGTGATATCCCCCCCCCCAAAAAATCAATTTTTTTTACAGACATTCAGGACGATTACGGTTTTAATCAATTTAAATCTAATAAACCCAACAGACATTTATTTAAAGGTTTCATTCATTCAAAAATAATTCCTGTGCAAAATGTTCAGACAGCAATAATGTATACTGAATCTAAATTAGTTTTAACATAAACTTAACATTCATAGTTTTTTCTTAAAAGCCACAATTAAGTAGCTATTATAAACCTGTCTTGTAAAGCACCCATCCAGCATTCTGCTACTTGTGCAAAATTACAACTTACAAAAACATTTCAATGTAACACAACATAAGAACAACAGCTTTTAATAATCCAAAAGACAAAATTCGACCTAACGATTTAGCAAATTTTCAACAATTTGCTTTTTAAAATGATGGATGCATCGAATTAATTTGATTTATTGCCCAGCCCTGCATAAATGTGGGCTCACGGGGGATATGATAACAAAACGTACATAAATTAAAAAAAAAAGGGATTCCGCTCTGCCTGTCAGAACACTCCCATGCTGAGTAGTGTTGGGGTGTCAGTTTGAGTTTTTAAATGTACTCTCATAGCAAAATACATTTATTATTTATTATTTCCAGACAGTTCTCATTCCCTGCCAAGATTGGATGGCAACACAGCACCGTCTTTTTGACATTGGCGTGTTTAAAAACAACAAAGCCAGCAAGAAAATGCACAAGAGGCTGCAGGAGCATCATCCTTCCAAATAGAGACAAAGAACTGCAGAAAACCAATTCAAGGTCACTATGAGAGGGAAAAGACCAAGATTGATAGATACATGGCTGCAGATGTCATATTTTTTAACTTTTATTTTTTAACAACATTCAACTGAATGGCCTCCTTGATACTCTATTCAGCAAATTTCCCAGTATTGGTGGTTTGGATGTCATGTTAACTATTTAATTAAATTTTATATTGCAAAAACAAACTCTGCATGTATGATATTTTCTTAAAGGCTTAAATAATGCACTACCAATATGCTAAATATGAAATAATCTTTGAAAGTTGTCTACCAACCATATCTCGGAATTGCCCTCTAAATCCTGATTTACTTTTTGTGTTGACGATGAAATAGAATGGGTACCAGTACTCCTTTTCTGAAAAAGTCATGTCATAGCCCAACAAACGAAAATAAAATTTTGATGAAAATGGTTAATGGAGTGTACTTGTATAGCGCTTCATCTACTGTGCCTAAAGCGCTTAAATTTTTTTTGATTTATTTATTTTTTTGCCACGGATGAGTGAGAGGCATTGATGCACTGCCGCGATGGGCTTAAGCTAATGTAGTGCTCATTAGCTGGCGAATTGTGTATTGCCATACCCAAGTGCACACTTTCCGCCCCTGTCAAAGCTTTCCTCCCCATCATGCATGTGCACTCCCATCATATGTATGTCACACACAAAGTTAGCTCCCCATTACATTATAAAGTCGAACGGTAAGATTTTTTTTTTTCTGGTAAGTCTGAAAATTCAGATTTGCTGATTGCTTTTCTATGCCGACTCAATTCCCAATTCAAATCACCACCGCTTAATGCATAGCACTGCTAACTAAAAAGCTCATACCAGTAGTAATGTTTTATTGTAGGACAACTTGTCCTCGGGTAGGATTCAAAGAAAGTTGGAATTTACCCTACTCTAGTCCAAACTCCTAACCCAACAGACTTTCTCTGCGTGTAGAGATTATTTAAAAAAAGAAGTGTTGTTAAATGTGTTAAAGTGAGCTGCTAAATTTATTGCAAGGACCAGTTGTCCTAGGTATACACTTTTGAGAACCAGTTTTTCGTTCACCAGAAAATATGTAAGCTTATTTTGAAACGGCTAGCCCATGCCTACTTTGATAAAGGGGAGAATGGGGATTGTGTTTATTTTAAGCAATCAAAGAACCCACCCCCCACCCCATTCTCTCTATCACTCCATGTCTAATAAATGCATTAATACTATTTAGCCCCACTAGTTTATGTACGGTACTATAACATTTGTCACCAGTACTGATGTGAAGGAATCTTAAATTTTCAGATCGTTGAACCGGCAAAGATCCCCGTCCAGTTGGCAGTCAGAAAAGGAAAGGTAAAACAAAAACAAAAATTGTGCACATTGCATTGCAAAAAACATTTATTTTCATATTAATATTTTGTATTTCTATTTTGCATGTCATGCATCAAACAGTGATTCCAGTGCCGCATCTGTTGACCGTGCGAACGAAGGTACAAAAAAACAAACCTCCACTGCTCACACTACAGCAATTAAAAAAATGATAGTATTTTTATGGTAATAATTTCTTTAATTTACAGAACCTGCATGGAGCAGAGATGATGAGGAAGATTGTAGCTGGCATGAAGCCAACTGGCAACCAAATAAGTTCTCCTTCACTGCAACCCCTGGACCCCGGAGTACTGCCACGGAGCTGTATTCCAACATGCCAGCTGACTTCTTGGAGCTCTTCCTAACTGACGAGCTATTGCAACATATTGCAGATCACACCAACTTGTATGCTGTTCAGTGTTTTGAAGATCCGTCTGAGAAGCTGCCACATAGAAGTAATTTGTGGAAACCCGTGTCAGTCCCAGAACTGAAAACTTTCTTTGGACTCACGTTTCTCACCAGTTATGTCATAAAGCAAAACATTTCACAATATTGGAGTGTGGACGAGGTAGACATAACACCCCATTTTAGCCAGACCATGCCAAGGAACAGATTTCAGATTATATGGAAGTTCCTTAATTACAACAATAATGAGTTACAGGATAACACTGACAAAATGTACAAAGTCCGCCCAGTATTTGACTACATTGTGGGGAAGTTCAAGGAGCTGTATCAACCGGGGCAAACCATTTGCATTGATGAGAGTATGTTGAACTGTCGGTCGTGTGTATCCTTCAGAACATACAGCCCCAAAAAAGCTGTAAAATGCGGAATCAAATCGTACTTACTTTGCGACTCTGCCACTGGTTATTGTTTCAATATGCAGCCTGATCTTGGGGAAGCTCGTACTACGTCGGAGATAGTGTTCGCGCTTCTTGATCGTCTCCCAGGTCATGGTTATACACTGTATATGGACTATTCCTACAATTCCGTAGCAATGTGTGAGCTTTTACTGGGAGCAGAAACCAATGTCTGTGGAACACTGAAGAAGAATAGGGGAGAACCTAAGATCTTTAGGCAGGTGAGAAAGAATGGCGTGAGGGAGGCCGAGAAATTGGTGCGGCACAATAAAAGGGTGATGGTTGTAGCGTGGCAGGACAAACGGATGGTGACAACTTGCCACGAAGATAGAATGCAGAATGTTGACGTGTTGCAGAAGGGACACAAAGGCAAGGGTCCAGAGTTAAAGCCAGAGTGTGTTGTTGCATACAACTCCTCCATGATTGCGGTGCAAAAGTTGGACAAAAACATTACATACTATCCCTTTGTACGCAAGTCAACAAACTGGCCCATGAAGTTTGTCGCCTATCTGTTTCAAATATGCATGTCTAATGCCCATGTCCTCTACAGAGCCAGGCACCCAGTGCCGTGTATAACCCCCTTGGAGTTCATTCGAAGTGTAGTGAAGTCCTGGACTGTAAAGCGACATTTGAGGATGCAGATAAAAAAGGAAGACGATGATCTTGTAATTGTGGAGGTTGAGGAGTGTGAGAAGTCTGCGGAAAGGATATTTAGAAGGGCATCATACAGAACTGACCCAGACAGCAGGCTAGATGGACAGATTGGCAGACACAAACTCGAAAACATGAGGAAAGCTGCCAGTGGCAAACACCGACCAAGTGGATCAAGAAGATGCCGGGTCTGCTCTCGCAGAGGCGTGCGCAAAGATACCAGAATGTGGTGTGTGGCTTGTTGTGTCGCCTTGCATCCAGGAGAATGTTTTACAGCTTACCATACAAAGCAGAACTATGCAGAGTAGGAGTTAAAACACACCCACACTACTTATTTTTGTGACAGGATACATACGCAATTCTAACACCATACAAGTTCATCCCGCTTTGTCGAATTTAACAATTGTACAGTTGTTTTGAAAATAAAATGTTGCCATTGAAAGCCCTCTCTGTGTTTTGTCTGGTAGAGAAAAGCACCGTTGTTTGAGGTGTTACTAAAGCTAAACATTGGCATTGAATCATGTATCTGAGATCATAAAGTGTAAACTAATTTCTCAAAATTAACTCTTTCTTTGTGAAATAAAATTACCCAAAATCAGGGTGCGGGGGATATTGTACACAGGAGGGAGGATTCAGTATTATCCCAGTGTTTCTCACACCATGTTACTACTTGGATGGTACCAAAGTAAAATGGCCACCATCCAAGAAGTTTTCAAGAACATTTATGAAAAATATATATTAAAAAACAAACGTGCTGTGACCAGATATACCGCATGTAATGTTAGTTCCCTGTCACTTTGTGGATTGTGAGGCTAGAGGAGACGTAGTAACAGGACTGAGACCCCCGCCCCCCTGCCGGTATCCACCCACCCAAGTAGATTACAAATCTGTGGAAAACGCTGTATCATCCAGAGCTGCTAAATGTGACGGAGTGTAGATATTGCGTTACATAAGCCACTGAACTTTGCATATGGTGTCAACACAGCACAAGTTCCTATTCATTACTGTGGCAGTGAATAAGCTGCACTTGTGACTAGTATCATCACGAAACGAGGGTGGGGATAAAGAAACCATGCTATTTGCTAAGTTATCATGATAGACAAGTTAGAGTGGGTGATGCGCTTCACTTGCCTCACAGGTCAGCTTTAGATAATGAGAAATAAGTAGAGACGACTAATTGGATCAACTCCTTATGCATTCTATTGCAGAATACTAAAGAACAGAAAGAGATCCAAACTTTTTTCCCGTTGAAAAAAGAGTGTCTACTATTTTGGTGGTATTGTTTAAAGTCATGAAACAATATTCTGGGCGTCTCTAAGGTTTTCCAAAATTCTCAAAAGTAATGGGTCCTACACTGAAAACACTTCATCACACGTCGGTCAATGAGCAAGTTTTTTTTATTATGTTTTTAAATATTCTATTTCTTTTGGTGTCTATTTTAAGGTCTCGCACGCCTCAGCCTCCCGCAGAAGACGAGGAAGAGAACATTGATGATGCTCTCGTTACTATCGACACATGTAAGTGTGAAAGTGTGCTCTGAATAAGCACATCATTTTTTTAAGGATATACTAACGTTCGAACGATGGTCTACCTTTTTTTTTTGTCTCAGACAACTGCGATCTGCACTTCAAAGTGTCCCGGGACCGCTACAGCGGCTACCCACTGACCATCGAGGGCTTCGCCTACTTGTGGGCGGGAGCACGAGCCACCCACGGGGTCACCTGTGGACGCGTGTGCTACGAGATGAAGGTAATTTGAAATGCTAACGTCACTGTCGTTCTCTTAAAAAAAAAAAGAAAGAGAAGTGAAATTTGATTTTAAGTTAATTTTTGGGTAGCCATGATAGTTTATTGGTGAAAAAAATATCCAATTTACAGAGTCCTTAAAACCAGACTTCACTGTGTGTCTTTTTCTACAGATCAATGAGGAAATTCCTGTCAAGCACCTTCCCAGCTCAGAACCGGACCCACACGTGGTCCGAATCGGATGGTCCCTCAACAACTGCAGCACTCAGCTTGGTGAGAGCATCCACTGGGGAAAAATAACCCTAAAAAAAAAATAACCCTCTATTGTGACATACTTTCTATAAACTGCCTTTAATTATTGTCTTAGGAGAGGAGCCTTTTTCCTTTGGATACGGAGGAACTGGAAAGAAATCGTCTGACTGTAAATTTGCTGACTATGGAGAGAGATTTGGGGAAAATGATGTTATCGGCTGCTACATCGTAAGTGTCCGCAACCTCTAACCTCAGCAACTTTGTCCATAAAGCTAACATCCGCTCTGATATTGGCAGGACTTCGACCAAGAAGAAGAAGTTGAGATGGGATTCTCCAAGAACGGCGTGGCACTGGGCGTAGCGTTCAAGACCACCAAGAAGGCGCTGGAGGGCCGCGCGCTCTTCCCGCACGTGCTGGTGAAGAACTGCGCCGTGGAGTTCAACTTTGGACAGAAGCAGCCTTACTTCCCGCCACCCAGCGGCTTTACCTACATCCACAGCGTGGCCCTGGAGGACAAAGTCAGAGGCACCAAAGGACCAGCCAGCAAAGGCGAATGTGAGGTAAGACATGGGCTCACTTTTGACTTATTTTTCCCTTTTGGGAGCAATGTGTCCATCATTCAAACACCCCAACAAGACAACCTCCGTCTAGTAAAATAGCAGATACAACTATTAGTGGGGGATAGAGACTGAGCTCTTTTCATGAATAGCGAATACATAGAAGTAATATTCGCCGTCCCCTAAATATGTTATTTCCTTGCTGAATAGTACAATCTGTAAATGTACCACACATGTCGTGAGAAGTTCCACCTACGCACAATACATTCACCCAGTCACAAATACCAGAAGCAGCCGCGTAGCTCTCCCTGGTTATAGCGTGAGCTGGATCGATATGCCAATATCAATCAATGAATTACAAAAGAATCTGAATTTTCCCATGTTATTATAGAAGATTTGTTTTCAATGGAGGAGCTGTAGCCCTCCTCACCTTTTTCCTATCCTTAGGAAAGTCGGTGAGCATTGGTTGTCATGTTTTTTTGTTCTTCATAGTACTGTGTATCACTTATTTCTACATTGCATTGTATTTATTCTGAAGCACACAACAGTAAAAAAACAACAAATAAAAAACATTTCCATTTATTCCAATGGGAACATTACCGGGATTTATGAACATTTCAGGTTACAAACGGGCTCCCAGAACCAATTAAGTTTGTAACTTGAGGTTCCCCTGTAGGTCTTAATATTCTTACGTTCATGTCCCAGGAAATTAGTATTTGATATTTATTTATTTTACCATTTTCCTTAAAAGGGCACCCTGACTGTAATGACAAGTTTGCTTTATATGATGCATTTAATTGTTACCAACATAACTATGAGATTACATTTTCAAAAATAATTTCCAGTTTAATACATTTTGTAGCAACTTTATTTGTACGTACGCCGCCATTGTTATTTACATCGCAACACATTCAGTGCGTAGTGACGTAAAATGGCGGCTGGCTCTCTGCCAAGCAATGCGAAATGGGAACACATTATTTCCATTAATGTGATGAGAAAAATTTGTATACAAGTAAATTGAGTAACGGACAGTCAGAATTTAAACTCGTGAGTCAAGGTACTACTATTTGTACTTTGTTAAAAGGTAACGCTTGACGAGGTAATTTACTGCAAATCTTCGCGTATTTTTGTGCTCTTTCTTTAATGCCTTAAGATGCTGGCCAAACGCCGTGCTCCTAAGGCTCCTGGCAAACAGCCTAAACGCCAGAGGAGAGTTATGACGCTTCAGGAGAAGGTAAACCTCCTGGATATGCTCAAAGAAGGAAAAAGTATCGCCACAGTGTCCCGCCATTACGGCGTGAACGAGAGTACCGTACGGTACATCAAGAAGAACGAAACGCCAATAAGGAAGACGGTGGAAGCTATGATGTGCGGCAATGCCAAGATGGTCATGATTGTGCGAGATAAGCACATGGTGAGGATGGAGTCCGCCTTGGCTGTGTGGATTATGGACTGCAGGAAAAAGAGCATCAACTTGGACAGCAACATCATCCGTGATAAGGCAAAGAAACTGTATTTGCAGTTCTCTAATGAAGGTCTTGGCGACTCCAACGAAGAAGAGGCGGGACCATCGGCACCGCAGCGTATCGGTTTTCAAGCGAGCCTCAGTTGGTTGTTCCGCTTTCAGCAGCGGTTCAAGCTTAGAAGTCTTTCCTTAGCGGCATCTGCTGACATGGAAGCGACCAAGAAGTACCTCAAGACTTTCAATAAGTTAATTAAGGAAAATGGATATTATCCGGAACAGGTGTTTAATATGGACGAGACTGTCTTGTTCTGGAAGAGGCTTCCTTCCCGATCATTCCTCGTGAAAGATGAAGACAAAACGGCAGCATGCAAGGCACACAAGGACAGGCTGATGCTTATTATGTGTGTCAACGCAGCTGGATTTATGCTTAAACCAGGTCTTATCTACAAATCTGCCAACCCTAGGGCCCTCAAGAATAATATTAATAAGAATGTGCTGCCTGTGTATTGGATGCACAACGCCAAGGCCTGGATCAGCAAAGCTCTTACCACAAACTGGTTTCTTCAGAGTTTCATCCCTCAAGTCAAGGAATACCTCAGTAACTTGTGCATGGAATTCAAGGTGTTGTTAGTCTTTGACGGTGCTTACGGCCACCCTATCAACTTGCATTACAAGGGTGTCCGGATCGAGTTCCTCCCTGCCAACACCATCTCCCTTCTCCAGCCTATGGGCCAGGGCGTGATCCGTGCCTTCAAGGCGCTCTACACCTGCAACGCGTTCCGTCACCTAGTGACGGCAATGCTTACGGACAATGAATTTACGCTGATGAGGTGTTGGCATAAATTCTCGATAGCCACGTGTCTCACCATCATAGGCCATTCTCTTAAGGACATGAAAAAAGAAACCATTATTGCGTGCTGGAAGAAATTGTGGCCAGAGTGCGTTAAGGATTACAAGGGCTTCTCTCCTGAAGAAGTGCAGAACCTGGCCATTAATACGTCGGTGACATTAGCAAAACTGCTTGGTGGGGTAGGGTTTGAGGACATCACAAAAGACGACGTCAGCACCCTCATTGATGGCCACTCCAATCCCCTGACAGATGAGGATTTGGCAGATTTAACCAAGTGGGATAGCGAGGACGAAGACAATTCATCAGATACAGAACCTGAGGAGGAAGAGGGCCTGTCTTTGAAACGTCTGTCGGAACTTTTGAGGCTATCAAGGGAACTGCAAGAGAAGGCTGAAGCATGGGATCCTCATTGGGTTCGCGCCATAAAATTCTCCAAAGCTGTTGACGCTACCATGGACATGTATAAAAGCCTCTTTATCACCATGAAGCAGCAGAGACAGCAGCTGCCTATCATCATGTTTCTCAAGCCCGTGGAGGAAGTTCCGTCAAAACACACTGCTCCTATCGAAACGTCTGATGAAGACGAGAAGCCGGAGGAAATGACTTTGTCATAATTTTAAACTTCTCAAGATGGTTGAGAGAATTGTTGGAGTATTTTGCACATGCTCTCATCTATGGACAAGCCCATTGAACTGAATTTACTATTTTGGAATATGGCTGAAACAAAATGTGGGAAAAGTGATCCGCTGTAAATACTCTCCCGATGTGATGTATACACTGTAAATAAAATGGCAGCATTACAGATGCCATGTGTGGCATATGCACGCTATGCAGCTGTGTGTGTGTTGGTAAATACAACACAAATACCACATTAGATCACATATCTTTGTGGTAATGCTTTGTTCTGGCTCAAATTGAGGCAGAGCTAATTCTACTCTGATCTTTCGCATGTCGTGCTCCCCCACTGGCACAAACACTTTTTCTCCATTTGTCATTGAACATTGTTCTTAATCATCTGTTATGCTTAAATACAAAATGAAAATATAAAGTGTATATGGTACCACTTAACAGCAAAGTTAATCAATGCTAACTGCTTACTTCCTATTACTGACTTTTGGATAGCTCTGACGCTTTCCAACTGCAGCAGACCTACGGCAATTCGAAGTTAGTGTCCATGCTTTCCATTACCCTTAATGGGGTTATCAGCCATTTCAAAACAAATCTTAAATTACTCTTAAAATATAAACAGTTTACAGATTATTTAATTTCAAAGAAATGCCCTGCAAGTGTGCATGTAGAGTCATGCGGAGAATGAACATCCCAGGCTTATTGCGCTATTCAAGCGGACAACGCAGCTGGCTTTTAATCAGGGAAAGGTGCCTATTTCCAGTGGAGGCTTCTACTTTGTGTGTGGTTGTTTCCAGATTCTGATGATGGTGGGCCTGCCCGCCTGCGGAAAGACCACCTGGGCTATCAAGCATGCAGAGACCAACCCTGAGAAGAAGTTCAACATCCTCGGGACCAACGCTATCATGGACAAGATGAAGGTGGGTGAAGAAGATATATTTTTTTTTATGAATGCCACAAGTTGGCAGTATTCAGTAGTTATTCACAAACCACCTTCACTTGAAGCATGTCAACCGTGTTAACTAGCATGTATATATATATATATATATATATATAAGCTGTTGTGAATGACCACATGGGCAAACGAACATGCACACTAGCACTTAACAAACAGTATTAAGTCATTATAGTCAGTCACGTTTTAGCCTTTGCACACTAATGAAATCTTAAGACATCAATGCAAGTTGTAATGTAGTGAATCAGAAACATACTTTACTGTACTTTGGATGGAGCATGAGGTACATTTAAAAACCACCAACAATACAGGACTCTTAAAACAGATGGGAACAAAACTCACTAAATTAAATCTAACACCACCAGACTTCCACCAGATGGTGTTAAAGGTGTATCTTTATATTAGAAACAACTTTTTAGTAAAATGTCACAAATGTTATGTTTTTTTTGTTTGTAAAATGAACATCAGATTTATCCCTATTTTCGTGGACCTGTGTTGTGCAGATGATGGGCCTGCGGCGCCAGAAGAACTACGCCGGCCGCTGGGACGTTCTGATCCAACAGGCCACGCAGTGCCTCAACCGCTTGATCGAGATCGCCGCACGCAAGAGGCGCAACTACATTCTGGACCAGGTAGCATAACGGCAGCCGCACGCACACTGTCAACACTCAGCACCGTCAGTCAATGATTACGCTCTCTAATGGACTATCTATTTATTTTTCAGGGAGGCTCTGTGTATTGTAGAAGTAGTAGAAGCAGCATTGAATGTCACTCTTTTGTCACTTTGCTTGTCTTGTAAACAAAAGTGACAGAATATTTACTCCATGTTGTCATCCCTCGCTATATTTACATTTTTTGCACTTGCTATCTCCTGTCATAATACAATACTGTTTGTCTTGTGAACTGCGACAATGTACAAGTAGACCATGTAAAGATGTTGAGAAACAAGTAAGCTCTGGTGAGTAAGAAAACACCTTCTGTTGCTAATTACTAAGAGAGAGCTTTTTCATTTTAAAAGCTATTTTTGTAACTAGAAGTGGAACTGTTGAGTGTGTTTTTTAATGAATTGACCCCCCAAGGTAAGTAGCGACTAACACGGTTCAGATTTTCAGGTCTTTGGTATCGGGGGCAACAAAGGTAGGTAGGGTCAGATAGCGACATTGCCATGGAGACGTGAGTATGCACGGGTAAGTTGTATTTGTGTTGTCGTGTCAAGTGGGACGAGAGCTCCTTGGAAAATCAGGTAAGTCCAGGTAAGTGTCGGTCGGGGGATGGAGGGGGACCCACTGTATTAACACCAACTGACTCGTGCTAATATTTGTTCATGAGGGCTTATCTCGGGATAATTTTTCTTTGTTAATGCTAATTGTATGGTCTTATTTTTGTTGATTTTTGCTAGCGGGACAATGAAATTTGTTCTCCGTACCAAATTAATTGCGTGACTTCGTTTAATGTCTAGAAAAGCGTTTGACATAATTATGGACTTAACATGGCATTTGTGTCCTGTAACTATGATGATTCATTGCTACTATGCTGTTTTCTGGCTACTAACACTGGTGTTTCTTACATTTTGACACATTCAATATGACATTTGCGCGCTTATACACGTAATTTTCTCTGAAGCGATCCTGTCGTCAGGCACCGTAGCGCTGCATTTTTGTAAATAAATACACATAAATGATGTGTATTCTCTACCTGTCTAGCAAAAAGCTTGTACAATTTGCAAAATTCGAATCTGGAGTGTCATAAGTATTCACAGACACCACTAAATGTCTAGCCAGGCAAGGGTCTGGACAGGCGTCCCTAAACAGCGATTCGGCACCGGCCGAAAACAGGCCAGCCAATCAAATTTGTTTATTTGCGTGACGTCGTCTTCGTGAGCAACGTCACTTTTCACTCTTCAAGTTTTTCCCGCAACGACGACATAAGTCATTCACTACTGTCTCTCTTCGGCTAGTAGCCATGTTGAATTTTTACTCCGTCCCTGCAACAACAAAATACTTCAACAAGTCGCTTTTCTGAAGTCATATCCGCTCTTCGCTCATTGGTTCATTCCACTGTCTTGTTAGCTCAGGTTTGCCCCACCTGAGAAAGGCGACTTGATAGGACGGTTGACCAGTTTGGATTTCCAGGCTACTAAATGTCCACTTTAAAAATCACAGACTATGATATTAAATGATGAACGAGCGTTAGTTGGACTGATAATTCTTTAGAACTGAGCTATTCTTTGTCTACACCCATTAATAGTTTGTAACACTGAGAAATACATTTTCAGTTGCTTGTTGTAATCTGAATTCGGAACGTGGCGCAGTCCATCACAATCTTATGCTCGTGCAATAGTAAAGTCTTAATTGCAGTCAATATTTGTATTAAAACTCTGTCAAACATTTACGATAATGAAATGAAAAACGGTAAGGCCAACTTAGTTGATTGAGCAAGCAAGCCGTTCTGTGTCACGTGATGTTTTATTTTGTTTGTCACTCTGCAAGGTTGTTTATTAAAGTTAAAGTACCACTGATTGTCACACCCACCTAAGTGGGACGGAATTCGTTCTCCGCATTTGCATGGAAGATTGGGTATTGCATGTAAATCAAGGCACAAATCAGAATATTGGGTTATCGATTGTAGTATACTTATATTGCATTGTTTATTGTTACCCACTAACATCCATACTCCCCCAAATCATGTTTGATCACAAATTGAACCATTTTTACTCCTTATTGTTCAACTATTTCTTAGGTGTTGTGATTCTTAATCCTGACGTGACATAATACTGCGAGGCACTGTGAAAACAAGGTAGAGTTAAGAAACTTTTCAATGTAATTGTCCAATAAAGAGAAGAGATTACCAATTAGGGATCATCCAATAGTACCGATTTGTGGCAAAATGCTGTGTGTAGTTGACCAAATTTGGATGTAGGAGGTTTTCATTGGACGGCAATGCAGCAGCGTGTTGCTGATTTGACTGTAGACGTTTTCTAGTCTGTTACGAAATCTAGTTATGAAACCAAGTTAAATCATTTTGTCTCTTCTGAAAGAATCATTTACCGACCGCCCATGTGCTGAAATCGATAAGTCTGTTTGAAGCAGCAGAACATAAATGTCATACAGGTACTGTATTTAATGACATATAATTAGCATCTACACCATGTAATAAAATCTGTGTCGTCGCATTGTAACAGTTATCTAGCACTTGCTAAGCACGTCTTACTTCACGTCATAGCGTTTCTGTTTTAAATGGCTGAAGGAGTCGTTTAAAATACCAGAATAGGAAACCTATTTTTTTCCCACATACAGAAGCTAACGTCGATCACACTAACCAACTGAAATGAAAATCCTGTAATCCTTAAATCTGTGTCATCACTGTGCATGCGTGCTACTAGCTCGAAACACACTTTTGAAGAAAATTTCACAAGCGGTTAAATTTTAACAAAGTTAAATAAGTCATAATTTATTTGTATGCAAAATACTTTAAGGCTATCAATACACAACACGTAACAAGTCAGTCAAACACTAATCTGCAAAGTAGTTCATTGCGTGCCAAAATGTCATATGTCAAGAATCTAAACGTAATAAGATTCATTTTCCATTGCTTTTTAAAAAAATGTATTCTCGACTGTTTATAACTTCAGAATGCTAATGGTACAATGCATCAACACAATCACGTTCTACAGATATCTGTCGATTTTCATCCATCCATTTTTTTTATTTCGGAGGTGGCTCACATCCGGGATTAATCGCAGTCAAGATTCAAACCCACAATATGATAAACTACAAAGACAGGTGTGCTAACCATTAGACCTGCCTTAGTGACATGCTAACCAGCTAAGTTCAGCGTGCTGTGAGTTTAAATTGCTAAAGTATCTCCTCGGCATGGTAACATTCGCTCATTTTCATCCATGTTTTCACCTTTCACCTGCTTAGCTTACTAACATGGCTCAGAATCAGCATACTATTGAATAAGTGATGATTACTTTATGGGTCTCCCCTTCCCCTTGTTGGTCTTGACTGAATGTTGGGCAGCAGACATAGCAGGTAAGCCTTGTGAGCGACGCGGCCTGTAGCAGCCGAGCTAATGCGTAGCCTCTTCCCAGCCAAACAAACCTGTGTCACTTGATGATTGCAGGGTTCCAGCTTCCCTTTCCAGCGGAACGCCTTTGCAAGTAAAACAATAACAAACAAGCTTCTACCTCTTTCTTGTCGCCATTGCTAGACAAATGTATATGGATCAGCAAGGAGACGAAAAATGCGTCCTTTTGAGGGTTTTCAACGCAAGGCTATTGTAATTTGTCCCACGGACGAGGATTTTAAAGAGCGAACATTAAAGCAAACCAATGAGCAGGGGAAGGATGTACCCGATCATGCTGTGTTAGAAATGAAAGGTAGGACCGCTGTGGATACAAGCAACAAAACACCAGATCTACTTTTTGTTTTTGTTTTGTTTTTTTCCATGTGTAAAAATCAAACTTGGAAGATGCCCCCTGTTTTTCCCCTTACCTCTCTTTCCATCCCCCCGACCCCCACCAAGTTATCACAACTGGACATACTTATGTTTTAAGTCGTGATTATTTTTTTCCCAATGTTCCCTCTTTATTGCCTCATGCGCTGCAAACTGAGTTGGCATCCTCATTCCAATATAATTTCAGTTACAGTAATCCCGAAAAAATTGGAATTCACCCAATGCACATTTTTTTTTCTTCGCCAACGGGGCGGTATGGATCAGTGGTATATTGGTCGTCCCCCCAAACCAGCGGTTGTGGGTTCAATATTATTGTGACGATGTAGAAGTGTCTTTGAGCAAAATACTATATGATGTGTTAGCAGTAGGTAAAATGAGGAAGTGGTGTTAAAGCAATTTGTGTATCTAAGGTAGAAAGGTGCTATACAAGTGAAAGACGGTTTACCGTATGTGACGAAAACCTTGTCTCATTTTTTGCGCCATTTCTGAAAAGCACTAATATAATCAATGTGACAAAACAAAAGAAAGCAACTTTAAAATGCCTCTGAAATCTTCAATAACAAATTCACAAAAAAGCCCTCGATGACTTAAGTACATGGCCTATTTTCGTAGCCGAACTGTTCGTTTGCACAGGGATGAAACAAAACTGTTTGAATCGGAAAATCAGTTTTCATTTAAGAGATGCAAGTGCATTGAATCAAACAGAATTAAAAATATATACATATCGATAAGTATTGTATCGTCTTTTACTGGACAGATATACCAATATCTTTGAAGAAAGTACAAAAGTGACAAGCTGGATGCAAAATGACAAGAACCTCATTGCATCATGCATTCTCGAACTGAGCCGTACCTTATCGAATCTAATCATATTCCCATTGAATCAACCAAATCGAATCATTGGGCCTTAAAAACCAAGCCGTCATTCTATCTTATCACACCCAGGTATCGAGATATGTTTCGAATCATCATTTATTGCAGAAATGGAGACCCCTTTTCGGCCCGTACCAGCTGATTGGTGAATATTTTTAAATAAAAGTTTTCAGCCAATCATAGAAAGAGCTCCCCAAGTAGCAGACGAAACGATAGCATAGTGGAGATGTGTTAAGTAATAATGAAGTTACACTAATTTGAAGGCATTTTTGGACCAGATTTTCTATATGTATTATAGATAGTTCTATAGCTGTCTGTAAACGCTATTTTTTTTCTGTCGAAGAAAAAATAATAATTTCTTGGGAAATCTGGTCATGTTTTTACTAAGAACCTGCAAAATGTGAAATTCGACTGAGCCAAGCATTTGTCAGGCACTTATGCCATTTATTATTTAAGCGAATATTACATATGGATGGAGGAATTAGATGTCTGCTATTTGTTTTGTGTTGATATTTTTTAAATATTTTAAAAACTACTATGGGCGTCAGTGACTTTTGGCATTCCTGGCAGTCCCTACGAAGGGGATTACCATCCACTTTTTGGTTGCCCTCCTTGGTTTGCAGTGCTCTTTTCTAGCCCCACCCCCCAAATCCTCTCCCCTCCTGTGTCTGTTTCCACAAATGTTGCCTCCTTGGAGGGAATGTTTGCTCCTTGTCACTTAATTTTTATGCTCTTCCCGCCTCCTCTGTGCGACACTAATTAGTTTCCACTTTGTTTTTTGTCTTTTGGTGGTGTGGCTGCTCTGGTCTTCACTGCATCCCCATCCCCTCCCTCCCTCCTCCCTCTCAATCCCTCGCTTGGCGCGCCCACCCAAAGCCAACTTCACCCTGCCGGAAGCGTGCGACTTCCTGGAGGGGGTCACCTATACTGAGCTGCAGTGCGACGATGCCGAGAAGCTGTTAAAGCAATACAACGACGACGGGCGTAAGGCGGGCCCGCCGCCCGAAAAGCGCTTCGACAACCGGCAGGGCGGCTACCGCGGCCGTGGCAGCTTCCCGCGCTACGACAGCCGCGACGCGCCCCGCGGAGGCGGCGGGGGTGGCTACCAGAACCGCAGCGGAGATGGAGGATACAGAGGTAAGCTGTCTTCCCCCGTAGGAAATAATGTTAATATGTTTAAATATGTTTAAACATGTTCCAGGGTCTAACTGTTGCCATTGATGTTTTAAGTAACATTTAAATTCTTACCTGTTTTCTGGGTTTGGTCACATAATGTTCGCAATGCAAGCCCAAGGGCACTTCAACATCAATGTCAGTCAACAGTAGGGGGGCGCTGCTGCGTAAAATGTTAGCCCCCTCGAATGGCTGACAGTCAAGTCAACCGCAGAATGACAAACAGGCCGAAATCTTGTTTTGCAGGCCACAATCGTGGAAGCTACAATCAGAGCCGCTGGGCGGGCAACAACAACAACAACAGCAGCGGTGGCGGCAGCTACCGTGACGGCAGCTCCGATTCCCGCTCCGGCTACCGCAGTCAATCGTCGGGAAGCAACTACAACCGACCAGCTCCGTATAACAAGGGCGGCTACAACCAGGTAACCTAATCTTAGTTCCAGTCAACCCGCGCATATTACCAATGAACTGTTGACAAATTCAACTGCTTGCAAGTTTTTCTGTGAAAGCTATTCTCAGCTAGTCGCTGACAATTAAGGATGCACCGAAAATAATTTTTTGGGCCGAAAATGAGAAATGCTTGGCCAAAAACCAAAAATGTAACCGCAGAGAAAAAAATTATGCAATTTTGTTTATTATCATTGCATTTATTATAATTAATTACAATTATATTATGAATTTTATTTTGTCCGAAATGCCGAAAATCCAAATTTTTTCCATTTTCAATGGCCGAATATTTGGTGCATCACTACTGACGATCTCACCAATCCACGCCTACCGGCTTATTTTGTGATCTTTCTAAAACGCCATAAAATGCCACAAGAAAGTGCAGAAGAACTGCCTAAAAGAAAAGTAGTAATTGGTGTCAAGTTTATATGTTGTTATGCATCATCAAGTTTATGTAGCGCTTTTCTGGACACTCAAAAACACCCACAATGGATTCATTATTCATGGGCTCGCATGTTAACGTGTACACCAGTGTGAGTGACACTGGAGGCAAAAGTGGGTGAAGAGTCCTGTCCAAAGACACAAGGACATGACTCGGACAGAGCGGGATTTGAACAGGCTTCGGTTACTGGACGACCCGCTCTACCTCCTGAGCGAGGGTTACATTATCACTATATAGGTGGACACAATATTAAGTATTTGACACATTCCCAAATTAGGCTACTATTTTCCCCTCCTGCGAAGCTAATAGCAAACGTTAGCGACAAACTATTAGCAAACATGGTATTATTAACAAATGTGTTACCTGTTTGTAGGCTAGAGAGCCTATACTGACTTCTCGCTATTCATGAATGAGTCCACACTCTGTTAATGTGACAGCGACCACTGTGAACGACAAAAGGTCTCGGCATGCAGTAACCGAACCAAAGCAGCAGTAATCAATCGTGTCATCCTTTGATGATGCACATTTGCAAGTAGAAATGATGTTGACGCCATATGTCGGAGCATAACTTGAAAATAAAAATGTTTACATTTTAAGGCATATTCATTACTACTGAGAGGTACATTTTTAGTAGTTCACTGTTATTTTATATTGTTATACATTTGTAGTACTGTTACATTTTTCTCCTTCACTGTTCATCATTCTTTTTCCCCTACCATATATTAATTGACTTCCTATGTTAATGACATTTTGAAGTACTATCTAGTTAGTTTTCAGTACAGATGCTTTAAAACTGCCAGTTTAACATCAATGTGAAGCCGTGATAAGGATTGCAATTTTTTAAAATACTCCCCTGTTTGCAGATGGTTGGTTATCTGGCGCAAAAAAAAAGGTTGAGGACCACTGCTCAGTCTTAATGCTAACACATCTATGTTGTGGTGCTTTAAGCAGCGAAACTGAACACAAATTGTGATTTTTTTTTTATTCTTTCTTTTTTTCTTTTTTTTTTATTCTACATGAATTATTTCTGGATGTATTCCTGGATGTAAGTAATAACACATCAACTTTTTTTTTGAGTGGGGGCTGGAACAGATTAATGGCCTATTCATTTCAGTGAGAAAAGATGATTTGAGATGCGTTTGGAGTTATGGCCAAGGTCATGGAACAAATTCAACTCTTATCTCAAAGCACCACTGTAAAGGTTTGATCCAACTTAGCAGTAGCCTTTGAGTTATCACGCTCAGCTTGAATGCGGCCACTTTGTTAAAACCATAGTATCAAATTGTATGCTAGTTAGCAAAATGCAGAACATGTATATATTTCCATTTCACAGGTAGAGGGGAGGAGTCAGGTGTGGAACCACTTCACAAAAAAACCCACAGGCGTTGGATGCAACTACTGCGGTGCGCTAGTTAGCCAAGGCTCCATCAACAGCAAAGGAAAGAACACGACAAATTTGTGGAGTCACCTCAAACGAAATCACAAAGAGGCATTCGATGACGCACATGCTAGAGCGGCGCTGGCCAGAGAACTAAATGCGCAGCTGGTGCAATCCATAATTGTTCAAGCAGTTGACAAAGGAACCGTGCGTGCACCAAATGAGCCGAGTTCACAAGACGTGGACAAACTCGTTATGGAGATGATTGCAACCGACATCCTGTCGTACTCTCTTGTGGAGGGCGTTGGATTCAAAAGATTACTAACCAAAATGGAAAAGGGATATCAACCGAAAAGTGCGAAGTATTTCCGTACGCAGGTCATGTCTGACTTGCACACGCAAGTTGTTGGGAAGATGAAAGAACTTCTCTCGGAGGACAACGCCGGAAGCTTCATTTCCTTCACCGCTGACTGTTGGCCGGGTTCCGACGACGCGCTCATGAGCCTGACGGCTCATTTCATTGATCAACACTGGAAGAGGGTCCAACTTGTGCTCGATGTCAAAATCATGTCAGGGTCCCACACGGGGCATTACATCCGGCAGGCGTTTCCGACCGTGCTGCAAGAATGGGATATCGACACACGGCGTGTCCACTTGGTGCTGGGGGACGGCGAGGCCGCCGTCGTGAACGGCACGAGGCTGGCACACATTCCTGAACTGAGCTGCATTGCCCGCACGCTCCAACTGTGCATCGACGACGGGCTCAAGGCGCAGAGGACGGTAGCGGACATGTTGGCCAAAACGAAAACCATCGCCGCGCACTTCAGCTGCTCGGCGGCGGCACGGCAGCGGCTCTCCGCCATCCAGGAGCAAGTGGGCGACTCCCAGGCTGTGCCGACCAAATGGAACTCTACGTTGCGCATGCTCAGCTGGATGTTGAAGCTAAAAAGCGCCGTCACCACTTATGCCAACGACCACGGACATTTTGTATGCCCAACGGCAGAGGAGTGGGATTTGGCGGCCAAGCTGGTCGAGACCCTCGCGCCTCTGGAAGAAGTCACCAATGACCTGAGCAAAGCGGGCGCCTCCACCGGCTGCATCATACCCAACATCAGTGTGCTGAAACGGCTGCTCAAGTCCGAGGGGGCCGTCGCTCGAGGACTCCAGACGTTCCGCAAGACCGTGCTGGAGAGCCTGGAGAAGCGTTTTGCTAACGTCATGAGATCCAAACAGGTGGTTCTCGCGTGTTTACTCGACCCGCGGTTTAAGGGGCGCCCTTTGTCACCAGAGACTCTCGCCCTTGCCACAGCGTGGCTAACCGAAGATGCCGGCATGCCGGCACAGAACACACCACAAAGCGGTGGCCCCGGCCATGATGACGTCGAGGGAGTCGGTAGTTTGCTGGACAATCTCTTGGACCAAATGCTCAGCCCACCTGGTCTGGAAGAGGCTCCAAGGGGCATCCAGGAGGACCTGGACGCGTACCTGCACCTGCCGGTCATAGATCGAAGAAGAGGCGAGCCACTCAAGTATTGGGATCAGAACGACAAGCGCTTTCAGGGATTGTCGGTTCAGGCCAGGAGATACCTCTCATGCCCTCCTTCGTCTGTGCCGAGTGAGAGGGCCGGCAGCGCAAACGGCAGCAATTATGACGACAAGTGGGGCTGCCTCAAAGGGGAGAACATTGAAAAACTCTGCTTTCTGCATTATAACATGCCGCGATTAAATTGGCAGTATTGAGAGCAAAACGGCAACACTGTGGGAGAATTTCCAATTGTGGCTTTTTTTTTTTTTTTTGGTATATATATATTCATGTAAAGTGGTGCTTTCAGGTACGAGTGACCCAACTTAAAAAAAAATCCCAGATGTGAGCTATAGTTGACTTGCGAGAATGAACTTGAGTGATCCAGAAGATCCAGTGAGTGAGTTGTGCGGCGGTCTACAATTTCACATCTCTTAGACTCCGCTAAGTTTGGACAGGGCGCCAGGCTTGAAATCTCGTTGACAAACAGTAACATCTGAGTGGGTCCCTCAACTTGCTAGATCCCACTTCCCAGCCACTACCGGTCCAGAACTCGGATGAAAGTAGTTTGAACAAGTATTTTTTTGGGACGGGGTTGCGTTTTCAGTTGGCCTTTTTTTTCAGTTTATCACTATTGATTTAAAGTCTCTGTGTTGCAAGTATTACTAATTAAAGTTCATTTTCTTTATTTAGTAGTGTTCTGCTTTTTGTCTTAAATCATATTTTGGGTAATACGAATTTGTGTGTCTTTTGTGTTCTCATCAGCGGGGCTCTAGTAGTAATTGATGTCAAGGAAATATTTTGAAGTGCAATTTAAATTGTTTTTTTCTTTCCTAAATCAAATAATCCGTCAAGAGATTTGGGGGATTTTTGCGAGTCAGTTGTCAGGAAACAGTTGACACCAATTCCTATTTCTTGAGATAAGCTTCAACAGGAGAGAAATGCTAATATGCTGTTTGAAACATTTGCCATCAGCTACTCTTAATATACTCGCTGATTTTCATTGTTTGTGTGTCAGCGCTGCACATTCAACCACTTATCCACTTTGCATGCTTGCCCTCTTCCTCCCACCCGCTGCCTCCTCACAGGGCTACGGCCACAGCTACAACCAAGGCGGCGGTTACAACCAAGGCGGCTACAACCAGAACTACTACGGCAACTACAGTCAGTACCCGGGCTACAGCCAGAGCTACAGCCAGCCGGCCGCCGGCTCCCAGACGTACGGCCACCACCAGGCCCCACCTCAGCAGCATCAGGCCGCCCTGCCGCAGCATCAGGCCGCACCGCCGCAGCAGCAACAGCAGCAGAGCTACAATCAGCAGTACCAGCAGGCAAGTGCGCCGACGCTGCATGGTTGTAATAGTAGTAACTAAAAAACACTTTTGGTAACAAAATAAAATGGAAAAATAACAAACTATAATTGTAGTAAAAAAATAAATAATTGTATTAACCTTTGTCAATACCCTACATACATTTAAAAAAAGTAATGCTAAACCTAATTAACTAAAAGAGAGCATTTTTTAAATAATAAAAACAACAATTAAAACCTTTAACTCATTCACTCCCAGCCATTTTTACTGAAGTAATCTCCTTTGCTCCCAGCTATTTTACTGGATTTTGACTGATATAAAAACATGGAACCCACCAAAAGAAAGATTAGAGTGTCTTCTTTCATCAGGAATTTTTTTTTATATTAATATCTGTTTCCGTTTTTGCAGCAATTAGCATTAGAATATAGCTAAGTTAATCATTATTCACAAATCTGCTTAGAACTGGGTAAATCAGCTTGTTTTCAACATGGCCCTAGTTTTATCTTCTACTCTGCTTCTACCTGCTGGCCGTTTTTGTATTAACTACCATTGCTTAAACCGTTTTGTGCAGTTGAGGCTGCATCAAATGCTCTAGCATTAAAAAACAAACAACAAAAAAAACGTAAGAATATATCTTTGGGACACTTAAAATATTTAAAATAGAATATATTTATAAGCTTTTGGGAGCAAATGAGTTAAGATCACATTTTGCCATATGCAGTTTCTTAATGTCACACAACCAAACACAGAAAGCAGGTGAGCCGTGATTGGTTGTTACCTGACCTCGCGTGATGCCATTTTCAGTTGACAGCAAGTGGCAAAAATAATTAGGTTGTCAAATAAATTTTTGGCAAAATATTAATTTAGTATTGCTCAAAATTGCTAAGTGAGTCAAGTATCCCTTTAAGGCAAAAAATTATAATCTGATGTTAAGTCCTCCTCAGCACTAGTTGGCGCTATACTGCGGCAGTTTGACACCTCGACATTTTTAAAAATTGATAGTATGAGATGTATGTATAACCCTGGCATGCCGTACCAAAACCAAAAGAAAATGTACAATATAAATATCCCATCCTGAAATGTATGTATGTATGTGTCCACAGTATGCTCAGCAGTGGCAGCAGTACTACCAGAACCAGAGCCAGTGGAACCAGTATTACAGCCAATACGGCGGCTACCCTGGACAGGGCAGCCAAGGCTCGTCTTCAGGCTCCCAGTAGCTCCCCACCTCTAAACTACTTCCTCTTTGCCGACCTATCCCCCCTGCCCCCTACTATTCTTCACCATCTTGTTTTCTTTCCCCCAAATCAGTCTTATATAAAGCGGCGGCGTGGTGATCGATGCTAGCTAGCCCAGTGCTAACCCTTACAATGCTGTGTGTGGATGAGATGACAGACGCTTTGTAACAATTTAGATGGCGAGGTTAGCGAGCAAAAGCATGCTTTTTGCTTTTCTTTCACATTTCTTTTTCAGTCATACGTAGCGGAACCGCCATTTTAGAGGCCGTCGTATTAAAGGCGTTGACACTTTGTCAGTAGAGGCATTTTGCTTTTTTGTTGTTTTTTTATCCTCGTGTGGTTGCTGTAGTTGAAATCCCATTACGCTTCCAAAACTTTTCTTTTGTACCAGTGTGAAAAATCTGTTTCTTGTCTTTCTACAATTAAATGCAGTTGTATACACCTGGATCCAACGTGTCGGCTTTTCTATACATGGCTTTTTTTTTTGTGCTTTTCACCTTATAATAAATAGCCATTTGTTTTCTATAACGTTTACTTTTTATTATTATTATTCATCCTTGGGGTATTTTCACAAAAATATCACAAATTATATTAAGACACAAAATAACTTTGAAATTGTCAAAAACAAAATACATGTCTCCTTTAATAGACTTTGAAGCTTTTTGGGGTAGCTGCCACACACACACACACACAAAAAAAAAGGGAATTCTGCTTTAGTGTTCATTTCCCTCCATCCTGGATCCGAAACTGCTCACGTGATATTCCCAAGAAACGTAGCACCAGAGACAAGATGACGGGGTCTGGGTAGGCAGTATGACGACCGTCCTTAATTTAAATCGGCAGCAAAAAACACAATGGTGGAGTCCGTTTGTGGTGGGAAAAGTTCAGCTTTTGCCGTCGGTCAGTCGGGTTCTCGGCTCTTTTCCTTGCACAGGTGAAACTCCTTCAGCTTCTCCTCCAATGAGACAGGCATGGAGCACCCGCGACTCCTGGGAGGGGGCAGCGTGCTGGCCTGACACACAAAAATCACGGCACACTGGTATTTCTTTACATTCACTTTTTATATACGATACTGTGCTAAAAACGTAAGGGGGGGAATGTTGATAAACTGCCAATAAGAAAAATGGAGGTTGACCCCCAATTGACTATTGGATTATCTTGGTCTTCCGCCCCCCCCAACCCCCAAAACAAAAACCTTGCATTTGAACAGGGGAGTGTAAACTTTTGAAATTCACATCAAGTCAAGGTACCAGTTTGTTGTCTTACTTGGCCTGGAGCGCTGTGGTTGTACACCCTGCGCAATTTCTTCTCCTGTGGGGTCCACACTCCAGGGTCCGTCTGAGTGGAGCAGTCCGACAAACCTGCAGAGTCGGCGCTCTTCCTGAAGGGGGCGCAACCCTTGTGGTGTTCTGAGTCGTGGGGGAACACAAAGGCTTCCTCCTCGGAACCTGACGGGAGCAACACAAGTGTGGGTGACTGGCGGTGGGAGGTAAGATTTTTGCGGAGGGAGGGTTGGGACACCTACTCCACAGGCTGCCCTTGGTTCGGAAGTCGGGGGCGGGGGTGCACGGGCAGGAGCCGCTGGTGTTTTTGTGTTTCTTCAAGCACTCAATTCCCACCAGATCCCGGCAGTGTCTGTGGCAGTTCATCCCGCAGCCTGATAAGAAACACAACTTTAATTATTATCATTTCTATTTGTCTTGTGGAGACTTGAACACAGTTTAAATAAGCACTAAAACATCATGCGCCAAAGTCTAGAACACTGAAAGACATGTAATCAGCCAATTTGTTGTTTTTTTTTAAAGAGATTTGCAGCTTTAATTATTACAAGCATTGCTTTTCTTTGGCTACTTTTAACACGCTCAAAAAGTCATGACAGGACAAAATAATAATAATAATGAAGAATCGACATTGTCAACCGTATATATTTTTTCCATAGTCCTCCATGAAAAAAAAAAAAAAAGCTTAAATCCAAAACCCATTAAATCAGGGTCCAATAAATCAAGGATCCACTTTATTTCGGTTGTGCTGGTGAAATCTCGACCATAGTATGGTAGCTTTTGATAAGTGTGCCACCCTCTGGTCAGTTGTGGCTACTGCACTTGCAGGTGTGCACTCGTTGCAAAGGTCAAGGGTTAAAAGTAAGATGGCCGCCACAAGCCATTTTAATTGAAGGTGTTCTTTTACAGGCATCTGCAGCTTTAATTATTATGATTACAAGTATCACAGTTACTCATTTGGGTGCTATAACAATAAATACATTAAAAAATGATTTTTTTTTTTTTTAAATGGATGGATGAGAGTTAACAAAGTGGTCTTGAATGCTTACCTTTGCAGTGGTAGCCTTGCTTGATGACTCCCCACAGCTGCAACACGATCCAACAAGGTTAGTTTTTTTGTTTGTTTTTTTCATTTCTATTTGTATTTGTGGATTGATGGGGAAGACTGACAAAGCCGCCACAGGTGTCGCAGAAGGTGGGCCTCTTGTAGGTTGTCTCGTGGAAGTTGTGCGCGTCGTTAAAGTTGTAGCCCAGTTTTGCGCACACGGACATCCCGCGCATGAAGTATGACGTCATCTCCTCTCGGCTGATTTGACCCTGCCTGAACGCGAGGACGATTTTTGTCGGTTTGCCGGCAGATTCTTTATTTTAAGGTGACTACGTTGCTGTAATAATATAAAATTTATGAGGAAAGTGTCACCTGTCAGTTTGCTGCGTGCAGAAGGAGAAGGGGAAGTTTGCGGCGATTTTTTCAAACTCCTCCAGCGGGATGTAGCCGTCCTGCTTGTGGTCGTAGTTCTTCATGATGGACTGAAGGGGGCGACAAATACAAGGGACTGTTGGCCACTTCTCCTTTGCGCTATCGACTAATAAGGAAGTGAAACTCAGGCATGTGTGTGCGTGTGTGTGTGTGTGTGGCCAACCTGTCGATGACGTTCACTAATTATGGGAATATCTCTCACATAATCCTAATTCACACATTTGAAATGCTCTAATACACACGAATGAAATCCTCCCACACATCATACTGAAATACTCCCATATGAAATGCTCTCAAACATACTATAGAAATACTCTCACGCCCAATTCTTTTAAACTATTGAAACACTCTCGTGTACAAAAAGTTAAACCCGCCCACACAAATTGAAGTCCTCTCACGTTTACTGATATGCTCTCATATAATATACTAAATTCTCTCACATGCACACTACTGAAACACTCATACACACGAACTGAAATCCTCCCACACGTCATAATGAAACGCTGTCATAAAGTACACTGGAATGCTCTCATATAAACAAATCAATTACTGGTCATAATTAGTGAATGATATCTCCCTGATGGCCCCTCATCCAGTATATGTTGTACTCACATCCACCATCTGTTTGACGTGTTTGGATATGGTGTCGGGGTCGAGGCGGTGGTCGACCCCTGACCCCCACTCTGCCACCACTGGCGGTTTGACTGGAGTGACGGGCTGCAGCCACGAAAGAAATCCAAAAGAGTTACACAGATACACACACATAGACGCATGTGCACACATACACGGCGTCACACCCCGACTTGGAACTTTGATGCGGTTGAGTGACGGTTGCGGTGCGCTTTTTCTTGCGAAGCGGCCACGCCCACACTGCTAACCCAAACAAGGGTTTGCTTGTTAAACATAAGCGTGCCAAAGGTCATATTAATCATACAAACACTTATTTACTAATTAACACTTTTTAAAAACAAAAATATGGAATATCTCAAAATCTCGAGCCAATTCAGAGAACAACAATTTTGACTTGAGTGACATCCAAATACCGTAAAATTGTTGAAATTTTTGCCAACAACATTTTTGTTGACCAGTGTTGAAACAGTTTGTGTTTAAAAAAAAAAGAAAAGAAAAGAAAAAAGAAGTGTTGCTTCTAAAGCTGACTAATGATGCTAAGTTGTTACCATTGTTTTTTGTTTGTTTTTTGCATTTGCGTGTTAGCTTCAAGCTAAGTGCAGCATAGGTATGTAGTTTTAAATACATCACATACATTTTTTTAGATGTGTGTTTTAAATACCCAACATGTACTTTTAGATTTTATGTTTAGCCATGTGGAAAGCTGGCTAATGATGCTAACTGTTAGCATTGTTTTTTGTTTTTGCATTGTTTGTTATCAAGCTAAGTGGACTTTCCTAAAGCATAGGTATGTAGTTTTAAATACATAACGTTTATTTTTATTTTTTAAATGCGTGTTTTAAATACACAACATGTAGGCCTAGTTTAGATTTTATGTTTAGCCAGTTTGAAAGCTGGCTAATGACGCTAATTTGTTTTTTTGTGTGCATTTTTTGTTAGCTTCAAGCTAAGTGGACTTTCCTAAAGCATAGGTATGTACCAAATACATCACATAAATTTTTTTCAATGCATGCTTTAAATACACAATATATACTTTTGATATTATGTTTAGTGTGACAGTAAAATCAGATTCTTCTTAATACCTCACTTGCTGAGCGTGAAGTTGACTGACCTGGATCTTGGGGTTCTTCGGTTCCTTGGTGTAGGAGAGTTCATAGATCTGGTCCTCAGTGTAGTAGAGATCTAGAGAGAGCTGAAGCATTAAAGACATCATTGGCGACGTTCCAACAGAACTCCTTGTTAGGGATCTGGTTCTTGGGTCCAGGACCGGGTCCGGGTCTCCTACCGTCAACAGATGCAGGAGGTCTTTGTTGGCTTCGAACGGCGGCGTGAGTCTGTGCAGCTCCAGGATCTCGTTGACGTTGCTGTGGAGATGCTGCAGCTTGCTCAGGTTGATCTTGTCGCCGTCCACGAAGTCGGGCAGGGCCTCATTGAGGGAGATCAGGTCCTTGAGGTGCACGCCCAGGATGGGCACCTTGAACCCCGAGCACTCGCTGTATAGACGGCGGTAGTTGCTGTAGTTGCTGTGCGATGACAGTAGCTCCGTCATCTCGCTCAGTGCCTGACAGCATCGTGACAGAAGGCGCCCATTTTAATAGTAGTAGTCCACATTAGGCTGGTTTAATCCAGTTTAGTCTTGTTTGGTCTTGTTTAGTGTACTCTTGATAGGCCTGGCCAATCTTAGTTGAGTTGAGTTTTGTTAAGACTTTTGGAGTTCACTCCAACTAAACAGGCCTACTGTTTAGTTTTTGCTCCAGTTTTGTTTTGCTAGCTTAGATTGGTTTAGTCATGTTTTAATTTATGTTTACTGTAGTTGTATCAAGTCAAGTTTTGTTTCATTTGGTGTTGTTTAGTCTTGTTTTGTCTTGTCTAGTATTGTCCAGAGTTGACTTGTCCGGTGTTGTTTTGTTTCTTCTAATCTAATTTAGCGTAGTCTCATTTTGTCTAGTCCAGTCTATAGTGTCATCTCATCGAGTCTAGTCTAGTCTAGTCTCAAAATGTCCTGCCTTGTCTAACTTAGTTTTGTTGATCCTAGTCTAGTCTCAACTAGAACTAGTCACATTTTATATTAGTCTTGTTTTGTAGTCTCTTCCACAGTTGACTAGTCCTGTATTGTCTTCTCTCTTCATAGCTTGTTTAGTCATGGCTAGTGTTGTCTCATCTAGTCTAGTGATCTAGTCTCAACCCGTCCTTTATTGTCTAGTTTATATTTGTTTATTTTAGTCTAGTCTAGTGTTGTCTAGCCTAGTCCAGTGTTTTCTCATCAAAACTAGTCTAATCCAGGTTATCTAGTCTTGAAAAGTCTCTCCTAAATCAATTTATTCCAGTCTTTAGTCTAACTTAGTTTTATCTAGTTTAGTTTTTCAAACTTTTTGGGGATTCTAGGCTTGTTTAGTCTAGGCTTTTTTTTTGTGTGTCTATCTTAGTTCAGTCAATCGCAGTTTAGGTTGGTTTTAACCTCTTCTAATTCAGTTTAGTCTCGACTGATCTAACATAGTAAGTCAAATTTCTTCTAATAAAAAAAAAAATCTGATCTATTTTTATTCTTGAGTTTAGTTCTTATTTTGTCCGTTCGATCCAGTCAGCCTCTTCTCTGTTAGTCTGGTGTCAAATCTACCGCGAAAGGCCGCAATAGTAGCTGTGATCCATCAGAGTACCTTGGTGACGTCAGGAGGCAAGAGGTTGTACGTGTCTTTGAGGCGGGAGATGGCGCTGTGGCAGAGTCCTCCAGTGACGGCCATCAGCGTGTTGAAGTTCTGCAGAGCTCGGAGTTTCTGGCCACGCAAAACGGATAACGAGTCGTCAGTGATGTTCACGCGTTTTGGCTTGGCGGCAGTTGGCGTGCGAATAAAATGCAGACGGAAGAAGCCGAAGAGGATTCTCTGGCCCACCTGAGCCACGTGGATGAACTTGGTGAAGACCTGCGCCCTCTGCTGGGCCGTGTGCCTGCTGAGGATCATGAGCTGGACCCATTGGGAGACGCCGTTGCACATCATGACCGAGCGCTCCAGCGCCGGGTTGTCCCGCACCGAGCCTCGCACCACGTAGCTGCGGTAATCCAGGAACTGACCAATCGCCGTCAAGAGGCACACAGGTGTTTGTAACTGAAGTAAAAATGTCGTCAGAGGAACAAATACTCAAGTCGCTGAATGGTCTCACCGAAACGCTGCAAAAGTTCTTGAACTCCAAGTAGCTGAGGTGCTCGGCCATCTCGTCGGCCTCCATGTGGTCGAAGATGAGCGACACTTTCCTCTTCTTCACGGAGGGCGAGGGGGCCTGTGACACGTTCGCGTGGGGGCTTCCGGGAAAAGATGGGGGTCAGCGTTCATTTATATCCAACAGCAATTTAGACTTCAGTTAACGCGGTTTTTTTTTCTCACAGAAATGTACAAGACGAGTTAGTCTCGTTTTTGATCAACATTTTGGCAACATCAGAGACAAATGAGTTAATTTTTTTTTAAAATAACTAATGTAGTATAGCGTGTTGTCATGGACACCAAAGACGGAATTTCAACTTTTCAGCAAACCTAACGGATGTTTGAAAATAGCTCATTTAGAATTGCTAACGAACGTGGCTTCGTAAACATCAAAGGTAATTTAGACAATGGCAAAAAGATGACGGTAAAGAATTCAATAAATGTAAAGTAAAATACATGTTTTTGTGAAGATTAAAAAGTCTTCAAATGCATTTGTTTAGCAAATATCCGAGACAACTTAGAATCTAAATGAATGTAACGTATACAAGTTTTGGGGAGCGTGGGGGAGTAGGGCAGGTACCCCCCCCCCCCCCCCCACACACACACACACAAAGCTAAAGTACATATTTTTGTAAGCATCAAAGACAAGTTTGTTTTCAATTAAGCTAATGTACAAATGTTTGCAAAAACAGTTTAGAATCCTTAGCAAACAAGCCAATCATCAAGACTCACATTTGCAAACTAAATATTATTTAGAGTCTAAAATGAATCATATAAGTTATTTATTTATTTATTTCACCTTAATTTATCTACGCAAGGGAATTGCCAGACTCTCAACAAGCAGAAAATGGCAAAGACAAACAGCTAAATGTAGCGCAGACTTTGTGAACGAAAATCTTTATAAACCTGCTGGAACGGAGAGTGCGGGTGGTTGTATGCACGGTGAGCGTCGGGTTCCAACATTAACATGGGCCGGTGAATTTGTGTGTGTATGAGGAAGTGAGGACCAATTAGCAAGAGAGTACAGTTCCTGTTAAAGGAAGTGCCAGTGCCAAGGTTTCTCTTTCAGTTTTTTTTATACATTGAAGACAATTTCTAGTCTTTAATAAGCCCAACAGATGTTCTAAATGTAAACATTTTGCAACATTTGGTTTTTTATGGCGAATGTCGTAACCTTTTGCTATTCATACAACAATGAGCAACGGGCAGCAACGAGTATATCATTATTTGACTATATGTACCTTGGAGACACTGTTGTCAGAATCAACACTACTGTACATTTGACTGTAAACATTGACCTGGGGAAAACCCACACAACCGCATTGAGAATTGTGTCACCGAAAAAGACGCAAGTGTGCGTGTTTATTTAGAAACAAGCCCTCGCAGAAGCCGAGTAGTCACAAAACAAAACAAAACAAAAACTCACAGGCATGACGTGTCGATGATCTGCGCCTCTTCCCTGTCCGAGCGTACAAACGCCCACAGGTCCCCCATGGTCTGCTCCAGAAGGGGGTCGGCCTCGAACACGGCGGGGAACTGGCCGATCCAGGTCCTGGCCACCCGGGCGCGACAGGAGAGCGTGTTTAGTAAGCACAAAACTGGGCGCGGGAGAAAGAACCGGTTCTGTCATGACTCGAGTGCTTCTCGCTCACCTGACCAGGTGGCACACTTGACCCCGCCTCAGGCCTCTCTTTTCGGGGGGGCAGTCCTTGTATGTGAGAGACGGTCAAGGAGAACACATTCCTTCCTGATTTTTAAATTTTTTTTGCAGTATTTCTTACTCGTGATGATTTTTCATATCTCACAAAGACAGCCCGACGAGCCCGTGTTTGCAAAATGCTAATCCAAATGATGATTTTTTTAACTAGTAGGAAATGTTAGCTAACTGTGATTAACCACAGTTTTTGGAAAGCGGAGTTTAATTCCATTGGCCACGCCCAGCCCTAATTACTGACATTTTTGTTGAGACAAGCAGTTACTTACATAGTCAGGCAAAGTGAAGTCGGCTTCAAAATCTTTAAAAACAAATGTATCATCAAAGACCAATATCTCCCTAAAACTGAAGACCTTTACTGGCCTTAGTTATGATCAGTGTTTATAACTCAACCATAACGAAGTCACCGGGCAAAAATGGGAGAGGTCCAAAGTCAAAGGCTCGTCTCAAATGATCCCTGAATTGTGAGTAGAATTAATCAAACATTTGATTAAAGGAAGATCATGGTCATGGTCTGGGGTTGCTTTGCGTCTTCAGGACCTGGACGACTTGCTGTGATTAATTGAACAACTAAATCCTTCTGTCGATCAGTTTGTGACCTCACCTCTGAATGGTGAAACAAAAGAAAAAAGGTTTTAGAGTGACTAAGTCCAAATCTAGACTTAAATCCAATTGATGTTGTGGTATGACCTTAAAAATTCCCCAAATTCGTCACATATGGCCAGAGGTGTGATGTTTTTAAATCTGGTAGCATCGATTATTCAAGTAATCCGCTAAAAATAGATTTTGCATTATTAAGCAATAATACCAATACAAAATATGAATATTTAACTCATTCATTAAAAAAACATATAAAAAATTAGGGGCAAGATGCAATAATTTTTTAAAATTGTAATTAATCGCATGACTTCACTTGTCAACTCACGATTAATCACAAATTTTATATTGGTTCTATATGTACAATTTAAAAAAATCTAGGTTTTCATATTCTTGTTAACAAAAGTGGGGAAAAAATGTTAAACTCATAGAAATAGTTCACATGAATTTTTGACGTCAATGGCAGTGAATGAATTAAGAAGTGCAGCTGTTATTTTGTCCGTTTAGGGTCACTATTCACACATTCTACTTTGAATGTATGTTTTTTTTTAAATGAGTGACATGTGAGTCAGCAAATGAGAGTGCAACGTTAGCCTGTTGTGAGCTCAGAACTACAACTTGCTAAACCGTAGCAACTTAAATACGCTATTTTTGTTAAACATCCTTTTTTTATTTTTTTTGCATTGAAATACTTCTACCATGTGTTTATAAAGTGTGTTTAAAAGAGTTTCACTGAGATTTGATCGAGCGGCGCCACCATGTGACCATTAGGATATAAGGCGAGGAGCTTCTGAGCGAAGGTCTGCGACGAGACCACCCAACTGTGCATCATCAGCGTCATGTGGACCATCTGGGACCCTCGCGGGCTGCACAGCTTCCCCTCAGAATCTGACGTAGAAGCGCAACACAGATTAAGTGTTGTTATGTGAGCCTCATTCCATCATTACCTCCACCAAGGAAGTTGTATATGAGTGTAATTGGCACGTCAAGAAGTGATCAAAACAGTAAGCAGAAAAAAATTTGCAACGTGGGAGGGAGGGGAAAACCAGAGAAAACCCATCTTTTTGGTTTTGAGTTGATCAACATGAAAAGAAAAAAAAAATCAGATTTGACTGTCTAAAAGTAAACGGCGTAGAGAGTTACGGGAGAGATAAAGAAAAGAATGCAAAAATTATTCCCTGTAAGCAGTCCCTGGTTCCAAAAAGTTTGAGAAGCCATTAGGAAAACAAAAACCTCCATTGTATCAGCAGCCCCCCCCCATGTACCCCACTTCCTTGTATCAGCCCTCATTTGCATAACCGGGTTGCCACCAAATGCGTGCGACTGACCGAAGCAGCCAAGGCACCGCAGTATGAGCTCATCCAGGCTGGCAGCACTGGCGCTGGGGGCCGCCGAGGGGCCCTGCAGGGCCCGGCTGATGTCCTGGGGACTGGGACATGTGTTGCGTCTGTGCACTTTCTGCCGTGGCGACTTCCTGCTCTTCAGCACGCCAGGACTCTCGCAGTTGGGTTTCCTGACAACAAGTAGGCGGCAGATAAGTGGAGCACAAAACAAACCCCCCCCCCCCCATGTGATGCAAACACCAGTTCAACCTAGAGACAGTTATTAAAAAATATTTATTAATATTTTCAAGAATTTTTTTTTACATAATTTTTCAAAGTTTCATAATTTAATGTCACAATAATAATTAATTGAATTATTTGTTTGAACACAAATGAAATATTCTTTGTCTGGATAAAAAGCTGTACAAATTATACCCACAAAAATGAAGTATAAATAGAGGCAAGAAAGTCATTTTAACAATTGAAAATAGGGCCTTTTGTTCTAAAAATCAAAACAAAACGACTTTATTCACGCAGGATGTCAGATTTACGTGACAACTTCCTCTGTATGATGAATAAATAAATAGATATAGAATAGGTATATTCAATTATTTCACAATTTGTTTTTCCTTTTAAATTATATTATCCTTAATTAAGGATAGTTTTCCAGACAAGAAATTAAATTAATTTCTAAAAATAATAGTGTGTGAATAGTTTAGCTGGAAAATGAGTAATTCATGGGGTTATTGACATATTGTTAAAACATCTAAAAATATATTGAATATTCAATTTTTTTTTCATTTTTCGTTATTTTTATAATTTTGTGCATTTTGTAGGGAGAAATTGTATAGTGTGTCGTTTAAATTTTTTTTTACTTTATCAATACAAATAAATAAATGCACTCAAATAAACAAGCAAATGAATTAATAAATAATATTTTGATCTTTAGGAATAAAAGAAAAATTATATATATATATATATATATATATATATATATATATACACCTATTAACCTTGTCGAATTGTGTGCTGACTTCTATTGTAACTAATCAATAATTCAAAGACATCTCCAAAACTTCAAGGTGATAACAATTCCATTCAGATTCTGCAATTTGATGACGCATCCACTGCTGTTATTCAAATATATCTATGGATTTGACATCTGATCTGATCGATAAATCTTGAAGTATTTCACACAACTTATTACAAACTACAAAAAAAAAAACACATCAGGATGCAACATTTGCCATACTTGTTATTCTAAATTGAATTTGAGTACAATATGGTCGTACTGTGCCAATTGCGTGTGCTTAGCTAATAAAATGTCCGCTTCGTGTGTCCGTATGGCTCCAGTGTGTCCTGCATCGTGTGTAGAAATGTGCGCGCGCATGTGTGTGCAACAGCGCTGCTGCTAACTAATATTGTGACATTACCAGGAAACCGCGCGAGTTCAGAGAAATGACAACAAGTTCCCTGAATGGCCAGACCTACATCCCCTTCTCTTACACACGCACACACAAGCGCGCTTACACAAGTCGTGAAGTATTACATATGGCTCCAATGATGACTACATTCATATTTTTTTTTACTACAGGCAGGACAGGGGCACAGCAATTAAGCCACTTGATGATAATCTGCAATTAAATATCGAGATGAATTTAAAATGCTTTATAGGCGAGCTGTTGTGTTGAGTCTTTTGTTGTTTTTTTTGGGGGGGGGGGATGACAGTAGTGGTTAGTTTTGATTGTTCAAACTCTTTCTAGTTGAAGGCTGGATCTTTTACATATATATTGAGAAATGCATTATGAAAATTGAAATAAATATAAAGAACACGTATTTTGCAGCTGTGCTTGTATTTTGCCCATATTTAAAATGGCGTTTTTACATGTGTGGCCCCCCCAGTAGCAATGATGAAAACTTGTGCCCCCCCCATCATTTTAGTTGCAGGTTGAGAGACTGGAAGTGTCCTTGCAAAAGTTCACGTTGAGAATTTTGCCGTTCGGCTCTTTGTTGTGAAACGGGCCAATCGTGCAAAAAGTCCTGAAATACTTTTATGTTTGTTATCGATCTGTAGTGCAACTTTGAGGCTAATTAGGGCTAGCATTAAGCTAGCGGACTGAAAGGGGAGCTATTTTGTTATTTTAAAGATACTTGGTGTAGTTCTCCTTGACGGTGAACTTCAACTTGAAGTGGCATTCAACTATTTGAAGCCTCTTTTGAAGTGCAAATTAAAAATAATAATAATAACAACCCACACTTCAGAATGAACAAGTCTTTTGACCTTTTCTCTACACTTTGTGACTCAGAGTAAATGGTAACGGGGATCGGGACTCTTATGATTTTTCTTGATAAGGTTGGTTTTGGGTATCCCCCCCCCCCCCCCCACACACACACACACCCACCCTTGTATTTGCAAGGCAGACGCGCACACACACACAGACAGCAGGTGAGAAAGATCTTAAGAATGAACTAGCGCGGCTGTGAACGCATTAGCGACTGAGGAAGTTCTTCACCTTTTCCTCACCGACGTCTTTCCTCTTTCTTCATCCCCCTGCACGCTGAACTGCTTCCCCTTTTCTTTCCCCTTTGGAAACCCCCCTTTCTTCTTCCCATCTATGTTAGGACTCCTGGCAACAGAGCCACAAGCCCCCCCTCCCAATACACTGCCGCCCTCCCTCTCCCGCTTCCACACAGGCCGAGGGATATGCAAATTCCTCGCTCTCTGTCCTTAATTGATTAATTGAAGCCCCTTTGAAGGCAGAGATTGTGTGCCCTCGTCCCCCTACGCCCCTCCTCACCCCCCCCCCCCCCGTCCCTTTTCAGTCCCCTCACAACCTGCATGAAGCCTTCTTAGCCTTTCATTCATTTGCTACAACATAACGCTAAATCGCTAATGTGCATGTAACCAATGAAGATGTATAATAGGGGGATATTTTTTTAGATACAATATGGAAGTAAGACATTTTCACTAGGATCTCTCCAGAGCATTGGCTATATTTATGAGCATTTAAATTAAAATAGCACTCCACTGTGTTCACAGTCAGTTGCCTAAAAGGTTATAGCACCGCAACATGGGCGCTATTTAGCATTAGCATTGAGCTATCTGATTCAAAGCTAAGCTATATGGTTGTTTAAAATGCAGTTTACAGTAAACCTCAAGTGGGAGTGACATCAAACAGATTGCAAAATCGTTTTGTTTTTTTAAGAATTGTTCATTAAATCGATATCTGCCTAAGTGCTTCTTCTAGTTAAGTCAGAGCTGTCATTTAGTGCTTGTATCTCAAGTCTGCGCTCACAAGTTAAAGGTAAAAAATTAAATCAGTCCAGCCATGCCTCTTATCTCGAAAACTCAGAAGTGGAGTCATTTGTATCTCAAGGCGCTATTGTAGCTTATCCAGGCCATGTTAGCTTCTTCTTCTTTTTTTTTTTATGGCTCTAGTTGCATCATACTACCATTTTTGTTTACAAATTAATTTCAGTTTAAAATAAAATCTTCAAAAAATTTGAATTCTCCACAGTATTTTTTATTTATTAATATGTTTATTACTATGTTTTTATCATGTTTAGACAATGTCAATAATTGTGTGACTATACTGTATTTAAATTAGAAGATTCAATTTTGTATCTTTAAGGTTCAGCCAGATGCAATTACACATGCTGCCAAGATGAACTGAGGTAAAGATAAATGGTCTAAGTGAGAAGTTTTATGACTCTGCATTGGTTTTCTTTCTTTCTTTCTTTCTTTCTTTCTTTCTTTCTTTCTTTCTTTCTTTCTTTCTTTCTTGAAGTGTCGTATAAATAGCCTGCAGGAAATACGTCACATAAATAATTTTACGGATGTTTTATAAATGAACTCTTAATGTTTCTTCCTCAAACACAGATTGTCAGACTGGTCAAACTAAGCTTGAAAAACATAAAAAGTCATTGAGGAGTAATCTACTTTATTGGACAAAATTGTCTACCAAGAGAACAAAAAAGTCTGCGTAAAGAAACATTAAAGCTACTGCACTTATACAGTAATACAATTTCCATAAAGTAAACTAGCCTATTAATTTTTAAGGGATAAAACGCTAAAAACATATGAAATGCTCTTACTCCAAAAAAAGAAAATTATTTGAGCAGAACAGATTTACCTTGGGTAGATTTTAGTTTATTGCAGTTGCATTCGTCAAATTGTATGCAACGCCCGCTTACTGTATTGAAAAATGTACTGCATGGTTGCTTGTGCAATCAGGATTTAAACTGAGGTGTCGCTCATCTTTGCGACAAGCTTAGTGTGTCAGTCGCACCATCTGATAAGAAAAAAACCCACAGCGGCAGCGAAACAAGCTCCAAAGCAGGACAGAAGGAGGCTGCGCCGTCAAAAGTTGAAATAGATAAATCATGAAAAAAACCATCCAAAAGCATCCATTTCCTTATAGTGCTTAACTTCAATAACCAACCAATGGAAGGACGCATATTAAAACACTTCATATGAATTGTCATATTTATGGACAGGTTTGTGAACGGCTGATTTGGATTCAGTGAACATGTATTGGCAATGTGGGAGAAATCCGGGCGAGGACAAACCAAACTCCATACAGCAACCCCCAAGAGTCGAACCCGGAACTCTCAACTGTGAGGCAGACGTGCAAACCACTAGTGTAGTGATTCTCAACTGGGGAAGATTATCAGGTGTGTTGAGGGAAATGATCCAATTTCACTTCATTGGTCTGAAAATTATCGTGATTGATCAATGGATGAAAATGATCTGGAGTTTTTTTCTTTCTTTTTTGTGGAAAAAGCATATTTGCAGTTTATCATTGTTTTTTGGGAGAATTATTTTGGGTTTCACCCCCCCAATGCATTTTAATGGGCGTCAATTATACACGGATTTTCTCTCTCCAACACAATTAATGGGTCAACTGTATAGGGACTGGCAGAACAATTATATGCTCTTCCACTAGATGGCGGAAGGTATATTGACGCATATAGCAGGTGTATCCACCTGTTGCCATTTATAAAACTAAAAAGCTTCCTGTTTAATCAAACGGGCCTAAAAGTCACACTGAGCAGGTCAATTTGTGAGTAGATTTAGATTATTTCAGTATTTACTTGTTGAGAAATATCAGTTTCATGTTGTGGGGTGATTTATTATTATTGTATATATATATATATTTTTAAATAAAATGGCTCAGTAATAGTTGGGAAACGAATACTTAATTATGAATTTTTATAACAATAGCCTATTTTTCCACTCATAAAGGTGAGCTCAGGACGCACAACTGTTGAATGTTGAACTATGAAGATAATGCGGCATGTTGATATTCAGGCCAGATAAATTAGCTGTGACCGTGCGTGTGCAACCTGCACGCTATTACTCTTGCACCGCAACACGCAAATGGCTGATGCAAACATAAAACCCCCCAAAAAAATGTACACTTTTTTTTTTCTTTTTTAACCACAATGCCATGCACAGTATGAGTCATGACCTCAAAACCTCTGCACACAAACACACCACTTACACAAGTTTTAATGATTCGTTAGCGTTACCTTTTGGGCTTGTTCATTGCGGGTGTTTTCTCTCCGCGGCCTCCCCCTCCTCCTGCCCGGCATCTGAGCACGGCGTCCCTACAGCTCCATGCTTGAACCCTTTCTCCTCCTCCTCCGCTTCTTCTTCTTCCTTCTCCTCCTCCTCCTCCTCCTCTCTGTCCTCTTAAAAGTGTTCACCTTCCAGCCATCCGCAAAACTGACCCCCCAACCCCACCCCCTCCCCCCCTCACCCTGAAAGTCAGTCAAGCCCCCCTTCTGAGCATGTGCGGTGAGCACAAATCAGCGGAGCCAGACTTCATGCACCTGCCATCAAGGAGACGTGGAAAGAAGAGAGAAGGCCTCGCAACAGTTTGGGTGAACGGCGCAAAAGAAAAAAATGATCACTAGTCGCGTCTACATAAACAAGTCAGCATCTTAAATGGAGGAACTGGCTTTGGTAGATAGGGGAACTTGCATCAGTTTCTGCGAGTGTGCAAGGGGGAGGGGTGAGGCCACAGAGAGAGAATGGTGCACACATGCAGCACTTGTATAGGAAGGAGGAGAGTTGCAGGCGGGCAGGCCGGCAAAGAGGGAGGGAGTGATGAACAATCATCAGTGTGCCCCAGGAAGTAGCATTTGCTGGGCACTTCCCATAGGAAATCATGGAAATAGAAAAAAATCTATTTCCATGGGCCAGCTGCTGCCAGGGTGCAACTTTTATTCACTGTTAATGTGACTTTTGTCATTTTTTTCCCGTCACACAACTGAAAATAAAAGTTAACTGTGTAATGAAAGTATCCATTAGAAACATTTTCTTGACAATAATATGTCCCCCGTGAGTCTAAATTGCATTCTGGTAAATATTGTGTTTGTGGAATATGAATTAAGCAATAAAAACAAAATACACCCGTTTTTAGTCGTTTCAGGAGGCGGCCATTTTGCCACTTGCTGTCAACTGAAGATGACATCACAGATTCTGGGCTCAGCTAATGACCAATCGCGGCTCACCTGTTGTCTGAGTTTGGTCATGTGACATTTACAAGCTGAGCCGCGATTGGTTGTTACCTGAGCCCCGAGCAACTGTGATGTCATTTTCAGTCGGCAGCAAGGAGCAAAATGGCCGCCCCTGAGATGGATAAAAATGGGTGGATTTAGCTAAGAATACCAACCAGTGGGGCTGCATAGAATATATTATTGTAAATATTTTTTTTGGGGGGTTGATATGGAATTTGTTTAAGGTTATTCTGTTTTATTCACTTAAAAATCATACCACATTATAATTAGTTGCAAATTATTTGACCCACCCCCAAACTATGGCTCACGGATCCCCTTTGTTCCAGAGACAACGGTTTGAGAACCCCCTACTCTATGATACCCATATCAGCTTACCCATCCTGATTTCTTCTTTCTTCTCCCCCCCTAGTGTCATGTCTGAGAGTGTCAAGCGACCACACAGGGCACATAGTGTTTGCACTTGTGAATGTGGCCGTGCAGCTGGACAGGGGCGGCTCAATGGCATCCTTGTTTGAACACGCCACCAGGAGGAAGAGGCGACCATACAGGGGACATTAATGCGCAGAGGTGGCCTCTTTTTGCTGCAGGAAGCTACCCGGCTTGGCACAGAGGGCGATGTGGCATCGAGAAGCAGGCAAAGATGCAAAGCAGAGCGAGCGAGGCAGGCGTCCTACAGTCCGTGCATGCCAAGTCCCACGCTGCTAGTGTATTGACGGAGCCTCTGAGGGCAAGAAATGCTAGTTATACTGCTGTAAAAATGCCATTTCTGAAGTCCTTTTAAAGTGGGTATATTATGGAAAATTGCCTTTTAAAGGTACGCTGGGCTCAATTCAGATTTGTTGTTAAATAGTCATTCCTCCCTATACCGCGGTTCACTTTTTGCGGGTTCAGTGCATTAGGCGACCGGCCCTGATTCAGGATGACAATTTCAGGATGGAATGAATGGACGGGCAGTTTGGGATTCTCCTGAAATTCCCGATGGCCACCATGCCCCTGGTTATAAGAGTGACTTCCATGACATGCTAACTAACATGAAGAAAAAACTCTGTCATTAATTGACTTTTTCTCTCCTTCAAACAGTCTGTGTGTTACATGCATTTTAACCATGCAAAGCACTTTGTGAGTCCTCTGTGAGAAATCAAATAATAAATAATTTTGAACCGACTGTCAGTGTAGTGTTTTAGTCATTCAGGCCATGGTAATCTACAACCGTTTAATTGAGGCAACTAGATTTGGTTGTTTGTTGATTTGTTTTTTTTCCTTCTTGTTTCTGAAAACGTTCAAATATGATTAGGGCAACTAAACAAAATGTACAGGTTCATTTATGCATGAGGCGTTGGACTGGACATTTCCGGTATTGACCGGAAGTAACACTTTAGGTGCCGTTTGACGTTAGCTTAAAATGACCACCGTCAGTTTCCCTGTAGTGGCTGTTACTTTTTTTTCCCTTCAAATCTTGGTGCTTGTCCCTCGGCCCAAATATTAACACAATGTCGCCACTCTCAGGCACAACAATGCAACTGCACTACAAGCAAACGCCAAGTCATGACTTAGGCAAAATGAAGCCACAAGGCGGGAGATCGGCTGCGTCGGGGACTCTAATTCCCATAGTGCACCTCGGGTCGTCTTCTTCGGTGGCGCGTCTCCTTCCAGAGCCGCCTGCCTGTGTTTGCTTGTCTCCGTTCAGCGGGCAGCAGGCGGGGATTGTGTCCAGAGAGTTGTGGCCCCAAAACGCCTTCCCCCTGCCGCAGTGGGAGATGGAGGAGAGGATGACGGATGCCAGATGGATACGGAGCAGGTAAGAACGTGAATGTGCGCGTGAATGTGTGCGCATGCATGTGGTGCATCTGCATGAGGACTGTGCCAATGACAATCATGCGGATCCACCTACCCCAAATGCTTCATACATTCCAGTGTTTCCGAAGCTTTATTGAGTCAAGCTACTTATTTTACAAAACAAAACTCACAAAACAAAAAATAAAATTTTCCGTAAGATGCCACAAGATGTCGCTAAAAACCCCAACTAATTGGTAAGCAGTAATTGGTGACGGTAAAGTATTTTTAAGTGATGTGTATTGACCGTTCTAAAATATTTTTGTATCGGGGAGGAGCTAATTTTAGCTTGTGTTGTTAGCAGTCACTTATTTTTGCTCGGGATTTGTTGCATACCTTTATTCAAAAACAAGTCATCATTTAAAACTGTATGACTACGATTTAGTTACTGGCTTAGTCCGTAAAATGTAAGAATTTGCTGTTGAAAGGCTGAAATTTTCCAGAAGATTTTGTCAAATTGGAAAATTTCCAACCATTTCACATGAATTTCTGAATGTGATTGTGGACATGTACAGGCAACCCCCCCCCCCCCCCCCCACCCACACACACACCACCGCCACCCTCCCCTCAATCCTTTTTTAGCCTCAGACACGACGAAGGAGGGGCGGGAGGAGTGTCTGTCGGCGTGAAGGAGTGCCACTCCTTCTTCTACAAACATGGTGGCATGGCAAGGTGGGTGCCATGCAGGGGTGGGGGATGCCCCTCCCTCCTTCACACTCTCTCGCACGGCGCTGTGAGAGTCGACCCGGACGGGTGCTGTCCTCCAGCACACCCACACGCTCTCACACCGAAAGAGAGAGAGGGAGAGAGAGAAAGGGGGAAGAAGAGGAGATAACACAAAACTAGAAGAAGAGAGCAAACTAAAGGATCTTGTCTTGTCTCTGGAGGTGCTGCCAATAACGCGCGGCGAAGGATGGCGGAAGGGGGCGAGGGAGAGGAGGAGATCCAGTTCCTGCGAACGGTGAGTCCGCTTTACTTTTCACTACCGCAAACCTGGAGGTGGCCGGGAGAGGCTGGAACAATCTGGATGACGTTTCATTTCAGTCCAAACGGTAGTTGAACATGTTGGTGCATCCCCAAAAAAGGAAGGAAGTTGACTTACTTTCACGTTGGCAAGATTCTGACTTTAAACTTGGCACTTGTGCATCCGCGTTTGTCTGTGAGTGTACTTTATTTACACCACTGGCAGGCCACGCACCTTTAGTGGGACTGGGGACTTACCCGACTGAATCCACCTGTTAATACCTCCACTGTCTAGAACATCACAGTTATAGAAACTATCAATATGTACTGTATAGTATTGAAAAATGCACCCTCCCCCCCTCAAAAAAAGAGTGCCACGTATATCATCTGTAGCAGAATCAACATTTAGCCTACCTATCAAATAACATAGCACTAGCAATGCAGATGATCAAACGTGTTAATGTGTGCAGATCACTCCAGACGTAAAAAAAATAAAATAATTGGCTGTCGCAAGTTTTGCTGCAAACAAGCAATCAGACGGCAGAAAAACGTTGACGTCATCGAGGGACAGCTCGCCGGCCTTGTGAGGACAGAATCTGAAATCGCGGTCCCATTTAGGCGCAGGGCCCGTTACTGGTTTACCATGGTTTAAAAAAAGTCAAGATTTCAATAACTGTTAATACTTGCTATAACAGATAATGACGAGGAGACTTCTAAACAGGGCAAGATACGATTGACTGCTTCCAGAGCTGAGTCACTTTGAAGTTAGTTGCCCACAATTAGCTTTTTCCTCCCCTTCCTCTCGGCGAACAGAGGGGAGGTGTGTTTGATTCATATGTATTGTCTTTAAAAAAAAAGAAGGAAAAAAAGTGCTGCCAGCGGGTACTAGTTAGCCACGAGGACAACATTAGTAGCCGACAGGTCTGTTCTAAAAATAGCTCACCACTGATGGGAGTGTGTGACTTACGAAGGAGAATTCAAAGAGAAGAAGAATATTAACATGTATTCATTTATTTAATCTTAACATGGTACGTGTTTCTTTATGTACCAAATATCCTATATTTTGTTAAAAAAAATAAAATAGCTTGTGCTCAGTGGAGAAAAGAATGCTGTCTTTATTTACCCAAATATTTAAAAAAGAAAGGGTTATTATAGAGCTGTAATTTTAATACTGTGATATTTTTGCTCACGGTTATCATAATGTCAGAATCTAATATCAGCCTCGTATCGCTAAGTTACATGAACATTGGCCAGCACGACTTATTTCAAAGTCCCCCGGGTGGATTAGATTGACGTGGAAGCACATCGAGGCTAAAATCTCATTGGACAGCAAAAAAGATAAAGAAAAAGAAAAAAAAATCATCACTGTTATGCACACGTGTGTAGACAGACAAACAGACGGACAGACGGACAGGGGCTGGTGCATCCGTTAGCATGGCTATCTATTTTTATCTGAGGAAAGCAGAGCCCGAGCGAGCGAGCTACGGAGCTCGAGGAGGCAGAGCAGCTAGCAGCTAGCGAACGCCTGAAAGAGACAGCTGACACAGTGGATGCGTCCGCTTCGCGCTCAGGGGGGGGGGGGGGGGGGGGGGGGGGGGGGGGGACCCTCCCGAAAAAAGACCCCAAAGTGCTGACCTGGTCGCTGCTTTCCAAAAGTTGAGGAGAGGGAGATTGTGGAGTGAAGTGTTTCTGTGAGGGTTCCAGATGTTGCTCAGCTGCAGTAGAACCTCCAAAGCTGTTTCACATAATAAATAATGTTAAGTGAATTAATCCCGACGTATATATCAGTGTTGGCAAAATAAATATTTTGAATTCTGCTAGAAAAAAAGGAAAACGCAGGGATTTGTCTACTAGAACATCTGAAATATTTTTTTCGAGTTAATCATCTGCAATTTAAATAGTGGCAGATGTGTGCTGACTTCCATTGAACTTGAATTTGAGTGTGATTGGTTGTTTCCGACCACAGCCACTCCCCCAGTAGTAAGGGGGTGTGCACAATTGTACAACCACATTATCTCAGTTATTTATTACTTTTGTTTGCCCTATTGAAAATATTTCATGTTGTTTTTCATTTGAATTGATCAGGGTTTACAGTACGTCATATGAATGGTGAAAACGTTTTTTTTTTTTTTAAACTCATTTGCTCCCAAAAAGGCATAAATATGTTTTATTTTAAAAAAAATTAAGTGTCCCAAGGACGCATTTATACGTTTTTATGTTTTTTTTTTCATGCTAGAGCATACAGATGCAGCCTCTCAACTGCAAAGAACGGTTGAATAAATGGTAGTTATTACACAAACGGCCAGCAGGTGGCAGCAGAGCAAAAGAGATCAACCAGGGCCATGTTGAACAAAAAGCTTCCTCACAGTTCTAAATAGATTTGTGAATAATGATAAAAACTTAGAGCTATGTTCTAAAGCTAATTGTTGCAAAACAGAACCAAATAGAAATATATATTTTTTTCCCTGATGAAAGAAGAGACTCTAATCTTTATTTTCTTTAGGTTCCATCATCCATGTTTTTATAGCAATACAACACAATATTCTGTGGGCCTTGCAAAATCAGTCAGTCAGGAGTGATGGGGATTGCTTCAGTAAAAATGGCTGGGAGTGAATGAGTTAAATGATTTATCATGGTCTCCCAAATGCCTCTGCACAGGGGTGTTTAGACTTTTAATATCCATTGCTCTATGCTATTCAAGTAGTTGATTGGTCAGTCCTCCAAAGGATTTTGGTGGTCTTCTGATGTGCTCCATGCGATTCACGATGAAAGTAGAGTGCGGCTTTTTATGAATTTTTAATGCGCGGTGCACTTCAATGACGCCGTGGGGCTTTAAGGGTTAAGGGTCCAACAAAGTCTGGACACTTTTTGAACTCACCTCCCTGCTCTGCATTGGTTAACTCCTTCGCCATATGGTTTATGGACGCCATGTTGTTTTCATTGCCAACATTGCCTTGCATCGGTCTCGGCCTAGTTTTGGGCATTTTTAATTTGTGTTGAATGTAAAAGCAGTGTCACTGTTTGCACCGTATGCCTCACATGGCCGAGGAAGACACTTTCAAGTTGTATTTGAGTTTCAGTCTATAATTGAAGCTTCTTTTTATAGTGTGTCACTATAAGAGTGCAGCCTAGAGGGAGTAGCTGGAGCAGCCAGTGGCCTACTTGCTAGCATCTTTTGGGATGCATCGGGATGTGTGTGTGTGAGAGAGATACTGTTAGTAGCCTTTTGAATGACATAATTTTTTTTTTTTTAAAAGAGCATTTTTAAATACAACTCTTGTGGTGGAACAGTAAAGATGTGATAAAATCCTCTTTTAATCATATATATATATATATATATATATATATATATATATATATATATATATATATATATATATATATTAGGGGTGTCAGGCAATTACAATTCTTAATTAATCACACGACTTCAATAGTTAACTCAAGGTTAATCTAAATGTACAATAATTTATTTTTTTTAACTGACGTTTTCATACTCGTTAAAATAAAAGTGGAAAAAAAGCCAAAAGTCTTAGTCATTGATACAGTAATTTCATAATTCGTAAAATTGAGTTAATATTAAAAAGATATACTGTACTGTATAAAACGTTGAGGTCATTTTTCTGCCACTAGATGGCATAACTGCATTTGTACGACATTGGTGACAGCTCAGTGCGTTTTTGTTTTCATATTAAGAGCTATCTAATCTTTAACATGAAGTCACTTGTGAAATTCTGCACATTTTTATAATTGTAAAATACAACCTGACCCCAGTTTCCACAAATATATGAATTATTATAAAATTTATTACTGCTAAATTTTGACGTGGACGTGTCTGCTGCATTGCGACTGGAATTCCCCCAGTAGGCTTTCCAAGTCAGGGGCGGTCATTAATTGCGCGTTAAAAAAAATTAGTGGCATTAAAGGAACTTTAAATCAACTCAAAATTAATGCACTAATTTTGACACCGCTAATATATATATATATATATATATATATAATATATATATAGTTTTCATATTTTTTTTTGTCTAGTTCTTTTGTAATTTTTTTCATCTAATATCTTGTATTATTATCTGAGGGCGTTTTGGGTGTGTGATAATGTGTTCAAGACACGCTGTGCAATAAATACATGTGTTAATCCTCACCATCAATCCCTCCTCTCCCGCGTTTGATGAAGTCAATTCGTCTTCATCACGCAGACACTGTAGCGTTGCGTTTTTGAATGGCCATATCAAAAAACAAAAGATAAAATCATTTGGCTGAGACGTAGATGCTGACTTGATCCAGAGGATTTAGCTGTCAAAGCCAGGCTCTACAAGTGTTGAGCCCGGCAAATGAACACGTCCAGGCACCTGTTGTTGCGTCACTTGCACAATAAACAGGTGGTCTTCTCTTGTGCATTCTGCTAAAGCTGGTCAGTACTGAGTCCTGACCGATGTGTTTTTTTTAAACTCAATATTATATATTTGGCAGAATAAAATTGCCATAACCAATTAATCGGCCGATTAGTTCAAAATACATCATATAATAAAATACTGTATTTTATTTGTCGCTTTACACTTACAACAATGAAAAACATTTTATTTTATTTTATTGTTCTTTGGGGTATTTGTTTAACCTTACAACAGAGTAAAACATTTGCCAAAATTGGCCTTTTTTCCCCTCGGGCGATTTCTCGGGGGGAATGTTTGAATGTCATTGTCATTGTCTTATGTTGTAATGTGTTTGACAAACACTGTTTGTTAGAACAAGAAAAGTTTCTCGCTAGGTCGATAAAGTTTCTCGTTTGGATGAGAAAGTTTCTTGTCCTAATGAGAAACATATTTTATTTATTTTTTTCTTTCGTCTAAGTTTTTTGTATTTTTGAGTATGTATGGTTTAGTATTTCATAGTATTTATAATTTTTTCGATTATAATTTTGTTGAGTAGCTTGTATTGTTTTCTTTTTTTTAACTATTTGTCATCTATTTAAAAATAAATTCACTCAAAATTTCTTATTTATTATTATTTTTAGTATGGTGTGCGTTGTTTATCTTCTAATACTTTTTCTGTTTAAAACATGTTTTATCCTCTTTCTCTTTTTTGGACTCACATTTTTTGTCTTCAATTTTCTTTATATGTATTTTCCATTTATTACTTTGCCAGATATTTTTGTTTTGCATCTCATACAGTATTTCATATTTTTTTTTATAATATCTTGTATTATTTTCTATTTGTAAAATTCTATTTTTATTTCAAGTCTATTAATCTATTTATTGTTTTTAAAATATTGTCTAATAGTGCCATATTATTTTAAATATGTTTCCCCCAAATATTGCATAATATTTTGTAATTTTGTCTAATATCATGTATTTTCTGTCTTTCCCTAAATTGAAAAATATATATTTTTTGTGATATTTTCGTTTTTCTGATGAAAAGAAATTGCTTTTTTTTAATCACATATTTTGACCTATATTTTTTCATTTAATATTTATTAATTATTTCACATTTTTAACTAGTATTTTCTGTGTAATATTTCCACATTTAAATTTGTATGTATTTTTTTCTGATATTTTTGCATTTTCTTCTAATATGTTGTATTTTTGTTTAGTCGTTTTTCTTTTTGAATATTATTTACATTTTTTCCCAATAGTGTCATTTTTTTTGGTCCAATATTTCTGCATTTTACTGTATTGTATCCTCCCTCTGCAGTCTTAGTCTTATTTCTCTTGGGTGTAACTGAGCTTTCCAGCTGTATACATTTTCACCAATACTACTAAATATTGATTGATTGGCCTTCTCGTCAATTGTCATCCATTTGAGTTGACTTGTCAAGAGCTCGGTCCTGCTCCTAAAACATGCCACTGTCCCCTGAAGCCAGTGCCCAAGTATCTGTTGGTCAGCATAAGGAGGCAACGTGATCTCGACAGGTGCAGCCACCGAAAATAGTTGGAGTGGAGAGGAAGCGCAGAGGAAGAGCTGATGTAGAGAGAGAGAGAGAGAGAGAGAGAGAGAGAGAGAGAGAGAGAGAGAGAGAGAGAGAGAGAACAGAATGCATCGTGCTACTTGCTCGCAAAGCACCACTGCATAATACGGTAGTTCTCCAATATACAAAAAAAAAAAAAAAAAGTTGCCTCCCATATACTTTGAAGATAACCCCTTATTTCTTTAAACAAGGTTTGTTTTGACAGCACCCTTGTTCCACAAAGGATGCGTATAAGGCGACAACTGTGACTCCCAGGTTTTGTTCATTAATGTCACGAAGTTAAAATGGTGGTATAATCTGTTACACAGAGATCCTGAAAAATTATCATATCTGTCATGATTCTTGCACCTTTTACACCGAGCAAATAGTGTGTGCTTTCGCAGAGTAACACGCACACAAAAAAAAACCTCACGAGATCAGATAATGACATGCCGTCATGATTAGCTGCTGCATGCAGTCCTCCTGCACGGATGCCATTGTCTGTATATACAGAACTGTAAAAAGTTCTGGTAAGCTTGACGTTGGTGTTTATGTTAAGAGTAATCGGGTTTCCATCCAATTGTTTCGAATTTTTTAAGCGAATTTACTGAAAATGCGCAAAACGGACATGCGACTTATGCCTGTTTCCATCTGTTCTTCTTTTGCGAAAATTAAGAGGGGACTTCGCCGCTGTAGGTGACGGTATACACCATAGAGATGTGATTGTGATCCACCCGAATTTTAAAGTAAGAAAAAGACCAGGAAGCGACTGCGCCGTGTGATGACGGCGTATGAGTTTACTTTTGTAATTCTTGATCAACCGTAGCCTTTCTTTGCTGTTTTTCATCTAAAATAGCATTAATATTCGCTTCTTTAATTCATTCCCAAAATATTTCTGTTTTGTCGTCCACCCAAACATACCTTACTTAATCGCCCGACATTGCTTTGGGACTACAAACGTACGCGTGACGTAAAATCCGGTCAAAACGTGCGACGTGTATCCGGTCTTGCCAGCGGTTGTTCGCAAAACCTCTTTCCATCGTCAAAATTTGCATTATCCTTTTTTCGATTTGCTTCAAAATACACCCCCTCTAAGCGTAAAACTTTTTGTTTTGGTTTTTTTTGGCGATTTTTTTGCTCTTTTTCGAATTTCAAGAGTTTCCATTCCGTTTTATTTTCGCATTTCTTCTAAATTCGAATAAAAATGGGTGGAGGAAACCCAACTAGTGAGGAGCCCATCATGACTATTTGGCATAACTTGCTGTGCATGGCGCGGGCTTCTCAAGCCATTTGACGGCTTTACATGGCTTGAAGTGTCAGAGTAACAAATTGGCTCCATGTGGTCCACATATTTGAGTCCATCCAGTAGAGGTGGGAGTAAAGCTCGCTACACACGTTCAGATTTTTCACATCTTAAAGGATTGTTTGTCTTGATAGACACCACACATGAAGATAAGTTGTTTGGGATTCCCTCCAGATAACTTCCTTATTTTAATATGATTAATTTGATTAATTAATGTGTTCATTCATAATTCTAATTATTATTATTTTTATTATTATTTAACTATAAAAGGTGGAGTAAAAGAAAAGTAGGCAAGTTACTTCTAAAAGTATGTCAAGAGATCAAAAAGCTTGATAACATTTCTGGGTGACTTTACATTTCCCAATATGGTTCACTTTAGCTAGTGACATTTGCAAACATTTACAGGGCTCTTTTAGCATTCAACATGGTCCACAGCTATGTCAGACATAACATAAATAATTGTTTTGTAAAAATAAAAAAAAAGCATATTTGACCTGGTTTAGCTAAATCATGGCCAAGAATGAGATGCTTTAAGCGGCCGAGGACTCGCTAAGCAGAATTCTCAGGCAAGCAAACTGTTTCCTACGAATTGGTTAGCATATAGGTGGTTTGCCTGGTTTATATATATATTTTCTTTTTTTACACTATATTGAAAATGCAGATTTTCAAATGCATACAGATGATACTTGACAAGTATCATGACTCAAGTAAGAGTTAAGTCAAGAATTTTGTAGATTTGAGCCCAGCAAGTCCTAAAATTGGCGGCTTAAGTATGACTCAAGTCAAGTCATGTGACTCAAATCCCACCCCTCCCTACCATGTTGCTCTGTTGTGCTAGGATGTGTGGCGGGTGCAAGCCCATTGGGTCAGCCGGGCGATAACCCGGACATCCTGACCTTCACTCAGAAACTTCTCGGCTCTTTGGAACGTGGTGAGATTATCAAATAATCAGGGCGTGTGTTTGGCCCGCCGCAAAGTGTCAACCTTCAAATGCAGAAGGCGGCATCTATTAATAAAGCGGTGAGTTAAGCTCCAGAGTTTGCGCGGCCTCCGTGCCAGCTTACCCTGTGGTCAACCTGGACCATATTCACTCAGTGGGACTGCTGTATATTGGCTACAACGTGGTGAGGTGTGTGTGGCCACGTATCCAGAGAGATGGCAAAAGTACTCACACTCTACTAAAGTAGAAGTACAGTAATATGCTTGTATAAAAAAATATCAGGTAAAAGTACTTGATCTTTGCGACCAAGTGCACAATGGAAGGGTTCTTAAAAGTATTGCACTTAATAAAAACATGTAAGTAACATACATAATAGAAATTAAAGCAGTTTTTGCATCATTATAATTCAATGGGCATTGTACAGTATTGCACCTTCTTTTTTTTTTCTTTAGATGGTCACAACAGCGTAAAATGCGGTATTATTGGTCGTTTGTCGCAGGGGATAGTTGAATTTAAAAAAAATATAGTAACCCCCCTCCATCGCTGCAGTTACATTCCAGACTACCCTACAATAAGTGAAATCTGCGATATAGAAATACCCCAAAGGCATGTTTTTATAGCATTTATTGCACTTATTTTAATGTCTTTAAACAAACAGTACAGGCCAAAGGTTTGGACACACCTTTTCATTCAATACATTTGCTTTATTTTCATGACTGTACGTTGTAGATTCTCACTGAAGGCATCAAAACTATGACAATTAACAAACACATTAAGAGTTATGTATTTAACAAAAAAAAGGTGAAAATACTACAATAAATACATAACTTAATAGCCACCCTTTTCTCTGATTACTTTTTTGCACATTCTTGGCATTCTCTCGATGAGCATCAAAAGGTAGTCACCTGAAAGGGTTTTCCAACAGTCTTTAAGGAGTTCCCAGAGGTAAGAATGACAAGAGTATGCAAAAAAGTAACCAGAGCAATATTTTGAAGAATATATAATAATATAAAACATGCTTTCAGTTATTTCACTTTTTTTTGTTAATGTCATAATGCCACATCAGTTCATACATCGTTTTGATGCCTTCAGTGAGAATCTACAAAGTAACCCAGTCATGAGAATAAAGCAAATGCATTGAATAAGAAAGTGTGTCCAAACCTTCGGCCTGTACTGTACATTTAAAATAACACAAACACATTAAAAACATTTAATATATTGAGAGAGAGCAAGGAAAGCAATGGATATGACAAAATTATTGTACAGTGTTAACTAACAGTGTACCAATCCCTGTGTAAACAAATCCTGCCCCCGCCCCCATACACAATAAAAATCCAACCCAAAGATGTACATTTTAAATTGAATCTAAAGCTCTTGGTGTCTGTAGGTGTAAAACACAGGATGGTAGAGGATTGAGACGTTCACTAATTTCTACAGCAAAAATGAGAATGATCTTGAAATACTTCCTGTTTAAATTTTTAATTTTTTTTAATTTAGTGATAGAGAGATAGAACAAGGTAGTGTGCTACCACCTAGTGTAAATAACAAAATTGAGTTACTGTCAGGTTCAGTCAACCTACAACAATTAATAAACAATCGACAAGGAAGGAAGACAAGAGACTTATTCTTTTTACTCGCGAGGAGAACGGACAGAGATGTGCAAAGTTGCTGCTCTAAAGGTTTGGGGAACACACAGCAACAACCATCACGGATATGAGTCACTGTGCAGATAATAATACAGATGTGTCTTTCTTCGGCGCTGAAGGTTCCAACAGTCAAAGTTCAACAGGTCATCCGCAAAGTGTTTCAACCGCTATCTTGTGATAAAGGCACAGTTCCTGTTTTGCAGTTTCAAGAGCATGAGTCATGCTTTGCAATACTATAAGAGTGAATAGCGGGATAACTTATGTACATTTATTTTAACAGTTCAGCTGGTCAAAAAAAAATCTGTGAAATAGCGGTACCGTGAACCCGGAACCCATGATGGTGGGACTGGGTTCTACTGTATTGTTTTCTACATGTATTTGTCTTCAAATATAGTACTGCCGCAAAATTCATGTTAGTTGTGATATTCCCTCTTTGGCGTTTTGCATTGTGTGTTAGCATTTAGCCAGCAAATTTTCTTAAGGCAAAGTTAAGTAGTTTTGTTACATACCTAAAGTAATTCTCTCTGTTTTATGTTTAGTTTTATAATAAACTTAAACTGGGAGTGGGCAATAAAGAGCTTGAAGCCTCTTTTGAAGAATTGCCAAACTGCCTCACTTCTTCTTGTTTTGAAGGCCGCTGCAACCATCTCGTAACTGCAATTTTCGCTTGCAACTCCAGACAAAAATATCGCCAGAGACGGCTCGTTTCTTGAAAAAAGTTGTATATTTAGGCACCCGCGTAGTTACATTTGAATCTCATCTGTGATGTTATTGGTGTGAGTGGCCGCAATAATCCACTTGAGAGGCGGGCGGACATTTTGGGGCTGACGCGAGATAGATGATCGGGTGGTTGAGAAGGGGACACTCTTTGGCAAAGGAAACTCTCCAGGCCTGAGCGTTTACAAGGTCACCCGTCTGAGTCACTTTCCATTTCCCCGCTCTGCGTCATAAACATGCAAACGTCCTCGAGCCCAAAACTCTACGATGCACAATCACGGACGGGTCAAACGCTCCGAGTCTGAAATATCCTCAAGCCGAGAACACGACGAATGTGACAAATCTGAGCCGAAGTAGGCGAGAGGAACGTGAGTCAGGTTAAGTGGCGGATCTTCTTGCTTGTGTAATCGCTGAGCGCAGGCAGCAGCTGAGAATGCCGAGTGTCGGGTGGGGGTTTGACCGGGGAGGGAGTGTTTATCGCTGTCTTTTGCACCAGTCAAATTACTGTCTGTTAGCGCTCTGCTCGGGATGTGTACACACTTTGCGTCCTTCCTTCACCCGCACGTCACAAAAAACAAACAAACAAACAGTAGAACCAAACTATTCCACGGAAGAGAGAATACATTCAACCCACAAGATTTTGTGTCTTGCTATTCACACCTATTTATATTTTTCCTGTGGAACCTATCCACTACATTTGAAAAAATTACCCAACATTTTTGTGCTTTTCCTGTAAGACCCGATGCTGTTGAAGAGAGTCTTTGCATTATGTACATCAATGCACACTTCTGGTACATAAATTTGCAAGCCATTTATTTTTAAATATTGTAAGATGAGTTAGACATGAAATTAGGGTGTCGGTGTAAATGTAAGTACACATTTATTTTGGGTATGTGTGTACTTGTATATTTTCGAAAGCAATTCTTGAATATTATTTTAATCCTATAGGATTTTAAATGAGTTGAACTCCTACTTTTTGGGACTAGCAGTTCATGATGTTTCATTTTTTGAATATTTATACTGCAGATTATTTTTTTCAGATCGTGTTTGTTGTAGTGCACTATAAACTTCAAATAAACTTAAATAATACAAATATTAAAATTCATTAGGAGTGTCAGGCGATTAGATTTTTTAATCGCATTACTTCAATAGTTAACTTATGAAATAAAATGTACAATAAAATATTAAAATAACTAAGTGGAAAAAATAGTAACCTAATAATCATAATTTTTAGTTAAAATTAAAGAGCTGTACTGTACTGTAAAAAAAACCAAGTGTGATATTGATTTGTGTTGAGGTCAATTTTCTGCCACTAGATGGCATAATTGCATTTGTAAGACGTTGGTGACAGCTCAGTGCATTTTTCTTTTCATATTAAGAGCTATCTAATCTTTAACATGAAGTAACTTGTAAAATTCTGCATATTTTTTTAATTGTATAATACAACTTGACCCCAGTCTCCACAAATATACGCATTATTACTACATTTATTACTGCTAAATTTTGATGTGGACATGTCTGTTGCCACTGGAATTCCCCCAGTACAGGCTTACCAAGTAAGGGGCAGCCATTAATCACGTGTTAAAAAAAATGTTGGCGTTAAAGGAACTTAAAAATTAACTCAAAATTAACGCACTAATTTTGTCACCCCTAAAATTAATATATGCAATTATAAACATTTACTACCCAAATACTAGGAGGAGCAGATCCAAATAATGTCGATTATTTTAGCACATACAACGTGAATTATCAGACCTAAAATGACTTGTTGCTGATTTTGCATTTTTTTATTCAAAGATATTTAAATGACAAACATGGGATACGGCAGGAAGAATGGATCTTTTCCGCTTGTGTCAGCATTTCCGAAAAGCCGGCGCGTAAAGTAAATAGTATTGTTTGTGTGCTTTTCATGTGCAGGATGACCAGGTGGTTCTGCAGTGCACTGCCTCCATCCTAAAAGAGCAGCAGATTAAACTTTGTCTGTCCTGCGAGGGTTTCGGGAACCGCCTCTGCTTCCTGGAGACCACGTCCAACGCCCAGGTAATTCATTACGCGCCTAGACGAATCCTCAACGCTTATTGCGTAATACCAAACTCAGACTACATGATTTTTCTTTCTTCACATGATCAGTTGCCTTTTCTGGATAGATGGATGGATGGGTGGATAGAGAGAGAGAGAGATAGAGAGAGAGATGGATAGAGAGTGAGAGAGAGAGAGAGAGAGAGAGAGAGAGAGAGAGAGAGAGAGAGAGAGAGAGAGAGAGAGAGAGAGAGAGAGAGAGAGAGAGAGTCCTAAGATCAGCAACTTAAGTCCGACCCAAGTCAAGTCAGCTTCCTCTTGTCCCCATCTCTGCTTCTTCCGTCTCCAACCTGATGTTGCCTTCTTTTTTCTTTTTTTTTTGCAGAAAGTGCCTCCAGACTTGGCAATATGCAACTTTATTCTGGAGCAGTCGTTGTCAGTGCGCGCCCTGCAGGAGATGCTGGCCAACACGGTGGAGATGACCGAGGTAGGAGTCGGAAAAGGACACGGGGAAAAGATTGCAGTGGTGCAAAGGTTCTCGCAAAATATTTGCGAATACCGCATTCCCGCAAATATTGTTCGGCGGGTTTCAAGTGCAAATGGGGAAAGGTTTGTTTGGAAGCAGTTTTGTATTTTAGTGAACCCCCTATTCAGCTGTTTGCTGCTATGTGGCCAAGTAATGAATTGAGTAGATCACTATTTGAGGAAATACGGTATATATAATACGATTCAGTTTGAGAGTTGATGAAATGTAGGTACCATACTCATGCTGCATTAATTTCACAAACGTTTTTTAATGATATCCCCTTCAGGCTGTCGATTTGGACAAATGGGTATGTCTGTGAACGTCTATCTACTGTTTCTGTGTGTCTGTTGACACTTCCTGTGACATCTTCATGTTCTTGTCCTTACACATGAAAAAAGGTCTCCATTTGTGTCCGTTTCCAGCAGGTCTAATGTCCAAGTGTCGTGTGTCATCCGTTTTATTTAAGATCTACAAATGCCAGTGTGAATCACAAGTCGTTAATTCTGTGTTTTGATGTGTTAAACTTGAACTTGAGGTGTAGTGTGCTGCACTTCCAATGTTATCTGGTATTTAACATAATTTTTCCTCAGATGCCATATACTAGGGGTTGAACCGATTAGCTTGAAGTCAACCAATTGCTAATCACGTTTTTGGAGTCTTCGTTTTCCACTCGGCCATTGTACAGATAACTACTGCCTCGTCTCTTTGCTGCTGTCACCAGACTATAACGCTCTGTGGAGCAGCGAAATGTCCAGCCAACAAGATGACATAGTCTTGAGTTAGAACAGTGGTTAGTCTCGCTAGCTTCGGCTAATCCGGTTGCCGCTAGGGTTAAAAGATTCGTATTAGCCGTATTTCAGGACTGGCGGTGAGGATAATGAGGGCAGCAGCTCAAAGTGAAGTCCATCTTTGCCGCCATAATTATCTGTCCAATAATGCGTGGACTTTGATAACGACAAATGTATTCATTTCACAATATGCACCATACCAACATTACGACACCTAGTCGCTTTACGTACTGTCATGATTATTAATCGACGACAACAAATGTTCCATTTTTCAAACTCAAGTAGTAAAAAAAACACAAAACTTGATGTAACTAATTACATGATCACTATTGTTCACACATTTACTTCTAACTGTTTTAGTTCATTGCTAACCAACAGAGGTGGCAAATCCAGGTCCAGAAAGTAAAAACCCTGCCACAGTTTGGCTTTAGCTCCTAGTGTTAGCTAGCTAGCTAGCTCCCTAGCAGGTAAACAAGTACCATGGGTGCTACCAAGTTATCTATCTCACTCCCTAGCAGGTAAACGAGCACCCTGGGAGCTAGCTAGGAAGCTAGCTACGGAGCAAGCTAACTAGCACCTGAGGATAAAGCCAAACTGTGGCAGGATTTTTACTGGATTTAGCAACTCTGCTAACCAAAACAGCAGAACCTCAAAGTACAAATGCGGTGAGTTTTATCTCCCATTTCACAGTATTTGAGTTCTTGAGTTTTCTTTGTGAGATACTAAAATTGGTTTGATAATCTGAAAAAACAAGGAAACAAGTCAAGTCATTACTTGGGTTAATCTTGCTCAGTCTGAAATATGGAAATCTTCTGCTTGTGGTTGCAAAATACTTTTCTGTCTGTGATATCATCAGCACCGTGTCTCACCTGATGTCAGCAATATTTTTGCACAGTCATTGTCACGCCACAATCACATTAAGCTAATGTATGTTAACCTGCCTGCATGTTAAAAATAGAATTAGAATGACAAAACAAATGGAGGCAGTATGGAGGCTTATGCAATATAAGATCTCCATTTGCACCATTAGCTCCATGTCGGGCATCCCAGATGAAGATTAACAAGGCGAGCCCGAGGTTGAGAATAGCATGGCATGCGGCCCAGTGGAGTGTCCCGCCCACCTCTGTCGGAGGGGCAACAAGACACCCCCAGAGTGCCCCCCACTCCCAACACACACACACTGAGAAAGACAAGCACTGCCACCTGTCCTGACCAAGTTAGCACCATTGCCGACTGGAACTAACAGTGACGGAAGTACTTGATTTGACACCCATGCAACCACCCCCCCCCCCCCCCCCCCCATGTAATCCGTGCGGATTAGGAATTTAACCCTGCATAAAAGTCTATTGTCGCCACTGTTAGTAAAACAAAATATATATATTTTTTAACAATGTATCCTGGCATGGTGAAAAAATGATGCCGGTTTAAATCTGTTTTATCGTCATTCTTGTGATCTTTATTATATATTATTAACAATAATTGTTATTTTATTATGTACCCCCTAAACATACTATAGTAGATTTTTGTAGTACTCTTTTTTTAAAGTTAAAATAACATTTCTCAAATTTGTAATCAATTGCAGTATTATTAGTATTTGTAGTTTATTATACACATTTGTAACATAGCCTTAGCTTAGTTTATCCCAGATAACTGCGCGAGTGTTGGGGATACACGCTGGACTGGTTGCCAGTAAAATGCAGAGCGCATACTGTACGTATAGACAAATAACAATTCATACTCACGTTAACCAATGGACATTTTACTTTTCAATAAACTTAGCATATTGTTATATGCAAAGTACTCAGAGAACATAGGGTCATCCACACAGGACTGTGAGGCAGATGTCTTAACCACTAGGTCGCCGTGCTGCTCATAATAATATATTTTCATGGAATTGTATGTGTGTTTGTAATTGTATATGTAATGTAAGATGTATGTAATGTATGTGTATATGTATATTGTAATGTATAATGTAATTGTATGCACGGTATATATTCTTTGATAGCTCATGAACTCTCTTTTTTTATGGGCTGGGAGAAACCACATTGTTCTACTGTCTTATATGACGCATGTGGTGGCCATTTTGTTACCGTTCCCGATAAAGAAGTGTTTCCCAACCTTTACTAAGCCAAAGCACATATTTTAAATTCCATTAAAAAAAAAAAACAATCTTAGTACACACTACTAAGCAAAAAAACAACAACATACATATGCTGAAAAAATGATCTCATCTCAATTTACTCATAAATGTACTTCATCTTCCGTTTGAATGACAACAAGCGATACGCAGGTTGATTGTAGCTTCATTTCGTTTAACTGTTCTGCTTGTCGCTGTACATTATTTGCAGGAAATAAACTAATTCGAGTTAAAATGTGTAGGAAAAAAAGTTCTTTGGCGCAGTGGTTTGGGATCTCTTCTATAACGGACTTGTGGAAGTTGTGTGTTAACGAAAGTTATCCATTTAAAAAAAAAAAAACGTTTTTATTGCTTGTCTGTACTTCCCCAGTCCTCGCAAGGTGGCGGCCATCGCACCTTGTTGTATGGCCACGCCATCCTTCTCAGGCACAGCCACTCAGGGATGGTAAGCTAACCTTACACTTTTTATCTTTTTTTTTTTTTCTTTTTTTTTTACATCACACTGGATGTCGAAGTTCTAAATCCAGACTCCCTCTCCAGTACCTGAGCTGTTTGACCACATCCCGCTCGCTCACAGACAAGCTGGCCTTTGACGTGGGCCTCCAAGAAGATTCTACTGGTAAATAGGAGTTTTTATGCTTGTTTTGACAGTCAACCACTTCTTTAACTTATTAAAACACACTTTTTAAGCACACAATGAAAAGCTATAATGTAAAAACCCTCAAGTATTGCTATTAATTAGAAAAGCGGGTGATATCTATTACGGTCCCTTGTGAAAATCAAAAGTCTACTGACTCCGTGTTCTTGTCAGGCGAGGCATGTTGGTGGACCATTCATCCCGCCTCCAAGCAGAGGTCTGAAGGTGAAAAGGTCCGGGTGGGCGATGACCTCATCCTTGTCAGCGTGTCCTCTGAGAGATATCTGGTGAGACTCCTTGAAAAACATACAGCATATGGCTTTTTACATTTTTTATTGAGTTATTTTTGCTAAAAAACTGTCTTTCGTCCCTCCTCCCTCAGCACCTGTCCTACGCTAGTGGAGATCTGATGGTAGACGCCTCCTTTATGCAGACTCTGTGGAATATGAACCCCATCAGCTCTGGATGTGAACTAGTTGAAGGTCCAAAGTGCAAACACACGCGCAGATATATAAACATAACTTGCAATTTTCCCAAAAAATAACTTGGTAAGCAAATACTGATGTAATTGAAACTATGTGACAAAAAATGATTACAAATTAAATAAGTTGAATAATTGTGTTTTTTGTAAAGCCTTAGTAAAAAAAAAAATCGAAATACATTTTTAATCCAAACTGCAATTCAAATAAGTTTTTGTTGTCCTGCTTGATAGAAACAAGAGTATCAGACGTGCATTCTTCTGTTTTCAGGCTTCCTGACGGGCGGTCATGTTCTCAGGCTGTTCCATGGCCACATGGACGAGTGTCTGACCATCGCTACACCGGAGGAAGGAGAGGAGAAGCGCAGGTGAGAAGGCGCCAAACATTGGTGTCGAAGCAGAGGAATTTTTTTCCCCCCATTCTAGCTCCATTCATTTATTTATGTATGAATTAATTTTTTTTAAATGTAATTGTTTCAATTTTTTAAATATATATCAATTAAAACAAATTCTCTAGCTTTAACTCATTCAAACCCCAAAACGTGTAAATACGTTTTTCAGTACTATGTCCTTCACTGCCAAAAACGTATCTATACGTTTTTTGTGTTTTTTTTTTTAATGCAAAAGCATACAGATGGCTTTGATGCAGCTTCTGACATGAAGAGGTCGTTTAAAGCAAGATCAGCCAGGGTCATGTTGCAACAAGCTCCTTTTGCCAGTGTTTTCACCAGGAATGTGAATATTGATTGATTGAACTTAACTGTATTCTAATGCTAATTGCTGCAAAACAGAAACAAATATACTTTTTTTTCCTGACGAAAGAAGAGACTCTAATCTTTTGGTAGGTTTCATGTTTTTATAGCAACAGAGCACAAAATTCTGTGGGACTTGCAAAATCAGTCAAAGTCTAGTAAAACAGCCGGGAGCGAAGGGGGTTGCTTCAGTGAAAATGGCTGGGAGTGAATGAGTTAATATGCAACAAATGTTTATTTATGTTCATTGCTTATCATCTTCTATTGTATGTGTGTGTTTGTTCCAGGATGGCTCACTACGAGGGCGGTGCTGTTTGCAGCCAGGCTCGTTCGCTGTGGAGGTTGGAGCCTTTGCGGATCAGGTGAGTAGAGATGCATTAGAACACAATGTAACGTAAAGGAAGTGAATTTTCTTTCGTTCAGTTTATTTTAATTTTATTTTTTACCTCCCAAGCTACGGCTTGTGCACCCCCAGGTCCGGTTACCCGAGTTTGATAACGACTGGATTTAAAGATTTGTGAATGTTTTTCCTCCATTGCCTCCAGTTGGAGCGGTAGCCACTTCAAGTGGGGGCAAGCTTTCCGCGTCCGCCACATCACCACAGGCCGGTACCTGTGTCTGGATGAGGAAAAGGGCTTGCTGGTGTTGGATTCGGACAGAGCCAACACTAAACTATCTGCCTTCTGCTTCCGAGCCTCAAAGGTCTGATATGACGTTTTTTTTTCTTTCATGCCTGTATTTGTCATTCACTATTCGCAAAAAGTTGATATTTTAGGATGAACCGAAAATGCACTATAATCTTCATAGATAACCTTAATTTGATCTTCTCTAAACGTTTGAATGTCCAACTGTTCCGATGTGTCTCAGCCTGCCAGGCCCCGCCATTTAATCTTACACGCATTCAGTCACAGGTCCGGCACAGATACTACAGTACTTGTAGAACGTGAGAATGGTGATCCCAAGTGGACAAAAATAACGCCTGCACCTCACATGTATTTGTTATGGTAATATATACCATGAAGCTTTAAAATACAGTAAATGTAAATAATAAAACAAGCATTTGGTTGCTACTTCGTGGATTTCGTGAAGGAACAAGGGACTCCTGTACGGCATTTTAGGTTCATTCTGAAATTCATCCTCAAATCAAAAATATCCTGAATATTCTGTGAGTAGTGTTGCTCTCTGTTGATATATTTCTCTGTTTGGTCTCCACCGAGCAGGAGAAGGTGGACGTGGCTCACAAGCGAGACGTGGAGGGGATGGGCATTCCGGAGATCAAGTATGGGGAGTCCATGTGCTTTGTGCAGCACGTGTCCACCGGCTTGTGGCTCACGTACGCTGCACTGGACGCCAAAGCTGCACGTCTGGGAATGATGAAGAGGAAGGTGTGTTTGTTTATGCATATTTCAAGTCAAAGTCAATCCTAAACATTTCTTGACAATAATATGTTATATGTGACCTCACTAGTCTAAATATGACATTTTGATTAACATTACATTTGTGGAATAAGAGTTACGACGCAAAATACAGCCATTTTTATCCACTTTGCAGTGTGATTGATCGTTGCCTGAGCCCTGAACAACATTGATGTCATCTTCAGTCAAGCAGCAAGTGGCAAAATGGCCGCCCCTGAGATGGATAAAAATGGCTGGATTTTTCTGCATAACTCATATTCCACTAACATAACATTAACCAAAATACCATATTTAGACTCGTGGGGCTGCATTGAACATATTATTGTCCAAAAAATATTTTTGGGGGGGTTTGACTTTCCTTTTAATATTGAAATCAGAGTTCATTCCACTACAAATGTGACATCATATCACTAATATTCAATGATGTCGTCCAGGTCATCCTGCACCAAGAAGGACACATGGACGACGCCCTCACTGTGTCTCGCTCCCAGACTGAGGAGTCTCAAGCAGCTCGTATGATTTATAGCACCATGGGTCTCTTCAGACAGTTTATCAAGTAGGTGTATACACACACATGAATCTACTAAATCGTTTTTTAATTGCATTAACCAATATGTCTCGTCTCAGGGGTTTGGACTCTCTGAGCGGGAAGAGCAAATCTTCAGGGCCTTTGTCTCTCCCTCTGGAGGGCGTCGTCCTCTCCCTGCAGGATCTCATCTTTTACTTCCGTCCTCCTGAGGAGGAGTTGGAGCATGAGGAGAAGCAGACCAAGCTCCGCTCCCTCCGGAACCGGCAGAATCTCTTTCAAGAGGAGGTACGCGGCGAGCATGTTTCAGTGGCATGGCCGACATGTAGAGATTTTTGTGGTATTTGTGTAAAAAAGTCTGGTAGAAGTAGGACAACGTATTCAAGTCACTTACTTTTAGTACTGAATTGTACTTAAGTTGAAAAAAAGGAAACATACATTTTTGCTGTCAATGATCTATAATGTGTTTCTCCATCAGGGAATGATCACCATCGTGCTGGAGTGCATCGATCGGCTCAATGTGTACAACACGGCGGCCCATTTCTCTGAATTTGCTGGCGAGGAAGCAGCAGAGTCCTGGAAGGAGATCGTCAACCTCCTCTACGAGCTGCTCGGTATAAGAATTACTCACACTTCATAAAGACAAACAAACAGATGCATTTGACGTGATGGGTTTCCCCTCTTTTGGAAAGCTTCACTCATCAGGGGCAACCGCTCCAACTGCGCCTTGTTCTGCGACAACCTGGACTGGCTGGTCAGCAAACTGGACCGTCTGGAGGCCTCGTCAGGTTTGTTATTGGATTTATGGTTCACTGATGAAGCTAACAAAGTGCTATTGTACAATATTGTAATATTTTTTATTTACTTTCTGTAATTTGACACTCAGGTATTCTGGAGGTGCTCTACTGTGTGCTCATTGAAAGCCCCGAGGTTCTAAACATCATCCAAGAGAACCACATCAAGTCCATCATCTCTCTCCTGGACAAGCATGGACGGAACCACAAGGTGTTTTTTTTAAAAAGTTTTATAACGTCCTTAAATTCAATTGTACTCATATTTTTGGATGCGCCGACTGCAGGTTCTCGATGTCCTGCGCTCTCTCTGCGTGTGTAACGGTGTCGCTGTGAGGTCCAATCAGAACCGCATCACTGAGAACCTGCTTCCGGCCCGCGACCTCCTGCTGCAGACCAACATTGTAAATTACGTAACCAGGTACGGCTGGATTTACACTACAGATCCATGATTTGATGCCTTTTTACACCTAGTTCTGTTAAATTGATGAAACAGACTCATGCGACAGCACCCAAGGCAAAAGTCTCTCTGACTAACCAAAGCATAGACTATTAAAAATAAAAGTAGTCGGAATGTAGCTCAATGTAATCTAAATTAGACTACTCTTTTTTTTGCTCGCAAAAATACTTCAAAAAAAAAATGTGTTTCACTAAAAATACTCTGAAAAGTACAGTTTATATTAAAAAAATCACGATTCTCATTTAATACGATTCACAATCGATTTTAAATGTGCCAAAATCGATTTTATTTGAATACATTTATTTGTGTGTTCCTTTATTAGGCGCTGATAGAGTAGACAATATTTGTATTGTACTCTTTGCGTGTTCAATAAATGAATGGTGAGATTCTGGTGAAGAAGTCCCTTTGCAAAGGTATAATTATTCAGAAGCTTCTGATCACACAAAATGAAGACACTCAAGCCGTGTTCCGTTCAGATTGTGTGTCCCTCCTCTCTTGCACACAGTTATTTATTGAAAGTCAGTGAATACGAAAAGTTTCCCTCTCCCCTCCCATGAGCAAGTTCCCATGAGTACAAATCAGATTAGACTTGAACAATAGTAAATCAGCCTGTCCTTGGACTCTCTTCGACCGGACAGACTGGCACCAACTATACTCCCCTTAGATAATATAGAAAAGAAACTTGTTACCCTTCTCTTTCCCAGGCAAGAGAACAAAGGACTATAGATTGGCTTAACATATTAATTAACTGTTGTCTTATATTTATATCTTTATAACTAATATCCAAAACGGTTAAAATATAAATTGAAACTGAAAAACAATGTTAATAATCCAACAGAGTGCTGTCCTACACTTTTGGCCACTTAGGACAGTGTGGTTGCGCGTGTTCTGATACACTGTTAAGTTGTAGCCACATTAGAGAGTAGAAGGAAAAAGCCACTTTCAAGTAATGTTTAGATGCTTCTGTGTATACATTCCTGAAGCATTTTGAATGAACAGCCGTTCTTTTGAGTGATAAGAGTGCTGCGAGCAGCGCGCTAATTAGCATTAGCGAGTCAATGTCACTTTCCATTGTGCGTTAGCCTTGAGATAGCTACGTTCGATTTACAGCTAACCTCAACTGGAGTGTAATAAACGGCTTGATACTGTAACAATAGTATTTAGTATTGTTAGTGTGTCCTGTATTTATATAGCGGTTCACCTATCGTGGACCTTTTTATGGCAACTTTTTCTGTTAAACATGTCTGCTCTATTAATCATGATGATGATGATGATGATGATGCTCTTTTCTGTGCTCAGTGTCCGGCCAAACATCTTCTTGGGCACGTGCGAGGGTTCCACACAATACAAGAAGTGGTACTACGAGATGATGGTTGACTACGTGGAACCCTTCGTGACGGCGCAGGCGTCGCACCTTCGCGTGGGCTGGGCCATGACCGAAGGTTACAGCCCCTACCCTGGAGGCGGGGAGGGCTGGGGAGGCAACGGCGTGGGTGATGACCTCTACTCGTACGGCTTCGACGGCCTCCACTTATGGTCAGGTAAGATCGCACGTGTCAAGTTCAGGGCCAGATCCGGCACCCGTGTCATTTCCTGTTCATGAGCCGTGATGAGAGCAATAACGTGTTCTGTTCTCTCCAACCAGGCACGGTCGCGCGTCAGGTGGCTTCACCCAAAGCGCAAACTCTGGCCGCAGATGACGTGGTCAGTTGTTGTCTGGATCTGAGCGTGCCAAGTATCTCTTTCCGCATCAATGGACACCCGGTTCAGGGCATGTTTGAAAACTTCAACGTGGATGCCCTTTTCTTTCCTGTCATCAGCTTCTCAGCGGGAGTCAAGTAAGAGCAGTGTTTGTTTGTCTATTCAAAGTCGAGCTATGTCGTCTTATACATTTTTTTCATTGGGAGGCATTGATATGGGGTCTGATGTGGATTCTTAAATTTCAATCACTTTGAGGAGTAGAAATAAGCCAAACCACCAGCAGAGGGAAAGATGTGTTATGATAGCAGAAATGAGAAAAAGTACAACGATCTTTGAAATACTGTTAATACTGTAACTGACATCTCTTCATAGCTGCAGCATATTTATTAGCCTTCTCGCTTCCTGTCTTCTCCAGAGCTCGCTTCCTCCTGGGCGGTCGCCACGGAGACTTCAAGTTCATGCCCCCGCCGGGCTACGCGCCGTGCTACGAGGCGCTCCTGCCCAGGGAGAGGATGCGCATCGAGCCCATCAAAGAGTACAAGCACGACTTCAGCGGCGTGCGGAATCTGCTGGGGCCCACCCTGTCGCTCACCCACACCTCTTTCACCCCGTGTCCCGTGGACACAGTCCAGGTGAAAACGTCAAAAACGAAAACCTGTTTATTTTTGTTGTTATTATTATTATTATTATTGCAATTCATTATTTTAATATATATATATATATATATATATATATATCTATGGCTGTAGATTGTGTTGCCGCCACACCTTGAGAGAATTCGAGAGAGGCTGGCAGAGAATATTCACGAGTTGTGGGCGATCACCCGCATCGAACAGGGATGGACCTATGGCACTGTGAGTATGGAATTGGAGGAATGTAATAATTCAAATAAAAAGAAATAAATAACCATAAATACATTATATATATATATATATATATGTATATATATATATATATATATTTATCCACCACGTCAGTGGTCCCCAACTACCAGTTTGAGCCATTTGGTTTAAAAAAATAAATGAAAAAAATCATATTAATTTAATTATTTTTTTGCTGACGAGTTACTCACTGTCATTACTTTCACAGTTCAGAGATGACAACAAGAAGCTTCATCCCTGTTTGGTGGACTTCCAGGGTCTCCCAGAGCCTGAGAGGAACTACAACCTGCAGATGTCCGGAGAGACTCTCAAGTGAGCTTCTTGTTCTTTCAGTTAGTTGGAAGCTGGTGTTAGAAGACAACAAAGATACGGACTTGAGTATTTGCGACTGGGAATTTACGAAATCTAAACGACTTGACATTCTCTCCCTCGTATATAACAACATCGAGATTCACCCCCAAATCGTTATCTTCTACTCAAAATCTGTACTGATCTTGAATCCAAAGTGATGCAACATCGCCATCTACATGGATCAGTTAATCATTACAGTTTTTAAGAAACCTAAATCTCATTTCAGTCCATGTCTACCCGTTGAAAAATGTACTTGAGTAATATAGATGTTATGACAGTAAACAACTGGATTCTAAGCCAGTGACAGTGTGATGACTTGTTCCCATCTCTGGAAGTCAGTTTTGTTGACATCCAACTTCTCGTCCTCTCACAGGACACTCCTGGCTCTGGGCTGCCATGTCGGCATGGGCGACGAGAAAGCCGAAGAGAACCTCAAGAAAATCAAGCTGCCAAAGACGTATGTTGGCTAATATTTTTTTAAGGTTGTCACAAATTATTTGACAGGTGGGGGGAAAAAAACTGATGAGTCCCTTCTGTAGCTATATAATGAGCAACGGATACAAGCCCGCGCCACTTGACCTTAACCATGTCAAGCTGACACCCAACCAGAACCAACTTGTGGAAAAATTGGCGGAAAACGGACATAATGTGTGGGCAAGGGATCGTGTACGACAAGGTTGGACTTACAGTATAGTGCAGGTAAGAAATGTAGAAAATACAGTATATTACTAACGTGCCACGGCGCAGCGGTGGAGAATACTTGCGTTACATTATTTGTAAACATTTTTCTCAGGACATCCTGAATAAGCGAAACCCTCGTCTGGTACCTTACAACTTGCTGGACGAGAGAACCAAGAAGACCAACAGGGACAGCGTCAACAACGCCGTCCGCACACTCATTGGCTACGGCTACAACATTGAGCCTCCAGACCAGGAGAGCAGTGAGTCGTCTTCATACAGTTATGCAAGTGGTTCTTAAACTGAGGTCCCGAGACCCCGGGGGTGGAGGATGTGAGCCAAAGCTCGGCAAAATCGCGTGAAATAATTTGGGATCATTTAAAAAAAAAGTGCAAACCAATACAATCAATACTGTTTAATGATCCAATTACAGCACTCCTCTACCTTAGCTTTGGGACTATTAAATGAAAAGCTCTGACATGATTGTGACCTCACACTACATAGATCTGACAACCCGACAAAAAATTTGTTTTTTTTCTTAAACAAGGGGTAATATTATAGGAATAAAGTCAACAAAAGACATATTTTTGATACTAAAATCCCTTTTTTTCAGAGAATACAGGTGTATATTCTAGAATAAAGCCAAAAATATTACAACTATAACACGTTTTTGATGCTCTATTGTGGTGATTTAAAAAATGTGGTACTTAGGCACGTACTCGCTGGTGGTATGCAAAATAATTACGAGGTCACTTGTATTTAACTTTTCAGTACAATACATTTGCTTTTAATTTTTTAAGAAGTGTTTGTTTTAAAACTTTTATTTAGGCACATTTTTTTTTTCAATTTAATTTGAACTTTTATTTAATTATTTAATACTTAGGCCTACCATGCTACTGTGTTACTTTGTGTAAAAAAAGAGAACTGTTCTATTGTTAAAATATGACTTACGTCCACTTTAATATCACAATATTCTAATTTGGCCACAACTTTATTCTCACAAAATTACATCTTTTCATCCCAGCAAAATACATATTTGTTCTTATAAAGATTAAAACTTGTTTTCTCTTTAGAAAAAATATGCCCTCATGCTATGTTGCGTCAACCTTCCTGCAGCCGGCCACGGCCTGGAGAACATCCGCGGCGACAAGGTTCGACTCTTCAGGGCCGAGAGGTCGTACGGCGTCACGCAGGGGAAGTGGTACTTTGAGTTCGAGGCCGTCACCACGGGTGAGATGCGAGTGGGCTGGGCTCGGCCGAGCGTCCGCTCCGACACCGAACTGGGAGCGGATGAGCTCGCTTACGTCTTTAACGGCAACAAGGTCAGTCCAATTTTTGCGCTTTTTGAATGAAAGTCAAGTGCTCGGAGCAGTTTAAACAAGGGGGACACACATACAGATCTTTAACTTCTTAACACAATTTAAAATGTAAAAGACCCCGCATATGATTTGCCAAGTGTGTTCTTGGTGCTCATCTGTGCCCATTTCTCAAATTAGACCCGATTATCTGTATTTGTGTAGTCCGCTTAACATTGTTTTTTCTTCATAGTTAATGCAAATGTGATGTTTTCAGGCGCAAAGGTGGCACATCGGCAACGAGCCCTTCGGCCGCCAGTGGCTGTCCGGCGACGTGGTGGGATGTATGATCGACCTGACGGAAATGAACATCATGTTCACGCTCAACGGTGAAATGCTCATCAGCGACTCTGGCTCGGAGATGGCTTTCAAAGATATTGAAATTGGAGAAGGTGGGAGTTTTTATTCACAATAGAAAGTATAAAATCACATTGAAATCATTTATACAGTATGAATTATTTTCTTTTCTTTTTTTTCTAACTCCTCAGGTTTCATCCCAGTGTGTGCACTGGGCTTGTCCCAGGTTGGAAGGATTAATCTTGGCCAGAATGTCAGCAGCCTGCGCTACTTTGCCATCTGCGGCCTTCAGGAAGGTTTCGAGCCTTTCGCCATCAACATGAAGCGAGACATTACCATGTGGTTCAGCAAAAGCTTGCCCCAATTTCAGCCCGCTCCCATCGACCACAACCACCTGGAGGTAACTGTTGATTGGCTCTTTTAATTGTTAAACAATGAACGAATAGCGGCGAGCACAGATGCAATATTCACAATCATGTCGTCTTTTAATTGTCCCAAACCGGTCTCTGTTTTGTCTTCTTTTTAACTGCTTCAAACACAAAAACGTGTAAATACGTTTTTTTTTTATTCTTTGTCCTTCACTCCCAAAAAACAAATGTATGTTTTTAAATTGTTTTTAATGCAAAAGCATACAGAAGGCATTGGTGCAGCTTCTGACATGAAGAGGTGGCTTAAAGCAATGGTAGTTATTACAAAAAACAGCCAGCAGGTGGCAGCAGAGTATAAGAGATCAGCCAGGGCCATGCAACAAGCTATTTTGACTGTGTTTTCACCAGGAATGTGAATGTTGATGAAAACATGATGATACAAATATACTTTTTTTTCCTGATGAAAGAAGAGACTATAATCTTTATTTTGGTAGGTTGCATATTTTTATAGCAATAGAACACAATATTCTGTGGACCTTGCAAAATCAGTCAAAATCCGGTAAAACAGGCTGGAAGTGAATGAGTTAAATGTATTGCACATACTAATCAAGTAACTATTGTTTCAAAATAAAGGCTTAAAACAAGCAGTTCTTAAAGATTAAATGCAACTGTATTGAACTTAATACAGGGGTGCCTTGAGATACAAGTTTATTTCATTAACTCAAAACAGTCTCTCAAATAATCATTTCCCATGAAAATGAATAGAAATGCCGTTAATCCATTCCAGAATTACTGCAGTGCAATATAAAATGAATAGATGGATGAAATCTCGTCTATTTTGTCATCAATCCCTTAAGGTGTCCCGCGTGGATGGGACCGTGGACAGCGCCCCCTGCCTGAAGCTGACTCACAAGACCTTCGGCTCGCAGAATGCCAACACAGACATGATGTTCCTCAGGCTCAGCATGCCCGTCCAGTTCCATGAGACCTTCAAGATCCCGGCGGGCACCACGCTGCTCACCCGAGCGCTCACCATTCCTGGAGAGGAAGTAGTGGTGGTGGAGCCCGACTCGGAGTTCGAGGTCCTTAAGAAGTCGGCCAGCCGCAAGGAGCAGGAGGAAGACAAGAAGGAGCTGTCGGTACCTAAGGAGATCTCGGTGGAAAACGAGAAGGACACCATGACAGAAAAAGGAAAGAAAAAAGGGTAAGATTGTGGTTTCGTGTAGTTAAGATTAGGGGATGTTGTTCAAATGTGAGTGTGTGAAGAAGCCCTTTAAGGCTCTTTTGTGTTTCTGGGCTATATCAGTGGTGTGCAGCCTGCGGCTCTGGAGTCACATGGGGCTCTTTAGTCCCTCTACTGTAGCTTCCTTTCCTAAATATTTTAATTAATTTATGATTAAATAAGAAAATGAATAATTAAATAACCAAATGTTTAAGTTGCCAGAAAAGAGAGACAAAAGGTAGATGAATACGTTTAAAAAAAAAAATACAATAAAATGTCCAAAAAGGAAGAGGAAAAGCAGAAAATTACCTTGAAATGTCCATTAAATTGCAAAAGGTCAAATTCAAAAAGTTACCATAAAAGGTCCAAAAGCAAAAGAAGAAATCCCGAAAATTACAATAAAAATGTCAACAAAATTGCCAAAAATGTCAGAAAATTGATAGCAAAAAAGGGAGGAAAAAAAAGAAGAAAAAATAATAAAATGTCAAAAAAAATGAGAGGCAGAAAATTACCAAATGTCCATAAATTGCCAAAAATGTCAGAAATTTGACAGAAATGCAGAAAAGTCTACAAATTTATGAAAATTAAAGTATAAAAAATGACTAAATAAAATCCAAAAAGGAAAGCCGAAAGGTAGAAGAAAATGAACCTCAAAGTATTGGATGCTGCATATTTTCCTGTTATGGTGCAGCTCTAATGAGCTCTTGGGCCCTAATAGACAAACGCTAAACACACTTGTTTTCTTCATCACAATGTTCAAAAGTTTTGCGGCTCCAGACAGATTTTTGATTATTTATTTGGTCTAAAACGGCTCTTTTGACAGTAAAGGTTGCTGACTCCCTGGGCTATAAAAATTAATTTGACTTGACAAAATTAGCGTTCAATTACAGTAATTGCCCACATATTGCATTTCATTATTCATAAAAACACAGGTGCTTTCAGCGCAATATTTTTTTATTCTTTCTATTCCACCCTATAAGCCAGTTATTTTTAAGCGGAATGTTGCAAGATGAGATAGAAATTATGTTAAAGTGGTATGCACAGTATGCAGGCATCACTTACTTACAGTTTATCGCTATTCGCAGCAGGGCTTGGTCCCTAAATGTTCTCCTCTCTGCACCACAGATTTTTCTTCAAAGCCAAGAAGGTGGCCATGACACCACTTTCACCTCCCCCTGCCCCGCCGACCGTGCCCCGCTTGGTGGAAGACGTGGTCCCTGACGACCGAGATGACCCCGAGATCATTCTGAACACCACCACTGTAAGACACACAATACAACATGTACAGCCACTATTTGAGGAACTATGATATGATTCTTCAAACTTTCCCTGCCATTTTCCCTCCAGTATTACTATTCTGTGAGGATCTTTGCCGGGCAGGAGCCGACCGGCGTGTGGATCGGTTGGGTTACCCCCGACTACCACCAGTTTGATCCAAGTTTCGATCTCTTCAAAGTGAGGAACGTCACCGTCACCGTGGGCGACGACAAAGGCAACATACACGACAGGTTTGTTTGTTCGTCTCGCGTCACTGCTTGTTTACTATCATCAGGGCCCACTTGGAATCGCTGTGTTTATGCTTATTCTCATAAATTAATCACTTTTGCTCAACAATTTCTTTTGTTTTGGTGACTCCTTCAAAACGGACTCAATAGTGCTCTCTGGAATGTTGTCTTTTTTGGGGGTCTGTACACTATTCAGTGTCTGGTGATGATTTTGAGGATGCTCAGAAAAAAAAATAATAAAAGTTGAAAGATTGTGACTGAGAATGTTTCTGTGCAGTATAAAGCACAGCAACTGTTACATGGTCTGGGGAGGGGACCTGGTCAGCACTCAGCAGACCCGCTTCAGTCAGGAGGACATGGTGGTCGGCTGCCTGGTTGACTTGGCCACGGGCCTCATGACCTTCACGGCTAACGGCAAGGAAATCAACACCTTCTACCAGGTGAGGAGACACATGTCCGCACTGCAAATGTGGCCTTTGTATTCAGATAGCTATTGTTACAACACGGCCACGTAGATGCTACATGTTAGCCTGTCTGTGACATTTGCCATTATGTGTTAGCATTAAGCTAAAGGGCTCAAAGGCAAACTATTGTGGATGATTTATTTACACAAGAACAAATGACTGTTGTACGTCAATGTACCAGTGTATTTGTATCATCTTGGTTAGATTTATTTTTTGGCAGTGTCCCCTGTTCCCATGTAGTAAAACCACACATGTTCTATCTCAGGTGGAACCCAACACCAAGCTTTTCCCCGCCGTCTTCATCCAGCCTTCCAGTCAGAACATGGTACAACTGGAGCTAGGAAAACTCAAGGTGCGACCCTGACGCCCACATTTCTCCTCTCCCTTCCTACATGAGTCTGAAACCTTTTTTCCGCTCTGCTCCCAGAACATCATGCCCATCTCGGCCGCCATGTTCCGCAGCGAGCGCAAGAACCCGGTGCCCCAGTGCCCTCCGAGGCTGGACGTCCAGATGTTGACCCCGGTCATCTGGAGCCGAATGCCCAATCGCTTCCTCAACCCGGAGGTGGGCAAAGTGAGCGAGAAGCTGGGCTGGATGGTGGAGTGTACTGAGCCGCTCGTCATGATGGCCCTGCACATCCCGGAGGAGAACAGGTGGGAGACAACACTGACCGGGTGGAATCATACACTATCAACCTTCTCCCTGGGGGCGCTGAGTAGGCCTAAACGGGTTTGAAAAATAATTTAATTGTGATGTTCTCGACCCTCCGCAATACAGTATTGCAATTGCCGTTTGATATGTGAATACTTTTTTATGGCCTTCTGATGTATTTGTAATTTGTAATCTGTATATAAAAAAAAATTGGCAATTTATTAGGCCATCCATCCATCCATCCATCCATCCATCCATCTATCCATCCATCTATCTATCCATCTATCTATTTATCTAATCAGCAACCGTTGGAGGTTAATTTGAAAATGTCAAAATCAAGTTGAATTCCATAAACTGTTCAGCCCTAGTATGTAATCATGCAGTTGCCTTAAAAGGCGTGTGTCTCTGCTTTCAGGTGTATTGACATCCTGGAGCTGTCAGAGCGACAGGACCTGATGAAGTTCCACTACCACACCCTCATGCTGTACTGCGCCGTGTGCGCCCTGGGCAACAACCGTGTGGCCCACGCGCTGTGCAGCCACGTGGACGAATCGCAGCTCTTCTACGCCATCGATAACACCTACTTGCCCGGCCCTCTCCGCAGCGGCTATTACGACCTCCTCATCAGCATCCACCTGGAATCAGCCAAGCGGGCGCGACTTGGCACCAACAAGGAGTTCATCGTGCCCATGACAGAGGACACGCTCAGCATCAGCCTCTATCCGGACGCCAAGAAGGCCCATTCCCTGCCCGGCGTGGGTCTGAACACCTGCTTGCGACCTAAATTGCATTTCTCCTCTATCAACTTTGTGGGCATGGATCCTGACTTGTATACGCTTAGTCCCATTTTCCCACTGCAGGTAAGAGATGTTGCATTCACTTTGCAAAATAGACATTACTCACTGCTCCTTATTATTGTTGCAAAGTGCAGTTAATCTCTCATGGTGGGGAAATTTGAGTTTCGTTATTTGACTCAAGTGAGACTTAAGTGGGCAATTTGAGGACTTGAGCACTGGTGGCTAAAACTTAAAACTCAACTTGATTTTGGTAGTCATGAGACTCGTCCTCGACTTGAACTACATGACTTGACAAGTCTTGCCTGTTTCCATATAAAAATCTACATATTCAACATAGTGCGCCAAATCAAGTCAAATTGAGTCCTTAATCACAAAAGAGCTTCAAAGAAGTTCACTGGCCCACAAATCACAACAATCAACAACATCCTCTGTTCCAAACCCCCCGCAATCGAAAATGAGAGAAGTGGCAGTAAAACAGGCCGAAATCCAGATGCCATTGCGTGAGGCTAGTTGCATACGAGATTCCAGACCACTTGAGCCCTTATTGATGTTTCTACAACTATAAACACCTGCACCTTCATTTTTATCGAGTTTAGATTGCAAGCTGCAATGAATCAGTTGAGGTGGTCAAAATTTCCAGATTGGATGGTAAATGTATGCGACTTTACGCTTAAGTTGTTTTATATCTGTAATTTGCATGTGTAAATGAAAAAAAAAACATATTTATATTTTTTAAAGAAATTTCAGATTGCTCGTCATGCAACAAGATAATACTCAAGAAATGTGAATATTTATCTACTTGTAATTATTTGTGCCAAAACAATGGAAAATATTTGGATTACCGGTAGTTGCCATTTATTATTATAAAATGTCAGAACAGGGCGTTTTTAATTATTGATCATTTAATTATATTCTATTTTGTATTTATTTCCACATTTATTTTTTGTTTTACTTTTATTTATTTATTTTATTTATTTATTTATGGGTGCATGTATTGTATGCATGTATTTTTGTTGTTTTTTGTTCCATTTATATTTGTTTTTTTGTGTTTAATTTTGAATTATATCTTTTTTCTATCGGTTTTTACTAATTAATTAATTTATTTATTCATTTATTTGTTTTTAATTTTGGCAATTTTTGTCCTCCATAATTCATAGCTTGTGAAGCCACAAAAATACTGGTCAGCCGCGCTTGGGATGAAATTGCTTTTTATGTGGTCAGCAAACTAATGAGTTTGATACCTCTGCTCCACAGGGTCTTTATGCCTTTTTTGGTTTTCAGATAGCCCCTACTATTTTCTTTCTTTCCCCTACTTTAGGAGCTGAAGACCCTGGCGATTAGCATGCTAACAGAGGCTGTGCTGGATGGTAGCCAGGCCATGCGCGACCCAGTGGGAGGCAGCGTGGAGTTCCACTTTGTCCCCATACTCAAGCTGATCAGCACGCTGCTCATCATGGGCATCTTCAACGACGAAGACACCAAACACATCCTGAAGATGATCGATCCCAACGTGTTCAGCGGGAAGGAAGTGAAGGAGGAAGAAGCGGAGGAAGCGAAAATTGAAGCGGATAGGGAAAGCGAGGAGGGGGACGAAGCCGAGCCGGAGGACGAGGGTGTGGGAGAGGAGGAAGAGGAGCTGAAAGCTTTGGAGAAAGGAAAGCACGAGGACGGCGAAGAGGCTGAGCCGAAGGAGAAGGCAGAAGAGAAGAAGGAGGAAGGCGAGGCCAAAAGTGGGAAAGTGGATGGAGAAAAAGCAGAAGAGGAGAAGGAGGCAGAGATGCTGGAGGCAGAATTGAAAGAAGAAGAGGATGGTCTGGAAGAGGGATTGCTCCAGATGAAGTTGCCGGAGTCTGTCAAGCTGCAGGTTGGTCTGATAACTGAAAATGTATTGCATCACTCATGGCTCTAAGACCTTTGGAAAATAATTTGGGAATATGATATAAAACAGCCGTTTGCCTTCTGTGAAGTATCAAATGTCAAACTGTGGCTCTCCCTCTCAGATGTGCGCGCTCCTTCAATACTTTTGCGACTGCGAGCTGCGACATCGCGTGGAGGCCATTGTGGCCTACTCGGACAACTTTGTGCACGAAATCCAGAGCAACCAGCGCGTCCGTTACAACCAGCTGATGAGAGCCTTCACCATGTCGGCTGCCGAGACGGCGCGCAAGACTCGCGAGTTCCGCTCGCCACCGCAAGACCAGGTATGAATTTAGGAAGAACCAACCTGGTGCAAAACAATTCTACACACCAAATAATATTTATGTTGTATTATTCACAACAAGGGGTGTCAAAATTAGTGCGTTAGTTTTCAGTTAATTTAAAGTTCCTTTAATGCCACAAATTTTTTTAACGCACGATTACTTGGGAAGCCTGTAGTGGGGGAATTCCAGTCGCAACGCAGCAGACACATCCACGTCAAAATTTAACAGTAATACATTTATTAATAATGCATATATTTGTGGAGACTAGGGTAAAGTTTTATTTTACATTTTTAAAAGTGTGCTTAATTTCACAAGTTACTTCATGTTAAAGATTAGATCGATTTTAATATGAAAAGAAAAATGCATCAATGTCTTACAAATGCAATTATGCCATCTAGTGGTAGGAAAATGACCAAGACAAATCAATATCACACTCATTTTTTACAGTACATCTTTTTAATTTTAGCTAACTTTTAACTTTAAAGTTATTATGAAATTACTGTATCAATGACTAAAAGATGCAGCCATAAATCTTTATATTTAATATTAGTTTAACATTTGTTCCCACTTAGAAAAAAAAGCACATTTCATTGTACATTTAGAACAGATATAAAATGTGTAAATAATCGTGAGTTAACAATTCAAGTCATGCGATTACTTACCATTAAAAATCTTAATCGCCTGACACCCCTATTCATAACAATGTTATTTAATGATGCGAGTAAAAAATGTCAAATGTACATGTAAAATTATTCATTTGATTATTTATCTTTTTTTTTTTTAAAGGTTCTTTTGCTGACCAATTTCAAACACAGTCCAGAGGATGAGGATTGTCCTGTGCCCGAGGAGGTGCGAGACACTCTGGGAGAGTTTCACACTGACCTCCTTCTCCACTGCGGTGAGGAAAGATCTCGTATTCTGCATATACTTTACTTCCTGTATTCTAAGCCACTCTTGAAACCGCCCCCGAAGGCATATATATCGAGGAGGAGACCGAGGAGGAGGAAGTGGACACCTCGCTGAGTGGAAGACTCCTCAGTCTGGTGGAGAAAGTGAAAAGTTTGCGAAAGAAGGATGAGGAGGAGAAGCCTGAGGCAGAGGAGGAGCCCAAACCCAGTAAGAAGAAACACAAATATAAAAATTTGACGTTTGTCTTCTGATTCAGCTGAGAAATGTGGAAGGTGGAGGTCAATATGTCAAATATCTCATTACGCAGGCACCCTTCAGGAGCTGATCTCCCACACTATGATCCACTGGGCCCAGGAATCGTTCATCCAAAACCCGGAGCTTGTGCGCCTGATGTTCAGCCTGCTGCACCGGCAGTACGACGGCCTGGGCGAGCTGATCCGGGCGCTGCCCAAAGCATACGCCATCAACGCCGTGTCCTACCAGGACACCATGGACCTGCTGGAGTGTCTGGGCCAGATCCGCTCGCTGCTCATCGTCCAGATGGGCCCGGAGGAGGAGCGCCTCATGATCCAGAGCATCGGGTCTAAATTCCTGCACTTCATCTAGATCCAAATCCGTTTTTCTTTAAAGATTGGGAACTTTTTAGCAACTTTACAATTTTCTAATAAGTAATACATTTATTAATAATGCATATATTTGTGGAGACTGGGGTCAAGTTGTATTTTACAATTTATAAAAATGTGCAGAATTTCCCAAGTTTTTCAAATTAAAGATTAGATAGCTCTTCATATGAAAAGAAAAATGCACTGAGCTATCACCAACATCTTGCAAATGCAATAATGCCATCTAGTGGCAGAAAAATGACCTCAACACAACACTTTTTAATTTTAACTCAATTTTATGAATTGTTATAAAATGACTGTATTAATGACTAAAAGATGCAGCCATATTTATTTTAGTCCCCCCCATTTTTATGTTAACAAGAATATGAAAACTTAGAAAGCATATTTTATTGTGCATTTTCTTGTGCATTTTATTGTACATTTAGAACAGATATAAAAATTGAGATTAATTGTGAGTTAACTATTGAAGTCCTGCTATTAATTATGATTACAATTTCTAATCGCCCGACACCCTTCATTTGAATACAATCCAATTTTAGCTTTTTGTTTATATATTTTTTTAGGAATATCATGAACAACAAGGTGTTCTACCAGCACCCCAATTTGATGAGAGCTCTTGGTATGCATGAGACGGTCATGGAAGTGATGGTTAACGTGTTGGGTGGTGGAGGAGATTCAAAGGTGAATATCCTTCCCCAAAAATCTCCATCATGGAGTGTTGATGGGTTTATAGCAGGGGTGGGCAAATTCAAATTCCGTTCCGTCACTCACTATGCAACACGTTGCCCATTTTTCCCCACAGGAAATCCGCTTCCCCCAAATGGTGACCAACTGCTGCCGCTTCCTGTGCTACTTCTGCCGAATCAGTCGACAGAACCAGCGCTCCATGTTTGACCATCTGAGCTACCTGTTGCAGAACAGCGGCATCGGACTGGGTCGGTGTACTGTATTGATAAAATTGACATTTTAAACCACTTTCTAAGTACTGTACAGTGCAACTGCAGAAATGTTGAAGGGCGATAAAATATATAGAATATTTGCATTTATTTGTGAATTTTGTAAAGGAAATTTGGGGAATTGTATTCTGATTGATTTTTTTTTAACTCGGTGGTATTTTATTTTGAAATAGATAAAACCAAAAACGTTTTGAACAATCAAAACCATCAAAAAGCCCAAATTGGGTCACAATATGTGGAAACATTTATATCCTAAACGGGCTGAATGTTTTTCAGATTGAAGTGCTTGAATCAGTTAACTCATGTGCTCCCAAAAACATATAAATACGTTCTATTTTAAATATTACCATGCTCCCAAAGACATATTTTTATGTATTTTTTTAAATGCTAGAGCGTACAGAAGGGTTTGATGCAGCCTCAGAACTGAAGAGAATGCTTGAAGCAATGGTCTTTATTACAAAAACGGCCAGCAGGTGGCAGCAGAGTATAAGAGATCAATCAGGGCCATGTTGTAAAAAGCTCTTTCCCCCACTGTTGTAAACAGATTTGTGAATAATGATAAAACTTAGCTATATTCTAGAGCAATAGAACACAATATTCTGTGGGGCTTGCAAAATCTGTCAAAATCCAGTAAGCGAAGGTGGTTGCTTCAGTGAAAATGGCTGGGTTTCAACAAGTTAAGAAAGGAAGCCATTTTGTAAAATATCTCAAGATTTGGGAATTTTATTGTGAAAATATGGGAATTTGGGGAATATGATACATAGATGTGAACGAGCTGGAAATTTGGAAAGCATGCAAACTTAAACAGCAGCAACAAGCAAGTGGATCAAGTTCACTATAATACTTATACGTATTAGATATGATTGTGTAGGTGTACCTGATGTTATTATGATGAACAAATTGACTGGCAGGCATGCGGGGCTCCACTCCTCTGGATGTGGCGGCGGCCTCCTGCATTGACAACAATGAGCTGGCTTTGGCACTGCAGGAGCAGGACCTGGAAATGGTATGACAACTAAATAAATACACACAGACACGCCCCAACTTATGAAGCAGTTACGTTCCAGAATGCTATTGCTATCTATTGTTATTTTAACATTTGACAGCTGTTAAAAAAAGTAAATCAAGTTTCACAAGTCAAAAAGAAAAGTTGCATATTCATACGTAAGGGAGTGTCTGCAGACAACAAGATAAAGCGGCCCTTTTTGTAACGATTGTACTTATATGACGTAGGTGGTGACATACTTGGCAGGCTGCGGCTTGCGGATGTGCCCCATGCTGCTGTCCAAGGGCTACCCCGACATCGGATGGAACCCTTGCGGAGGAGAGAGATATTTAGACTTCCTGCGCTTTGCCGTCTTTGTGAACGGTAACGCCTCATACAAGGTGTCCCGAAAAGTGGAGTCACTTGGAGAGTGACTGGCCATTTTTCACATTTTCTTATAATTTATTGATACGTTCATCCAAATATCCCAGCAAGAGGCCACCCTGCAGTTCCACTCTTCTAGTTGTTGTTATTGACTTCCTGCCCCGTCATAGGCGAGAGCGTGGAGGAGAACGCCAACGTGGTGGTGCGCCTTCTCATCCGCCGGCCCGAGTGCTTCGGCCCGGCGCTCAGAGGAGAGGGCGGCAACGGTCTGCTGGCCGCCATGGAGGAGGCCATCAAGATCTCGGAGGATCCAGCAAGGGACGGACCAACTGTCAAAAAAGACAGACGCTTCATGTGGGTTTCCATCACAAACATTTTGGTTCCAGAGAACATTTTCTCCAAGGAAACCCTAATCTTTTTTTTTCTTTTGTCAGGTTTGGTGGTGAGGAGCAGCAGGAGGAGAGCCGCGTGCATCTGGGCAACGCCATCATGTCCTTCTACTCGGCTCTCATTGACCTGCTGGGCCGCTGCGCTCCTGAGATGCACGTGAGCGGAGCCGCTTTTGACAATGCTGCTTTCTGTCAGCACTCCAGATGTAAAAAACGCAACTCGTAATGCAATTTTATTCGTCCACTAGCTGATCCAAGCAGGAAAGGGGGAAGCTCTGAGGATCCGAGCCATCCTGAGGTCTCTGGTGCCCATCGAGGATTTAGTGGGAGTCATCAGCTTACCTGTGCAGATTCCTTCTCACGGCAAAGGTGAAGTACGACGTCTGGACAAGACACTCAATCTGAAGTCCTAGTTAGTCTTAATGTAAAGAAATATAAAGTGTGTGCTGTATTATTCAATATATCCTCGTTTTGACCACTGGGGGCAGTATAATACAGCCAGGCTGACACAAACAAAGAGGAGTTTCACAGTTTACTGTTTGGACATGCTTGTCAGAGTTTTTTTTCCCTCTGCCCACACGCAGACGGTCAGGTTGTCGAGCCCAAGATGTCTGCCAGCTTCGTGCCCGATCACAAAGCTTCCATGGTGCTCTTTCTGGACAGAGTATACGGTATCGAGAACCAGGACTTCCTGCTCCACGTGCTGGAGGTCGGCTTCCTGCCCGACATGAGAGCTGCGGCTTCTCTCGACACGGTAGGCCCTTCGAGTACACTCGTTAGGGATGAGATTAGATCTTTTTCATCGACCCCAACCCAGCTACCGGTTTGGCGTTACCGTATGTATGGGAGATCTTATTTGTCCGTTTATCTCTAGGTGGCTTTCAGCACCACGGAAATGGCCCTGGCACTGAACCGTTACCTCTGCTCGGCCGTCCTGCCTCTGCTCACCAAGTGCGCCCCCTTATTTGCCGGTACCGATCACCGCGCCATCATGATCGACTCCATGCTGCACACTATCTACCGGCTGTCCCGCGGCCGAGCCCTCACTAAGGCCCAGAGGGATGTCATCGAGGAGTGTCTCATGTGGCTCTGCAAGTCAGTGTGGGGGGAAAAATGGCATATGGAACCACGGGAAAGTGACAAATCGTCCTTATTCATGACGTGCTGTTGGCAGGTACCTGCGGCCGTCCATGCTTCAGCATCTGCTCAGGAGGCTGGTGTTTGACGTGCCCATCCTCAACGAATATGCAAAAATGCCGCTCAAGGTCTGCCTCACTTTTTTTAAATTGATTCCATCAATTTTGTTGTACACAAACACAAGGAATAATTCTTCAAGATAAATACCATACCACTTTATTTATATGGTACGTTAAAAAGACAACAGAGGTTGACACCAAAGTGCTGTACATAAATAATAATAAAAAGATATACAGAATGTTGGTTGCAGTGATAAACAAGGGCAATGATTCCCAACCACTGTGCCAAAAGGGCAATTATCCAATTTCACTTGAAGGAGGATTATGATTTATTAACTACAAATTAGGGCACAACTGATTAATCGCCCGGCCAATTTAATCTTCACATTTTTTCAGATTTATTATTATTATTTTTTTACATATCAGCACATTCCAACATAAGACAAAGATAAATATGTTCTAACTTTTAATGCTCCCCCAATAAAGTGTTTTTTTTGCCATTTTTTAAATCTTTTTTTTTTTAAGTTAACCCTTTTTTACGCCTTTTGTTTTTCAACTTCACATTTCTCAATATTTTCTATGAGTTTTTATACATAACATTTAGCATTTTAGCTCAGTAGCTTCAAGGTCATGAGACCTGTGGACTCAAAATTGGTGTGAGATAGTAGTGCCGGGCCTCCCGCATGAGATTCGCCTCTTGTTTTTCAATTTCACATCTTTTTTTTATTTTTCTGTCAAAATTATCATTTTAGAAGAAATATTGTAAAAATGCAGTTACAATGTTTTTATTGGACATGGATTTAGTCTGAGCACAAAAAGTGTGAATTTGCCAATGCCAAACCACAAATATGCAAGGATTCACTGTAGTACAGACGTTTTAACTCTACTAACATGGATGCTTATCCTATAGCTTCTGACCAATCACTATGAGCGCTGCTGGAAGTACTACTGCTTGCCTAACGGCTGGGCCAACTTTGGGGTGACTTCAGAGGAGGAGCTGCATCTTTCCCGCAAACTTTTCTGGGGAATCCTTGAGTCTTTGGCTCACAAGGTGAGATCTGACCTTCTTTCTTTTCCGTTTCCTTTGCATATTCACCTTTAGCCAGAGTTGGCAAAAGTACTCATACTATGTATGTAAATAGAAGTACGTGATCTTGTGTAAACAAATAGTAAAGGTAGAAATTAGAGCTGAACAATGAATCAATTTCAGATTGACACGACAATGTAGTAGAATGCAATTTTCAAATCCATTTTCGGTTACTTGTTTGGTGGAATTTTGTGAAGTTGTCCTCGTGAATGCTTAAAAGACTACAAGTCAAAGTGTTAAGTTAACAACTACTTGAAGGTGTTTTTCATCTGAATTCACGGTTCCTTTAGTAACTCCGCTCTGCATTCATCCTCACACGGTAGAAATTTGACGCAGAACTCTTCAAGATCGCCATGCCGTGCCTGTGTGCGATAGCAGGAGCCATCCCGCCCGACTACGTGGATGCCAGCTACTCCACTCACACCGAAAAGAAAGCGTCCGTGGATGCCGAGGGCAACTTTGATCCCAAACCAGTGGAGACCACCAAGTGAGATTTGACAAATACATGCTGAAAAGTGAAAACATCCAGCCATCCATATCACTTGCCCCATGAAGGTTGTAGTCCAAGCATGGGGAGAACACGTCAAGGTTCGAACCTGGGAACTCTAGACTGTGAGGCAGAAGCTTCCAACCAATAGTCTACTGTGCTGCCTATACAGTATTCGTGACGGGCCCTCCTGTAAATAGTGGGGGGGAAAACACTTCATGCATCTTTTGCTCATAATTGTAATTTGCCAAAGTGCTGTATTAATGCTAACCCGAGTCAATCTGTCGACAGCACCATAATCCCTGAGAGGTTGGATGTCTTCATCAACAAGTACGCAGAGCATACTCATGACAAATGGGCATTTGAAAAGGTCAGTTTTGGCAACATCAATTTATCAGTTCTTTTTTCATTGCTAATGAGTGTTGTTGCTCCAATGGCTTTATTTACAGATTCAGAACAACTGGACCTACGGAGAGGTGTTAGATGAGAACGCGAAGACTCACCCAATGCTGAGGCCGTACAAAACATTCTCTGAAAAGGTAAGGAGGAGTTCTGGTTCTGTGAGCTAACTGAATTGTGACATTCTTTAATGTGTGCCTGCCAAGAATTTACATTAGTGAGAGGCCTTGAAAATCTATTTTCACTTCTATTATTTCTATTTGGTTATTTGATTAACCATCCTGTTAAAAAAAAAAAAAAAAAACTTCCCTTTTTTGATTATTTTTTAATTAATATTGTATGTTAAATATACAGGCACCAAAATTTGAAATGTCAATTGTGTACGCTTTTTTTTTATGTTTGTAAAGTTTACACAGTGGGTCACATTGACCCATGAATATTTTTGGCATACCAAATAAAAAAACATGAAGAGTTTTGAACTGCATACTTCTCCCGCTTGCTTGTGCGCCTCAGGACAAGGAGATTTATCGTTGGCCAATAAAAGAATCCATCAAAGCCATGCTGGCATGGGAGTGGACTTTGGAGAAAGCCCGAGATGGCGAGGGAGACGTCGAGAAGAAGGCCGCCACACGGAAAATATCCCAAACTGCTCAGGTACTCTCAGGCTATTTTCATGCTTGTAGTTTGTTATGGACAAAAAGTGTGGGGGGGAAAAAAACCCATCTCTGTGTCCAGGCTACGTATGATCCCAGCCATGGTTACAGCCCTCAACCCATTGACATAACAGGAATGGCGCTGTCCAGAGAGCTGCAGGTTTGTATCAGACATGTCTCTCTTGTTAGTTAGTTTTTTCACTTCCAGCTCCACCAGATGATGAGATGCTTCTCCCCCCTCTCTGCAGTCCATGGCCGAGCAGCTGGCTGAAAACTACCACAACACGTGGGGCCGGAAGAAGAAGTTGGAGCTTCAATCCAAAGGTGAGAAACTTTCTCTGTGCCGTGCTTGCGCCAGTTGCAAGTTGCTCAACCAAACGTGTCCTTTCAGGTGGCGGCACGCATCCTTTGCTGGTGCCTTATGACACTCTGACTGCTAAGGAGAAGGCTAGGGACCGAGAAAAAGCCCAGGACGTGCTCAAGTTCCTCCAACTCAACGGATACTCCGTAACCAGGTCGGCTGTTTATTCTCACATTTTCAGCTCAAAGTAATCATTGTTTTGTTTTGGTCAAAGATGGCAGACGTACTGACACTGGACGTCATTCACTATTAACTCATTCACTCCCAGCCATTTTTACTGAAGCAATCCCCTTCGCTCCCGGCTGGTTTACTGGATTTTGACTGATTTTGCAAGGCCCACAGAATATTGTGTTCTATTGCTATAAAAACATGGAACCTACCAAAAGAAAGATTAGTCTCTTCTTTCATCAGGAAAAAAAAAGGTATATTTCTATCTGTTTCTGTTTCGCAGCAATTAGCATTAGAATATAGCTAAGTTTCATCATTATTCACAAATCTGTTTAGAACTGTGGGGAAAACAGCTTATTGCAACATAGCCCTAGTTGATCACTTATACTCTGCTGCCACCTGCTGGCCGTTTTTGTAATAATGACCGTTGCTTCAAGCATTCTCTTCAGGTCAGAAGCTGCATCGAAGCCTTCTGTATGCTCTAGCATAAAAAACCATAAATACTTTTTGGGGACCATGGCAATATTTAAAATATAATGTTTTTATACGTTTTTGGGAGTAGTTCTGAGAAACAGAAAACATGGTGGACTTGTCAAGGAAGCAGGGTTTGCTGTTGTCCACTAGACTACTACATCTCTTGAGCATCACTGGGCTTTTCAATGCTTCTTCATGCTGCAACAACAAGGCGCTCTAAAGAGGCCACACCCGCTTGAAGCCCCAGTTCGCACTGGTTGTCAAGTTGGACTTACATTTTATTTATATATTTTTTATTTATTTTGCCTTGCTCTTTCCCCTTCTTTATGTATTGTATGCGCACTCGTGGCAGACAATGAGGCACTCTAAAATGGTCACAAATGCTCAAAACCCCAGTCCACACGCTGGCCAATTATATACAATGCCCGCTTTGATGTGAAAAAAGAGTTTGCCTCTTATGAACTCACGTCTTAAGTCATGCCATCTTTTGGCTTAAACAAGTTGTAAGTCAAGTTATGCTGAGTTGAATCAAATATTGGGAGTGACACTATAATGATTATTCAATGATCACAACACGAAAAAGCATCTTTACATCAATAAAATGATTTTTGTTCTATTTTATTTCTCCATGGTCAGGGGCATGAAGGACATGGAGCAGGACATCTCGTCCATTGAAAAGCGCTTTGCCTATGGCTTCCTGCAGAAGCTTCTCAAGTGGATGGACATTGCCCAAGAGTTCATCGCTCATCTGGGTAAGCAAGACAGAAGCGAGTTCACGACATGAACGTCGACGTGACGTTTCTTCCTGATCTTTCTTTTAACAGAGGCCGTGGTTAGCAGTGGTCGAGTGGAGAAGTCGCCGCACGAGCAAGAAATCAAGTTCTTTGCCAAGGTGCGCCAGTTGTACTTTTATAACCAGTGGTTGACGAGCCCGAGTGGTTCCTGGAACCCAAAAGTTTGAAAACTTGTGTTTTATGCGCCAATGAACTGAATGTCACCTGGGTGATATTTGAGTGATTTGTGTTACCGTTTTGTTAAACCTTGTTTTTGCCCATAGATTCTCTTGCCACTTGTAAATCAGTACTTCAAGAACCACTGTCTCTACTTCCTGTCCACTCCCGCTAAAGTCCTGGGAAGTGGAGGACATTCGTCCAACAAGGAGAAGGAAATGATTGCAAGGTAGGTTCACAGCCATCTTAGAATGACAGTGAAACACAAGAATCATATTTTGCATAAACTGTATTAGCACTATTTATTTCATATAAGTATAAGAATCTGTGTCTAGTAACGTAAATGATAAAAGCGTATTACCAGGAGGATTTGTGTCACAGAAGCATTTTTATGTATTTATTTTTTAAATAATGTACTCTATAGTGTGAAAATATGTTACGCCTATGGTGGCCCGGTGGTCATATTAAGTCCGCTATATTCTTTACTCCGCACCACTAATTATTTACATCATCAAGAGTCTTGTAATATTGATTGCATTCATTTAGCCCCCCCCCCTCCCCCCGCCCTCTAATATAGGTTTTTTGGTTGTTTATTGAGTTTATATCTATTCATTTCAAATTCATTTTTATCCATTTTCTTATTAAATAATTGGTTATTCATTGTAAATATATTTTATTTGCAATTTTTTGTTTTAGGATTCCCTATTTACTTTTTTTCTCATTATATACAGTAATTGGCTCATTTCTTTAAATAATAAATAATACTATTTATAACAATTTTACATATGTATGTTTGACAATGGGATAGCATGTTGACAATAACTAGATAAATGATGCAATTAAAATTAAATCAAATTAAAATTGTCAATTTTAAAACATAATTGGTTGGTTATAAATACATTGAATAATACGTTGAATAATGCAATTTAAAAATGAGAAAATACTCATACATATTTGAATTTTGACCGCTATTATTGACCTGGCTCATTTGTCCAAAAAAAAGAAGAAGAAAAAAAAAAGATTAAATGTGGCACTTGAGTACAAAGATTTGCCCACGCTTTGGGTTAACCGTTGATAAATAGTAGTGTTTGACTTTGAAGGTTCCACTGATTTTTATTGAAATCATTTTCCACACTTCTTACTAAAACCAACCAAGCAAACAGAAAAACAACTCGTGTGTGATGCGTCTGCCCTCTTCCACGTCCCCTCCTAATGTTGGCTTTCCATGTCACCTCCAACATCTCTCCTTCCCCGGTTTTCTCCTCTTCCTCTTATTTTCTCCTCCGTGTCAGTATCTTCTGTAAGTTGGCTGCTTTGGTGAGGCACAGAGTTTCTCTTTTTGGTAAGCGATCAGCACGGCGTGAGTGTGTCTGTCCTCTGCATCTTTTTCTTCCTCTTCCTTTGTGCCGATCACATTGAGTTTTTGCCCTCTCGTGCTCTCATCTAGCGCATGTTTTATTTATTTATTTATTTATTTTTTTTTTTTGCCGCTTACAGCCTAAGTGTGATTGGAATAATTTAAGACATTTAAAAGCAAAGTAAAGAATTAGAACTAGAAGGACAAGATTTGGGAAAAACTGATTATAGAAAAGCTTTAATAGATTTTAATCATAGGTATGGGCAAAAAAGAATATTTTTCATTTAAATTTAGAAGCATTTTCACTTGGGGCTGACTTCACTTCCGTTGGCAGCTTATTCCATTTGTGTGCAGCATAAGAGCTAAATGCTGATGCACCATGTTTGCTTTGAACTCTGGGCTCCGCTAATTGACTCACGTATGCTGACCTCAGAACATTACTGGATTTATATTCAATTTGCATGTATTCAGGATCTAAGCCAGGGGTGGGCAACTCTGGTCCTCGAGGTCCAAACCTGCATGTTTCAGAGCTGATCATTTGAATCAGGTGTGCTGGAAGGTGGGAAACTTCGAAAACATGCAGGATAGTGGCCCTCGAGGACCGGCGTTGCCAGTCGCCTGATTTTAATCATCTATTCTACAGAAGCTACTATTACTTGTTGTTCAACTAAACAGGCCCAGATTTCACTCTGAATGAGTACATTTGTGAGTAAATTGAGAAGGCGAGAAGCTGCAGTTAAGCAGATAGTCAAGCGAAGCGCCTCTTGACCTCCCGCCTGCTGTTTCTAGGAACGGATGCAAGCGCCGTGGTCAACTGCCTTCACATTCTGTCCCGCTCGCTGGATGCCCGGTGCGTCTCGTCCTGGCGTCTCCTTTTACGCGTGCTTCTAGTTAATAAATAAATCAATAATAATAATAATATTTCTGCGTCACCCTCTTAGGACCGTAATGAAGTCGGGGCCTGAGATCGTCAAGGCCGGCTTGCGTCAGTTCTTCGAGAGCGCCGCCGACGACATTGAGAAGATGGTGGAGAATCTCAAGCTGGGCAAATTGTCCAGCCGCAACCAGGTCAGATGAACCTGATGAAGTCATAGAGGCCAAGGTGCAATACTCAGCCCAAATGTGCCTGAGAAATGAGCCTCGCTGCTTGCCGTAGGTGAAAGGCGTGGCCCAAAACATCAACTACACCACCAACGCTCTTCTGCCCGTCCTCACATCGCTCTTCGACCACATCGCTCAGCACCAGTTTGGGGACGACGTCATGAGTGAGTCCAGTCGGGTGGGGTCCGGTTGTCGTCCACACGCAGCCGCGGTGACACTTTGGCTTCCTTCTCCTCAGTGGACGACTTGCAAATCTCCTGTTATCGGATCATGTGCAGCATTTACTCGCTGGGCACGGTGAAAACGCCGCATGTGGAAAAGTGAGTGGGAACCTCCATCTTCACTCCTCTTCCTTTTCTCTCTTCTCTTCCTCCCGCCCTTCCCCTTTCTTTCCCTCCTCCTCCTTTTCTTCTTCTCCCTCATCCTTCTCGTCCTCCTCTTCCATCTCTTTCCTCTTCTTTCCCTCCACTCCCCCCTTTTCTCTTCCTGCTCTTTGGACTTTCCCTCTTCGAATTATTCTTTGTCCTGCGGCCTGCCTTTCATCCGTATCGTCCTTTCCCGCTTGCTCGTCCTCCTGTGCAGACAGCGTCCCGCGCTTGGCGAGTGTTTGGCCCACCTCGCAGCTGCGATGCCGGTCGCCTTCCTGGAGCCGGAGCTGAATGAGTTCAACGCATTTTCCGTTTACACCACCAAGACTCCCCGGGAAAGAAGCAGTGAGTCTAATGACAACGCATCATCATCTTCATCATCATCATCATCATCATCGCCCTTTATAAATATTAACTTGTAGGGCTGGGTTTAAAGACATAATAATAATTGATATCGAATCGATTTTCCTTTTTGAGCCCAATATCGATTCATAAAACCATGAATCTATTATTTAAATATCTTTTTTTTCCCATAAATTTGGAAGAAATTTGAATTTTAAAGGCAAATTGTTTTTGTATCTTACTGTTTTCTTGATATTTACTGTTCACATGAATTTAAAAGTATTTTCTTAAATTTATGAAAGACCTGACTTATTGCACTTTAAGACCATTTAGAATATTTTAAGTTTATATTTACAATTATTAAATTAGAATTATGAAAATATTTTCATCTCATCCTTGCTGATGTCAATGTTTGTGTAACACTTAACTGATTAAAACACGTGTTACTTTCATTAATAAACTAAATAATTTAACAAGTTACTGCCTACACAAAATTTACTTTGGAATTTAATGTATGTGTAGTTTTTATCATGTCCTTAACATTTAAGAAGAATTGATGTTCCACGATTAACCGCTATCAGATTGAACTGAAGTGAATCGGGGGGAAAAAAGAAAGGGAAAAAAATCGGAATCGAACGAAACTCTTGTGAATCGAAATCGAATCGATTGAGGAAATTAGAACCGATACTCAGCTCTATTAATTTGTGGAATCGTTTGATTCATTTTCCAGTACAAGTAACCAGAAAAGAAGTATATCAAACTCCTGTTGCGTAAAAAGCTATCCCATAATAAAGTATTCTGCGTACAACTTGAAAAACAGTGTACATTTCCTTTCCCGTTAAAACAACTCAACACACAGCCATTCATGTCAAAAGTGCTGGCAACAAAAGTGAGTGCACCCCTATGTGAAAATGTCTGCACTCTGTAATACTGGTCAATAGAAGTTCAATTTGTCTGAAAAAAAAAAAAAAAAAAGAAAAAAAAGAAAAAGAAAAAAGAAGTTCAATTTGTCACCACAAAGAACTCTCTGAAGAGCCGAAAAATAATTGTTGCTCTAAAGTCAGTGTGGCAAAAAAAAAAAAAACGTGTGTTTTTGTGAACGTTTTTTGCCTCCTTCAGTTTTGGGTCTTCCCAACCAAGTGGAGGAGCTGTGTACCGACATCCCCGAGCTGGATATCCTCATGAAGGAAATCCACGACCTGGCCGAGTCGGGTGCGCGCTACACGGAAATGCCTCACGTGATCGAGATCACGCTGCCCATGCTGTGTAATTACCTCCCGCGCTGGTGGGAGAGGGGCCTGGAGAACTTCCCCGAGCTGGAGGGCCAGATCTGCACCTCGGTCACCTCCGAGCACCTCAACCAGCTCCTGGGTAGCATCATGAAGATTGTGGTCAACAATCTGGGTATCGACGAGGCGTCCTGGATGAAGAGGTTGGCAGGTCAGTGGGGGGAGCATTAGTACCCCTAAATGCCATGGGAGTTATTTGCAGTGTTTTTGGAACATTTCAAATCAATGTTCATGCGATCTTGTGTTTATGAAACGTACTATAACCAAGCTAGTGATTCTCAATATTTGGTACGAAAACCTTTTTTATTTTTTATAATTCAAAATAAAAACAGTATTTTGACATTTTTGAATGTAAAAAAACACCTAAATATTTTATCCCCATAACCTTCTGTTGCAGGTCATGTTTTGAATTTATAAACTTAAGAAAAAATATAAATGCAACACTTGTTTTTGCTGTTTTCGGAGCGCCCAGACCAAAAGTGCGCCTTTCAGAGTGCCCTTTTATTGTGGTCAGTCTAAGGCACACCTGTGCACTAATCATGGTGTCTAATCAGCATCTTGATATGGAACACCTGTGAGGTGGGATGGATTATCTCGGCAAAGAAGAAGTGCTCGCTATCACAGATTTATTAGACTGCTGCGTGAACAATATTTAAGAGAAACGGTGATATTGTTTATGTGGAAGAAGTTTGAGTTCGTAAAAAATGAGAGCAAAAACAAAAATGTTGCGTTTCTATTTTTTGTGGAGTATAATTACATTCTTACTGGGCAGTATATCATCTGAAGCTTCGATATCATGCTGTGTGCAGTGTTCGCTCAGCCCATCGTGAGCCGGGCCATGCCGGAGATGCTTAAGTCCCACTTCATCCCCACCATGGAGAAGCTGAAGAAGCGCTCGGGCAAGGTGGTGGCCGAGGAGGACCATCTTCGCATGGAAGGCAAGTCGGAGGTGGACAGCGAGGACGGGACCATCCGAGACGAGTTTGCCGTGCTGTGCCGGGACCTCTACGCCCTCTACCCTTTGCTCATCCGCTATGTGGACAACAACAGGTACACGAATCGATAGAATTATTCATGAGATTCGCGTGAAAGCTTGCGCTGTGATGTCATCGCTGTTCGTCTGCAGGGCGAGATGGCTGACGTGCCCCGATCCCGACGCAGAGGAGCTCTTCAGGATGGTGGGCGAGGTCTTCATTTTCTGGTCCAAATCTCACGTGAGTTTTGCCCCGAATTTTCCTTCGAAATCGAAGTAGGCTGATCAAACAATCGATCATTTAACTCATTCACTGCCATTGACGGCTATAAACGTCATAAATTCATTTGAACTATTTCTATTACTTTAACTTTTTTTTCTCCCACTTTTGTTAACAAGAGTATAAAAATCTATTTATTTTTTTTATTGTACTTTTAAAACAGATATAAAATTTGTGATTAATCGTACAAAATTTTAATTGCCCGTTGCCCCTAATTTTTAATATTATTTTTGTTTTTTAATGAATTTATGGCAGTGAATGAGTTAAGAAGTATTTGTTCTTGGTCGCTTCCCGCCACTGCTGTCACGTGCGTTTTTGTGTGTGCGCGTGTGGTTATATCTCTGCAGAATTTCAAGCGTGAGGAGCAGAACTTTGTGGTGATGAATGAGATCAACAACATGTCCTTCCTCACCGCTGATAGTAAGAGCAAGATGAGCAAGGTGAGAGAGGACACACAAACACACTCGCACACAAATGTCCAGCACCAACACACATTTTTATTCACCATTAAGCTGGATTTACACTGCGTGGTTCAAGTAGCACAAATTCGATTTTTTTCTCTCTTTTTTTTTTTAATGCTCTAATTTGGCACAATTTGGATATGGAATTATATTCCGATTTCCAAATGAAAATACGGTAATTGAGGGTGTGTCTTTTAAATGACACAAATGATTAGTGGCCGTGTGTTACGGGTGCATAGAACATTAAATATTATGTAAATTTGGTATATTCGAGGTGTTAAATAAAATAAATAACAAATATATAAGTCACATTAGAAGTACATATAGTGGTTCTAAAACTTTTTAGATCAAACTTTTTAATAGATTTCAGGTCAAAAGGTCAAAAGTATGATTCGTATTATTATAAGCTATTATAACATTTAACACAGTTTGAACACTGCGCTTAAATTTTGAAATATTAAAAAAAGAAAAATTTCACTGACGTCAACACGATAAGGCAGAGGTGTCAAACTCCGGTCCTCGAGGGCCTCCTGCAGGTTTTGCAGGTTTCCCTCTTCCAACACCAGCTGATTCCAATCAGCAGGGTCGTTATCAGGCTTACGCAGAGCTTGCTGATGAGCTGATCATATATCAGCTGTGTTGGAGAACGGAAACATCCAAAACCTGCAGGACTGCGGCCCTCCAGGACCGGAGTTTGACACCAATACGATAAGGGAACGCCGATTTTGGATCCGAGTCTAAGCTCTACTCCTCCTTGGTCTCAGTTTTTTGTCAAATACATTTTCCCCCAAAGTGTGACTTATAATAGTCCACTGTTACTTGTGTTTTTCTTCACGGTGCATTTTTTTGACTGGTGCAATACTCCGGAGTGACTTTGCATCCGACAAATACGGTACTTACGCTAAATAATCATTAAATCACAGGAATGTTAAATAAAAAATGTGCCGAAACGAATGCATGGAACTTAAAAAAGTTAAATGTGTACAACTGATATGTACGCAGGATGTGTTGTGAATAAATATAATAAAATAAAATAAAACTTTATTAAATTACTGTAAGTGATGTGGTCGTTATCTTCATTTAAATCAATAGGTTCACTTGTTTTATTGCTTATAAATACGATATGTACGTTTAAGAAAATAGAAATGCGAATGTATCCAAATTGAACACATGCAGTGTAAATCCAGCCAAAGACATGTCAGTCACTCCATATGCTGTAACAGTAACACATTACGGAACTAATCTCTGATCAACTTACTAACGTTTGCACATGCTGCAACGCATACAACACATTTTCATGTCAGCCGTGTGCGTCTTTTCCTCTGTGGATAATAAGATGGCCACGCCCCCAGAGCCGAACCAGCCACAATCTTGTGTTCTTATTGTGTCTACAGTGCATCCGGAAAATATTGACAGTGATTCTCTTCTTGCACATTTTGTTCTGTTACACTCTTCTTCCAAAACACACCACATAATGATAACATGAAAATAATGTTTTCCGATTGATGACCTCCCCGATAAAGCTTTGTAATGTCTTATAGAAGCCACAAGATGGCAGCAAAGTCAACACAACTCTCATCAACATAGTTCTTTATTCATCCTCATTATGTTTTTTTTTTGTAAAAATTTGATTTGATTGAATTTGGAATAAGGATCATAAAACGTTTGTTTTGCGGATGCACTGTAACTCATGAGACGCCATTGACTTCCACCACATTAACACGCCAAACTCCCAGGAGCGTTGTTGAGAGGCAGTTTGTGGCGGTCGAGGACGGACGGTGGCGTGTCGCTAACTGTGCTCTCTCCTTGTATCCTGGGTCGGGGTCGGACGGCGGGCCGCTAGGCCGGAGACGGAGAGGTTAGACTTTGTTTGTGCACGAGCGCTGGGCTGACCGCATGGGCACCCACTGGGTTTGGGCCAGGCTTCTCGTCAAGCTTCACGCCGTGGAACGCCACACTTGTTACCACGCAGACCCCGTCACGTGCTCGCACGCACGCACGCTCACTCACGCACGTGCACAGAAACACACACACTGTAGCTCAAAATTGTGGTATATTTATTAAGGGTGTCAGGTGATTAAAATGTTTAATCGCAATTAATCGTATGACTTCAATAGTTAACTGATGATTAATCGCACATTTTACATCTGTTCTAAATGTATAATAAAATATTTTTAAGTTTTCATACTCTTGTTAACATAAAGTGGAAAAATATGGTACCCTAATAGGCATATGGCTGCATCTTTTAGTCATTGATACTATAATTTCATAATAATTCATAAAATGGAGTTAAAATTAAAAAGATGTACTGTACTGTAAAAAACGAGTGTGATATTAATTTATGTTAAGGTCATTTTTCTGCCACTAGATGGCATAATTGCATTTGTAAAACGTTGACAGCTCAGTGTATTTTTCTTTTCATATGAAGAGCTGTCTAATCTTTAACATGAAGTAACTTGTGAAATTCTGAGCATTTTTAAAATTGTAAAATACAACTTGACCTCAGTTTTCACAAATATATGCATTATTATTACATTTATTACTGCTAAATTTTGACGTGGACATGTCTGCTGCGTCGCGACCGGAATTCTCTGGAATTCTCCCAGTACAGGCTTTCCAAGTAAGTCATTAATCGTGTGTTAAAAAAATTTGTGGCATTAAAGGAACTTAAAATTAACGCACTAATTTTGACACCCCTAATATATATATATATATATATATATATATATATATAATCGATTAGCAAATGAATCAATGATTTTTGCTTATAGATTAACGGTGTTAAACTAGTGAAAATCCTCAGAATTTTTGCCTCTGGACAGAAATATTCTCAGATTTCTTTAAACTGCCATTAAAGCAGACTGATTATGGTTTTTCAATAACCTTTTGCAAACAGCTACTTTTACTTTGGAACATTTTTGATTCATAATTAATTTACATTTGTGCATTTTCTTCACTCGCAAAGTGAAATACTGCTTTGTTTTTTAATAAAGCAATGGAAAGTAATTTTTTTTTTTTTTTTTTTAGAAAATCGGACTCATCGATTAGTTGCATAGTCTTGATCGGCAATCTATATAAACCGAAACCCTTCCCCCTCCCTTGTAACATACACCTAAACTATGAGAATAAAACATTTGCATATGATTAATTTATTGCTTATGTTAGTAAAAAAAAATACATGGGTAGAAAAAGGGAAAGAAAAGTCACAATTAGATTAGCTTTCAAAACCGTTTAGCGTGTGTGTGCGTGTGCGTGTGCGTGTGCGTGTGTGTGTGTCAGCGAGCAGGGGTCTGCAGTGGCCTGATGAAATCTCTGTGCTGTTGTAGATTGTAGTGGCCTGACGGGTGTCATGGCGCTCGGCTTAGCAGTTTCTCGTCATTTTCGAATCTGCAGCCGAGCGCCATCATCCCAACTTGGTTTGATTAATAAAACAGTTTGTGTGTAGATAGTTGGGGTCGAGGGGGTTGTTCTGATGTTGGATTTTCTTACAGCTTTTTATGTCAAATACCACGGGCGGACTCTTCTCCGTTGTCATCCTCAACAACATGAGCTTTTTTCTTAGTCCAGGGGTGTCCAAACTTTTTTTTTTTCAAAATCAAAGCAATTATATACTAAACAAAAATACAAATGCACACATTTGCTCACTTTTTTTTTTTTTTTGCTGCATCTTGTGGGCTAAATCAAATGTTTTTTTTTTTTTTAGTATTGTTGGTTTTTGGACATTCCTTTGCTGTCACCAATGGATCTACGCAAGCTAAACTGTCAGGGGGATTTAAAAGCGAGCGTCGGCCTGCGGGGGGCCTCCATCGCACTTTACTAACTGGACCCCCCAACCCCCACCACCACGTCTAATTCATTGACACTATTAAAAAGCATTGATGACGTCACCACGTGTTTGTCCCTTGGCGGCTCAGAAGACGAGACGCTCCCGTCCTTGGCAAAATGCGCGAGCGTTACTGTGGCACTCAAGACGACAGATTGTTATGAAAGCCGCAAGCAAGTCTCAGGACAACAGCGCGTGAGAAAAAGCGGTCCACGGTCCCCGGAGCCAAAGTCAGAATCTTGTGTGGGCAGTGCATCCGGAAAGTAGTCACAGTCGCTTGACTTTTTTTCCATAAGTTATGTTACAGATTGGATTTGAAATTGTTTCAGCAACAACAACACTGGTTTCTGAGTAGAGTGTTTACCGGTAAGGAGCGAGAATATTACTTTCCGGATGCACCCGGTGTGTGCGTGACTAACAGTGAGGCTTCATTGTGTGCGATGCAGCTTCAAAGGAAGAAAGTTTGAAAGTGGACTAGAAAGCGTATACTCGTAGCTCCGAGGAGCAACTTTTCCGTTTCTTGTCGAGTCATTTTTTGTGCGCATGCGGTGCCACTCTGCATGATGTGAATCCGGCCATCACATTGCAAACGTTGCTTGTTCCATTTTCAACCCTTTGCACTTAGTTGGTGATTTTTTTTATTTTTTATTTTTTATTTTTGGATGTATGTAGTAGACCCATTACATGTGATGACGTCTACTTCCAGGGTGCATATTAGACAAATCAATAATGAAATGTCAAGTGATATTATTTATTATCATTTATTATCAAAGATAACAGTCGCAGGCCTTGGTAGTCTGACCTTCATTTTTATAGATTTTTTTATCATACAAATTCACAAAGAAATATATCATAAAAAGTCTACACACCCCTGTTTTTAAATGCCAGGTTTTTGTGTTTAAATTAAAAAAATTATTAAATAAAGAAATAGTTTCAAATGTTTTCCCATCATTAACCTGACCTATAATCTTTATATTCAATAAAAAAGAGAGGAAGCAAAAATAATGTGATGGATAATGGGGTTGCAAAAGTGTGCGCACCCTCACGGCTGGTAATATAGCTGTGTTGAGTGGATGTCAACACACACCTGCCAACATTTGAAGTATCTCTGATTAACTAATTAATTAATATAGTTCATATTTTTTTTAGTAGGCTTTTCTTGACATTGTTTCATTTCCTTTCTAGCAGAAGCCTGAAGTTTTTGTACTAACAATGACTACTATTTGGAACCATTCATAATGACTTCCTATTTATATCACAAAAAACCTGCCATTTGAACAGGGGTGTGTAAACTTTTTATATCCATTATAATGATACCAGTGAGTTATACTGACAGTCAGAACAATTAAATGCTCTTCCATTCGATGACAGAAGGTACAACAAATATGCATCCAGCTTTAAGCGCACTTTAATCACCGTGATCTGGTTGCTCAGTTGCTGAACTCAAATATTCATATGAAATTGATCATATAAACATTGTAGATCTTATACTTTACCTTTCATTATTGACTCCCTTTGAAAATGACAGACAGCGCATCTTGAAGTCGAATTGAGCGGAAGTGGTACGACGTGACTGAAAAGCGTCTCCGGTGAGCGGAATGTGTCGGCCCGGCGTGAACGTTTTCTTTTTACCCGTTCTAGTCCGGAGGCTCCGAGCAGGAGCGTACCAAAAAGAAGCGTCGGGGGGATCGCTACTCCGTGCAGACCTCGCTCATCGTGGCGGCGCTGAAGAAGATGCTTCCCATCGGCCTCAACATGTGCTCACCCGCCGACCAGGAGCTCATCAACCTGGCCAAGATCAGATACTCACTGGTACTGTGACACTTCATATGGTGGAGTTAAAAGCGCGATATAAAAAGCAGCCCAGTCCAACTCTGGACGTTATTAACTCACTGCTTTGCTCTCTCTTGTAGAGAGACACTGACGAAGAAGTGAGGGAATTTTTACACAACAATATTCATCTCCAAGGCAAAGTAAGTCACTTATTGTTTTGTGCGCAAACTCATTCACTGCAAAAACCTTGCTCAACCTTAATTCACTCCCAGCCATTTTCACTGAAGCAACCCCCTTTGCTCCCGGCTGTTTCACTGGATTTTGACAGATTTTGCATGGCCCAAAGAATATTGTGTTCTGTTGCTATAAAAACATGGTATGTAACAAAAGAAAGATTAGAGTCTCTTCTTTCAAAAGGAAAAAAGTATCTGTTCCGTTTTGTAGCAATTAGCAATTAGCAAGTTTCATCGTTAATCATAAATCTGTTTAGAACAGTGGGGAAAATAGCTTTTTGCAACATGGCCCTGGTTGATCTCTTTTGCTCTGCTGGCACCTGCTGGCCGTTTATGTAATAGCTACCATTTCTTCAAACGTTCATGGCAGTTGAGAGGATGCATCAAAGCCTTCTGTATGCTCTAGCATAAAAAATAAAATAAAAGTACGTTTTTGGGACACATTTAATATAAAACCTATTTAAATGTTTTTGGGAGCAAATGAGTTAAAAAAACAACAACTGGAAAACATTGAGGAGCATCTACTACCGCAGGGCAAAGTTGCTGCTTCTTAGATAATGTTGGCAATACAATAATTTTTTAACCACAGCTTAACTCATTTCTAGGTAGCTTTAACTCATCAATAACTTCTCGTTGGTTCAAAATCTTGACCCAACGTGCTGGGTCAAATCCTCAACCCAATGCATTTCCTTGGTCGCTTTTGGACCCATCCGGGTTAGCTATTTCATTTGGGTCACTTTTAGACCAGCAGTTAAAAAAAAAAAAAAATGATTTGTTGGTGTGCACCTTTGCTTTATTAAAGGCTGTGAAACATTGGCTTAATAAGTACAAAAATAAATGAATACAATAAATCCGAAATAAATAAACACAAAATGCAAATGTGCGGCTTGCAGGTGGAGGACCCGGCCATGCGCTGGCAGATGTCCCTGTACAAGGAGATGTCTGGAAAAGCTGAAGATGCCGAGGACCCCGAGAAGGTGGTCAAAAGGGTCCAAGAAGTTTCTGCGGTCCTGTACCACATTGAAGTGGTGAGCACAAAGAATACAAATCTAGCAGCAGATTTTTCTTGGTAACTGTCTTAGTATAGTATTTTGTAAACACAAACTTGACCCCCGAGCTATTTTGTTGCATCTGCACATCACAGTGACAGTCCAGGCTTTCCGTTCTTATGTATCGTAGACGGAGCATCCCTTCAAGTCCAAGAAGATGGTGTGGCACAAGCTGCTGTCCAAACAGCGGCGGAGGGCCGTGGTGGCCTGTTTCAGGATGACGCCCCTCTACAATATCCCCACGTAAAGATACGCTGCTTCTCAAACTGGGGTCACTTTTGCTCTCATAACATTACAGCTTTTCTTCTCTAAAAAATTTAATTTTATTATTATCATAACAATATGACGTTGTTGTTGTTTTTTTTTGCAATCACAAAGCGTCCCAGGGCACGCATATGTTTAATTGCCGGTTATATTTTTGAGAAATAATTGTCGCTGGTAAAGGGTCCCTGGACCGATAAAGTTTGAGAACCAATGGCCTAATAGGCAAAGATGTGTCATGATATGATGCTAACAGCACGTCCCCCTACAGGCACAGAGCCACCAACATGTTTCTGGACGCCTACAAGCGCAACTGGTTGATTACGGAGGGCTACTCGTTTGAAGACAAGATGATTGACGACTTATCGGTTTGTCATCTTCCCATTACAATCTTTATCCTTTTTCCGATTTTCGTGTCATTGGCACCACTAAAAAAAAAAACGTAAATGTTTATTTCACCCTTAAATTAGATGACTTTTATGAAAGTGACCCAGACAAGAGAAACATGAAAGGATTTAAATATTTTTGGGGAAACTTATTTCATATAGACAATTATCATGAGAATATTCTAAATGCATATGCATGGAAAATGAAGAGTATGTAAAGGTTACGCTGCATGTACTTTTAATAGAAAGCCTTGGAGGAAGAGGAGGAAGAAGAAGAAGAGACGGAGACCAAGCCCGACCCGCTTCATCAGCTCATTCTGCATTTCAGCCGAACCGCTCTCACGGAGAAAACGTAAGAGCGTCTCGGGGGTTTTCTTCTCCTCCTCCTTCTTCTTCTTTTAACCGAGACTCATTGACTGTTTTCCTGTCGCAGAAAACTTGATGTCGACCACCTCTATATGTCATACGCTGACATCATGGCAAAGGTAAGGTGTGTCCCGCAGGTTGGTGTTCATGATGTACAGGAAAATGGACAAAAAGTACTGAGACAAAGTACACAAACAAAAAGCTATAAAGCACTATTTGTATCTGTTTGCAATTCAAAATCTGCTCAAAACGACTAAACATTATTAGTTTTTTAGGATTATGTCCCTTTAAAAAAATTTTTTTTTTAAATATATTAAATGTTTATTATGTATATTTAAAAAAATCCATTATAGTAAATGGCAGGGTGATGCGACTTTGGTAGTTGTTACAAACATCACTAATAAAATGTATTTAACGATTAATATTTTTCTATTTAGTTGCCCTCTGTCCCTCTGGACAATTTGGGCATAATGCAATTGGCAAAAAATAGAAGAATTTCATGAGTTTGACTATAATGCGGAAAAAAAGGTAGAATCTGCTAGAAAATAATAATGTCAGTCTTGGCAGATATCACTCTAGTGTTTGTTTGTTTTTTCCACAATGGTAAGATCACAACTTTTCATAACAACAAAAAACGTTTTTGTTTGTAAAAATATTTTTCTCTAAGAATTTTTTTTCTTCTTAAAATAATACGACTTGAATCTTTTATAACTTTTTACAACGTCATTATGACATTATGACATTTTTCTCAACAATTTGCAACTCAGTAATTGCTTTTGGGGGTATTTGTAAAACATTCTCAAGCATCATCTGCTGCCTCATTCTTGCCAGAGCGCACGCATCAGCGGATTTTTCGAACTCTGAGGCTACATATCCAACATTTTCCTCATGGACCTTGAATATAATTTCCTGTTTTTTTTGTTGTTGTCTCCTTTGCAGAGTTGCCATATTGGTGAGGATGACGAAGGGGAAGAGCAGGAGGGGGAGGAGCCATCCTTTGAGGTGCGGCAGACAGAGATGGTATGGGGGGACCAGGGGAAGGGGAGACAGGGGAGTCAGCGAAGAAGCAGCTCCCCGCGCCACCAGTGACCACACGGCATCAACACACTCGCACCCCCCCCCCCATCCCAAGCCCACCCCACAACAGACAACTACAGTCGTCGTATTTTAAAAAAAAATAATCTTCTTGTGGTCTCACTCTCAACACATCCTGCGATGGCGGACTGAGCTGTGCATGCCCTTGCTAGATCGGAACATCGCAGAGTCTTTATTTTCATCCCCCAGTCCCAAGTTGCGGGTCCAAGCAGATTTCCGTGGCCCCACTCACACCCTTTTACTCACATTCTCATTGGAACGTGTCTCACTTGATAACAGGAAAACTAACCGTGACATTCGTTTGATTTTGTTTGTCCCAACTCCCCCGATTTGCTGCAATGTATTTTTTTTTTTTTTTTGCGATTTGAAAATCGCATTCTCGGACGCTGCAATGTCAATTTAAATTTAATGAATTGTTGAGCCCCGGTGCATGCTCCCACACACACTTCGTTCACAATGCTTACAACACCCTTTGGCTGCAAGGTGAGCCAAACAATTGGAAAAGAGGTTCATGACGTTTACAACCAGGCAGTCAGGTGCATAATAGGGCGAGAGTGGGTTGGGGTTCTTGGGCATGATGTTCAGTGGGAGGGTAAATGAGTCATGTGCTCCAAAGGCTGGTAATGTGTGAAACAATGTTGTATAGCTGCATTATAATAATAGTATACAGTGACGCCTTGAGATATGAGTGACCCAACTTCCAGTTTTTCCGGCAGGTTTAGATTTTTCTGGCTCTGACTTGGCGAGCGCTGGATCCAGTGCAGTGGCAGTTAGGAAACAATTCTTCAAAAAGAGCCCAGTTTATTGGCAAACTACACGAAAAACAAAGAGAATCATACGTGTTTTGGAAACACGTGAAACCTTTAGGGTGCCTTTGGAAAATTCCAATGAATCAAAACTAACCAATTAAGTAAAACTCAAATTGAATTTTCAAAAAAAAAAAAAAAAGAATAATAATAATAATATTACGGCTGAGGACTTGTGAGGTGTGACAATCAGTGGTGGTACTTTAACTTAACTTTTAACACCTCCTGCGTCTCTATGTATACTGTATTTGGATGATACTGCCCCCAGCTGGCCACGGTGTGCAAACCAGAACAAATTAAACTCACATATCTCACTGCACTGCTGTACATTAGGGCTGCGTTGATAGTGGAATATTATGCACCAATGTTTTGAAGTACCGTAGTTCTGCATACTGTGGCTGAGAGTGCTTATTTACGCAACTGTAGTAGGGGAAGGCCAATATTATTTATTCAGTACTATAAATAAATAAATAAAAAAACATCAAAAATGTATTTAAGTAATAACAAATTATTTACATATTTTGTTGATTTTTTTTCAAGAATATAGTCCCTTTTTTTTTTTATCTTAGTGCCAATTCCAGAACAAAAGGTGGAATATATGTAAATAAGATGTTTTTTTTGGTGTGGTTGTTAAAATTTGACTTTTTTTCCTCATTAGAATTAAATTTTAATGTCACAATCGGACAACTTTATCGTGGAGTAATACAACTTAATTCTCTGAAGACTAGGGTTTGTCAACCCAACAAAATATGTCTTTGGGGTAAAAAAAAAAAAACTGCTTTTTTCTCATAAAGGATTTTTTTTGTCTAAAAAAAAATAGGAATTCTCCCTGAAAATAAGGCAACTTTTTAATTTGAATGTCAATTAGCGGTACATATATCAAGAGGAGGTCCTTGCTGTATGCTAGACCTCAAAAGCTCTTTATTCGAGATACGGCCACTTTTTGAGGAACTACGGTACGTCACTTCTACAGTATATCCAGTATCCCATCAAAGAAACAAGTTAAAGGGGATATGTTGTAACATAACATTTGACATTGATGCATCACAACTTTCATTCCGAGGCACAATGATCAGAAACGACAGTATGTCCCTTTTAACTGCCTGCACTAATGAATGGTACAAATGTTGCACTAGTATTTTTTTGTACTCTTGGAAGTGAGAGTTGCATGCTGGGGGATGAACGTACGTTGAGTGCGTGTATGCGAGTGTGTGTGTGTGTTTCGCTTTTGGCCCAAATGTTGACTGCCGTTTGTAACCTGCGGAAGTTACCAAGCTGCTGGGATAGCTTCCGAAACTAATGCACACGGTAGAAGCAAGTGCGTGTGGGAGAGCGAGGAAATGTGTGCGTGGGTGTGAGCAGAGCTGGCCCAAGGCATAGTTTTGTACATAAGTCATTTTACAAATTATTTTTACCGGTATAATATATATATATTTTTAAACCAAAATAATAAACCAGATGACACATTTAGAGTAAATACACAGTATACTAGTTTATTGTTGTTAAGCCTTAATGATATTTAATATTCCACTTACTGTTGAATTGCTTGCGAGTGAGTCTACTCTTCGAGCTAAATGTACCGCCTTTTGAGATTTAAATTCATAAAGACATTGTAAAGCTGACAGCAGAAAAATGATGTAAACATCTGTGCCAGATCTTCATCGAGATTATAGTAAGTACGTGAGATCAATAATCAATCATATTGGCAGAAATAGAAGGCCTCAAAATCCGATTTTGCTTAGATCCTCATGGGCCGGCTCTGTGCGTGCAGTGTGAAGAGAGCGAGAGTGAGTGTGTGTGTGTGTGTGGGGGGGGGGGGCAGTGCACTCTGCTCGGGCATGGTTACAGCCGCTTCCCTCCTGCTCTGCGCCCCACCAGGAAAAGGAGATGGAGAAGCAGAGGCTCCTGTACCAGCAGTCCCGCCTGCACAACCGCGGAGCTGCCGAGATGGTGCTGCAGATGATCAGCGCCTGCAAAGGTGCGCATACAAAATGTCTTGCCGTGAAGTACGTTTTTTCATTTGCCCTGTTGTTTTTGGCAGCCATTTTAGTGTGAGAGTCTTTTGGTTGTTTGATTTCTTATTGTCATGTTTTGTTTTGTTTTGTTTTTTCCATTCAGAATGTTTTCAAATCCATACAGCGATCGAGTCCACTTGTTTTGTTTCAGGTGAGCCCGGATCCATGGTTTCGTCCACTCTCAAGCTCGGGATCTCCATCCTTAATGGCGGCAACTGTGACGTGCAACAGGTCAGGTCATGCTGCACTCGCAGCCATTACTGGGCTTATTTTCATACTGTTTGGATTTCAGAGCAATTTATCTGTGCGTGGTTATTCCATTAAAAAAAAAAAAATACAATGTTATGCAATCTTATTCTTTGCTTTTTGTCCACGCGCAGAGAATGCTGGACTACCTGAAGGACAAAAAGGACGTGGGCTTCTTCCTGAGCGTTCAAGCGCTGATGCAAACCTGCAGGTCTCTAACAAAGTGTCCCTTTGATGTTACTTTACTTTCGATATTTGTCAGAGCTCTCGAATGATGTGAAGTTGATAAGCTGCAGCATCATGAAAGAGACCCGTGGATCCCATTAGAATTTTGTTGCTAACCACAACAGCAGAACCTACCAAGACATTTAAACAGTATGGCAGATCAGATTAATTCTCTGAGCTAGAATTCAAAATGAAGCATCATTAAGAGCCCCGTCGAGTTGCCCAATTATTGCACATGATTGCTTTTGTTTATTGCATAACGAACCGTGTGTGGTTTGTGACCAGCGTTCTGGACCTGAATGCTTTCGAGAGGCAGAACAAAGCAGAAGGACTTGGAATGGTGTCAGAAGAGGGCACTAGTGAGTAGAACCCGCACACATGTACAAAACTGTCCAAAAACACGTCATGCATAGTCATACACACACACATTAAACACTTGAGATATTGCAGTGGTTCTCAAATTTGTGCTTCCAGGTACCCCATGCAGGAGAGATTTATTTTTATTTTTATTAAGCATACCAGGAGCTACCATGCATATAGCCCTAATTGCTATATGTTAAGAAAAAAAGGCAGATCTTTTTTTTGGAGAAAAAATTGCGATGTTACACAGCGCTACACACTGATTTTTTATTTATTTTTTTGCGAGGAGCACAGTGACCTCTAACCTGAAATTTTAGGGACGCAAGTAGAAAATTTAGGGGTGCACATTGAAAATTGACTGGTGAAGTAAATATTCACATTTCCGCTCATTTTCATTATATTATTGAAAAATCGGCTGAGGTGTGTTTGTCAGCGAGACAGAAATATTAAATAATAATAATAATAATAATTTTATATATAATAAAGATAAAGTCACAATATTATGACATTAAAGTAACACTAAGGAAATTTTGAACCTTAATCAAATATTATAATAACTCTTCTGATGAAACATCGACTTAAAACTAGTACCTTTTCCATGGCCTGAGGGGATCTGTATTATTTTTACTGGCACTAAACAACTTTGAGGAGGATGGTAGGAACAATGGCCACACAAAAAAACTACAAATGTGCTGAATGCCTTATGAAAAAAGACACTTCCGCCTTTCCCCATTTGTTACAAAGTTGGAAGTCAACTCACGATTACTGCTTTCCTGGCAGAAGCTGCATAACAACTGAAAAGTTTTGTCTGAGGAGACAAAAAAGAAAAAGGAAAAAGGGAAGCTATTCGGATAAAAGGTCCTCATGGGAAATGTGGTCTTCCTTCACGCATAACATTACCGCTTTTGTCCATATGGCGCCGCCATAATCAACATAAACTGAAAGTTCCTTAGTGTTTCTTTAAAGGGAAAATAGTTGAATTTCAACAGACAAATTATACCTTGTCTGGTAAAAGGCATCTTTATTCACTCCCCAAAAATCTGACTTTTGTTCTAGGAAAACCTTTATTAATGCAAAAATGTCAGATCACAATCATATCAGAATTTTTAAGAAACCCCTAAGCTAAGAGAGGAATGAATAATAGGTTTAAAGTCAACCCCCGTGAAACTGAAACCGAGTCTGAAAAAATCTCGAGTAATTGCCGCCCATCTAAAATGGTTTGTGAATGCCAGATGGCGGCAAAGCACTTTTCCCTATTAGACAAGGCTATGGCCTGACTATTACTTACTTCACCATAATTCTTTGGCCCCAAAATGCCACTGATGCAACAAGATTTCTTTGCCTGGGCACAAATTCAATGAATTCGTTTTTTTAAGCAAATAATAGGGGATAGGTGACCCCGTGACCCCAAAATTAGGCACATTTTCAAATCTTGAACTGTGAAAATGTGGGGGTTCACTTGATATTAAAATCCAACATAAATATGTAAGAAAGTCATACGTCAATGTGTTCTCATGTGCATCTGCGTGTGTTACGTGTATGTGAGTATGCGTGTATTGTGCTGGCAAATGTTCATGGTATCGACAAATGTCCTCCGTCCACTGACTGCACCGAGGTTTGTGCACTCACCGCATCTCTTGTCTTTTTTCTCCTCCTCCCTCCCGCACCGCTGCCGTCAGATAAGAAGCTCGAACGTGGTAAATGGACGTCGCTTAGCCGCCTTGCCGTGAGAAATTAATCCGCTTCTCATCTCTCGCTCAAGAGCCCCAGTAGAACTAAACTTTATTTATTTTTTATTTTTTATTTATATTTTTTGTCAACGTTGACGAGCTCTGCTTCATCATCTCCGTTTTGGCCATCGTCGTCATCTGGCTGTTTCCTTGTGGAGTGACTTGAGTGTTTGATCGCGGATCTACTGCAACTCAGACCACGGCCACGCACATTTTTTTGTATGTGAAACATTTAACAGTGATTAATGGGCAAAGAATATTTTGGGTTTATTGTATCTCACAAGGAGTTACTGTGGTTTCATTCCATTCCATTTATTCCATGAATTATTGATTTCTATTCTTGTTTTCCAGATGTAACTTTTCTCAGGCTTTGGGGCAGGCCGAGAAATGTTTCGAACCACCTTGGTTTTCAGAACGCGATTCAGTGTACATTGAGTACCGTGGAGGCACACAATGCAAAAAAAACAAAACTGCGTATCTTTTGTGTCAATTGGTGAAAAAGTGAAAACGTTGACTGCTGACATTTTTTCTTTTTAGGAAAGTCTGACATCAAACGTTTGTCTTCTTTTTAGGAAAGTGCAACAGTAAGAGTTCGAACTAGGGTCTGACGCTATGTTTTTTTTTGTGGCCGATGGTGATTACAGTACTTGGCAGGATAAAATCACAATTGCCGATTAACTGGTGACGTATATAATGAATAAATTAGAGCAGTTAGCCCCGTTGTGTCGACATCACAGATTGATTGTACGTTTTTGCCAGCCCCTCCGTTCATGTGAACTGACTTGTAATACCACGTTGATCACTTTACAGATGCTTTTCGGAGTTGAGTAGATCTGTCCTGCATGACAGCGTGCCCTCATATGTCATGTGTCGTGTCGCATGTACAATGAATGCTGTGTGTGTCTTCAGTCCAGTGTTTCGTAAATGGAATTTTTTTTCTTCTTTTTCTCAAATGTGAGAGATTCAGTAACGCAAATGCTTCAAAAAGTTGTTAAAAATAGCAGTTCTAACTCTCTAATCCTTTATGTAGTAGTTAAAAATATGGCTAAAAGGTTATCCGTTGTCCGTTTAGATGAGAAAGTGATGGCGGACGACGAATTCACGTGCGACCTCTTCCGCTTCCTGCAGCTTCTCTGCGAGGGCCACAATAACGGTGAGTGAACGTGAAGACACCCGTGTGCGGAATTACATGCAAATCATTTGTGTGCATCTCCTGTCAATCCACTAGACTTCCAGAACTATCTGAGGACCCAGACCGGCAGCACCACCACCATCAACGTCATCATTTGCACGGTGGACTACCTGCTGCGACTACAGGTGAGCACCCTGGATAAAGTTTTACAAAAAAAAAAAAGCTTTTCATTAACTTTATTTCTTGGAAGTTATTCCACAAGCAACAATAAAAATTGTATACATTTTAATTAAATGTCAATGCTTGGTTCTTGTGATCCTAGTGTTTTTTTTAAATCTATTTATTTATTTATTTTAATTATTATTTGTATTAAATCTGCATATGGTTGAGTCCCCTTTGATGTAATGAACAAATTGTTGTCGGGCAGGAATCCATCAGTGACTTCTACTGGTACTACTCGGGCAAGGACATCATGGACGAGCCCGGCAAGAGGAACTTCTCCAAAGCCATGACGGTGGCCAAGCAGGTCTTCAACAGCTTGACTGAGTACATCCAGGTACGAAATGCTGGGGAAACACTCTGACCGTCTTCCTGTGTCTTTTGGCCGGTGGTTGGAAGTAACAAAGTACAAATACCTTGTTACGCTAGTTAAGTTGATTTTTTTTTTTTTTGGGTGTCTGTACTAGAGTATTTTTTTTCTCTGACGACTTTTTACTTTTGAAAACAATTCTGTCAATTTATTGTTTTTTTTTAAAAACTTTCTTTTTTAAACACAAGCGTGTTTCCTGCTACTTAAGTACAGTTTGTGACTACTTTTTGCCCCCTGTAGTGATAGGAAGTCAAAGTTAAAAACCTGTCTTGTCTTTCAGGGTCCGTGCACGGGCAACCAGCAGTCGTTGGCTCACAGCCGGCTGTGGGACGCTGTGGTGGGCTTCCTGCACGTCTTTGCTCACATGATGATGAAACTAGCTCAGGTAAGAACTGCATATTTGTCGTTTACGGTTTGTTAATTCACATATTTGCGCTATTTCGATTTTTTGGGGGAATATATTCTTACAACACGGATTATTTCTCTCAGCATCTAAAATGCTGTAAGATGAGGCCAAAGTCCTGGATAATAATAATAATTTAAAAAAAAAATAATTGGCATCAATGAAGTATGTTGATGCATCAAGAGTGTTTGAAATGATTTTAACGTGTTTTAGATCATACAGTCTTTGATTTAAACTATTAACTTAAGTAAAATAAAAAAAATTATTGGTTAGCTTTCATTGACTGTCTTTGTAAAATATAATCACATCACACGAAAATGTACACAGCATTACATTATTAATGATTTTTGAAATGACTAATATTTGTCAATTCCCTCCCTTATCCTCCAGACTAAAGTATGTATCAATTTGAATTATTACAATCTGGTTTAATTAACTTTTGCCCCTCCATCCCTTTCAATACTAGTTTTTATTCTTCTTTTTCTCACCTTTGCCAAGTTGTTTTGACCGCTTTACTGGCACGTTGGATGTTGACAAAATACTGAAAAACACACATACGGAACCTCCATCCTTTTCAGCAACTCATATTGACGAGGAAATATTTAAAAAAAAATAGTAAATTGACATTAATTGGCCTCCATATGTACTTTAATGAATGCACAACCCAAGTAATAGACGTATAATTTGATGATCTTTTCACTGCCATTTAGTGAAGCACTTAACGTCTTGCCATCACGTTGATGTTGGTGTCAAATCCAGTAAAGATGGTCAAAACAATCTGAAATAATGAACGTAATCATTGACTGCAGTACTTCCTGAAACGTTTTCAACTGTCTATTTTCTGATAATGTTGACGGATTTACAGTAATGCATCTGACCTAATCCAAGAGTCTCCTGGTGTCTTGCGCTTGCTTTTACTGGTGTGTCTGTAACTCTTCTAACGAGCCGCTAATGTTTTTGACATGTGCTGCGTTGCTAATGCTCGATTCAAAAAGTTCAGAAAAATACATTTCCACTAGTTACTAGTACAATGCATACTTATTTTGCTTCTTAAAGGCTGTGATTGAATTTCATCTTGAGGCAGATAAGAGTATTAACTACAAAGTAGTGAAAATTGATAGGTCACATTTTTTGTATCCCTGCTAGATGCATCCTGATCCAGGACAACAAAATGGCGTAAGACTCTTTTGTCCAACCCCCAGCAACGCCATCCCATTTGAAACATCTACTAAATGCTACTACATTTCATCCCACACCAGTTACACTACGCTTCTGCCGTGTTTACATGTATCCATTTCCCTTCCCTTTATGGACTTTTTCCTATCAGCGGAGAAATTCTCTCAAGCTCATAATTACAACATATAGCTTTAGTCTTGTTTTATTAAATTCTTCCAGCCATAAATGTAAAACATCAGGAAGAAGTAAGACTCAGACACGGGCAATTACGAGTAGTGATCTGATATGACTATTGAACCCAGAGACTTTATATAGATTCTTAGTGTGCAAACAACTCAAAGAAGCCCACTCCGATTTTTGGAATTATGAGAACACGCTAACCCATGAGGATACTTATTCACTTAAAAACTGTGTAAACGTGGAAGTGTTGCAAAGTAACCTTAAATCTCTGATGCGGGCTCACCTTAGTTTATTCTACCATGAAGTGTCAAGGTTCAGGCAACCTAGAACATTTAATAAACAACAAATCAGAAAGGAAGAAAAGAGGTTTATATTAGTTTTGCTTGCGAGGAGAACGGAAAGAGATGTGCGCAGTTATAGTCTCTTATCGCGCTCTAGACACACTTTGCCGTTCCCTGTCTTTTTATCGGATATTCACTAGTTACATAGCGATTGCTGTTCTAAAGGGGAGGGGTACACACAACATCAACCTTTTCTTCAGCACTGAAAGTTTCAAAGTCAAAGCTCCAAAAGTTCAATAGCAAAATATTCCAGTCGTCATCTTTGCGATAAGGCCACAGTTCTTGTTTTTGAAGATGAAGGTGCATGAGTCATACTCCCTTTTACTTTCTTCACAGAATACATGCTTGAAAGAGAAAATATGGGGTCAATTTATGTACATTAATCCTAACATAGTCAGTTTTATTCAGGCAAATCCTAAAACCGTTACTTAATTCTAACTCAAATCAAGTCGTGCTATTCATGTGTCACACCTCTGGAGTTCAACTATGTGGGAACAGTTTGGAAAAGTTCATTTTTTATTCTTAATGCAAAATTTCGTCATCATGAATGACATAAAAAAAATGCCCACATGACACTCCAGAAGTCTTTGTATAAGACTGATCTCATCAGGAGTCTCAGTGCTTTTGTCTCTACGTTGTCCTTTTGCTTCCTTTTATGACCCGGTGCAGGCTTTTAGCAAGTGCTCAAGTTCACTTTCTGCTTCCATGTGCTGTATATGTCTTCTTAGCTCCCAGGCTGTGATCAGTTTCAGGATAAAGCGGAGAGGCTGAGGTGTCCCAATTGCCAATGTCTGTCCTTCTGTCCCACTTACTTTCATGTGTGCTCGTTGCTGTGTTAAAAATGTTTTCTTCTTCCTAATAACTGCAAACCCAGGATCATTTTTGGAGTCGAGCCCCCTGTGAGGTAGCGTCTCTCAATGCTTTACCTTCAATACTGATTGTGGAATTAACAAATCCTCTCAAAGGACCTGGTCTATTCTTAAATGGAGAATCTCAAAGGAATATTTTCTCTCTACTGTTTGTTCTTTTCCCTGTTTCGGCTTCTCTTTAGGACTCGAGTCAAATCGGGCTGTTGAAGGAGCTGTTGGATCTGCAGAAGGACATGGTGGTCATGCTTCTGTCTCTCCTGGAAGGTGAGACGTCAATCAATAAAAGAGTTTTGCCACCTCTGGTTAACTTATTGACTGAAGTGGATGTTTTGTTTCGTCAAATGGAATCCAAACGTTTACTGCCACTGACGTATATATTTGTCACGTTTTTTGTTTGTTTTTTACATTGAAGAGTCTCGGATAGACTTTCTTTGAAAGTCAGGTTTGTAAACCAGACCAAAAAGCCGCTTTTTAGTCAGAAAGCAATATTTCTGGTGAAATCAGTGCATGCTGATTACTAAAGAAGGGAGAAAGCTAGAAACCAAAATGTGTTTCCGGTGGAAAAGCTCTACAGTGAATGAAACTGCGTTCATCTCACCTTCCAGGCAATGTTGTGAACGGCACCATCGCCAAGCAGATGGTGGACATGTTGGTGGAGTCCTCCAGCAATGTGGAGATGATCCTCAAGTTCTTTGACATGTTCCTCAAGCTGAAGGACATCGTGGCGTCCGATGCTTTCCGCGACTACGTCAGCGATCCCCGCGGGCTCATCTCCAAGAAGGACTTCTCCAAAGCCATGGACAGCCAGAAGCAGTACTCCCCTTCGGAAATCCAGTTCCTCTTGTCCTGCTCGGAGGCCGACGAGAACGAGATGATCAACTTTGAGGAGTTTGCCGACCGCTTCCAAGAGCCGGCCAAGGACATCGGTTTCAACATCGCCGTCCTCCTCACCAACCTATCCGAGCACGTGCCGCACGACACCCGCCTGCAGAACTTCCTGGAGCAGGCCGAGAGCGTGCTCAACTACTTCCGCCCCTTCCTGGGCCGCATCGAGATCATGGGCGCCAGCCGCAAGATCGAGCGCATCTACTTTGAGATCAGCGAGGCCAACCGCAACCAGTGGGAGATGCCGCAGGTGCGCGAGTCCAAGCGGCAGTTCATCTTCGACGTGGTCAACGAGGGCGGCGAGAGCGAGAAGATGGAGCTCTTTGTTAACTTCTGTGAGGACACCATCTTTGAAATGAACATCGCCGCCTCCATCTCGGAGCCCGAGGGGGACGGCGCCGAAGAGGAAGACGGCGAGGAAGAGGAAGAGGAGGTGGCCAAGGAGGGCGACGCCGGTGAAGGGGAGGATGGCAACGGCGAAGCGATACCCCCGGAGTCCACCTCGGCCTTTGCCGACTTCATCGCCAGCATGGTCAGCTTCTTCAACATGTTCACCTTCCGGAACATGCGCCGGCGCTACCGCAAGCTGCGCAAGATGACTGTGAAGGAGATGGTGATCGGCCTGGCCACCTTCGTCTACACGGTCCTCATGGGCATCCTCATGTTCGTCTACAGCATCTGCAAGGGCTTCTTCACGCTCATTTGGAAAGCGCTCTTCGGCGGAGGCCTGGTGGAGGGCGCCAAGAAGATGACGGTGACCGAGATCCTCGCCAGCATGCCGGACCCCACGCAGGACGAAGTTCACGGCGACCTGCCACCCGAGCCTGGAGCCAGAGAGGTTCAAGATGCAGACGGGGCGGCCGACTTGGATGCGGGGGGAGGTGAGGAGGAGGAGGAGGACGGCGAGGAGCGGGAAGGGGGACGCCTGCCTGGTTTCAACGCTCCTGGCGGACTTGGAGACTTTGGGGAGACGACGCCGGAAGAACCGCCCACTCCTGAGGGCACGCCACTGATCAAGAGGAAACTGGTAGGAAGACGTAACAACTCAACTCATAGCGTATTTCCTCAGATAGCGTCTGTCAGTGAATTGTGCCTTCATTGCCACAGACTGCAGAGGGTGAAGAACAGCAAGAGGGAGGAGGAGGAGGAGAAGGAGGAGGAGGAGGAGGAGAAGGAGGAGGAGGAGGAGGAGAAGGAGGAGGAGGAGGAGGAGGAGGAGGAGAAGGAGGAGGAGTCATTGCTCAAACTGAAGAAGAGGCCCCTCCAGAGATGGAGAAAGCAGAGTAAGTGTGTCTACCATCTTTGTTTACATTTTTGTTAAATTCTATGAGTGACTAGATGGCATGTCTTTAACTTTAATTTCACAGAAACGTATCAAATTGTTCTATTTTAAATATTACCAGTGTCCCAAATACGTATTTATGCTTTTTTTTAAATGTTTTTTTTTATGCTAGCTTTGATGCAGCCTCTGAACTGAAGAGAACGGTTGAAGCAATGGTAGTTATTACAAAAACGGCCAGCAGTTGGCAGCAGAGTATAAGAGATCAACCAGGGCCATGCTGCAAAGAAGCTGTTTTCACCACATTTTCAAACAGATTAGTGAATTATGATAAAACTAAAGCTATATTCTAATGCTAATTAGACGGAAACAAAAATATACTTTTTTTACCCGATGAAAGAAGAGACTCCAATATTTTCTTTTATAGTCATAGAACACAATATTCTGTGGGCCTTGCAAAATCAGTCCAAATCCAGTAAAACCGCCGGGAGCGAAGGGGGTTGCTTTCAGTGAAAATGGCTGGGAGTGAATGAGTTACATGAAATATTCATATTCTCATTCATTTCATGCATTGCAGTTAAAAGGATACTTTCAGCAGTAAAAGGTTCATATTTTGTCTAGAATTAATTTGATAACTTCATTATTTTTCATGTACAATGAATACCTTTAAAAACATATTTTGCCACTTGCTGTCAAATGAAGATGACATCACCTGTGCTGAAGAAATACGTAATGACAAATCACAGCTCACCTGCTTTCTGGGTTTGATCAGCAAACTGAGCCATGATTGGTCGTTACCTGTTTCCTCAGCACAGCTGATGTCATCTTCAGTCGACAGCAAGTTGCAAAATTACTTTTTGAAGGTATTAATTGTTCATGAAAATATTGAAATGATCACAATAATTACAGACCAAATATTATCTTCGTACTGTTGGCTAAATGAGCCAAGTATCCCTTGTCCATAGCGGAGTTTAAAACACTTCCCATGTCACGTATGCAGCACCGAGAGTGACGAGAAGAAGCCCGAGAAGGCCGAACCCGAGCCTGAAGTCAAGGAGGAAGAACCTGAGGAGCCCGAGGAGCCGGCGGGGACGACAAAGGTGAAGAAGGAGAAGAAAGCGGAAGAGGAAGGCTTTGAGCTGTGGAACGAGCTTGAGGTCCAGAGAATTAAATTCATGGTGAGCAATTTGCGCTTCTCAAAATGGGTTCAAGGAACATTTATTTTTAGGATCGATTATTCATTTGGTTTTATTGCCTTTTTAAAATTTCAAACCCCAAAAAACACGTTTTTTTATGCAGAATATTTTGATGCAGCTTCTGACAAAGAGGTGAACTAAAGCAATGGTAGTTATTGCAAAAAATGGCCAGCAGGTGGCAGCAGAGTATAAGAGATCAACCAGGCCCATGTTGCAACAAGCTCTTTTTGTCAGTGTTTTCACCAGGAAGGTGAATAATGACGAAACTTAGCTATAGTCCAATAGTAATTACTGCAAAACGAAAACAGATACAAATATACTTTTTTTTTCCTGATGAAAGAAGAGACTCTAATCTTTCTTTTGGCAGGTTCCATGTTTTTATAGTCATAGAACACAATATTCTTTGGGCCTTGCAAAATCAGTCAAAATCCAGTAAACAGCTGAGAAAATGACTGGGAGTCAATGAGTTAAAGGTTTATTTGTTATCATATTGATTTCAGTGATTCTTTTTGTGTACAACACTTTCACAATGACTGGACATTGAATAAAAAAAAGTGTTGCTGGTTCATTAATTGCGCCTCACACTTCCCTGCAGAACTACCTCTCCAGAAACTTCTACAACCTGCGTTTCTTGGCCCTCTTCATCGCTTTTGCCCTCAACTTCATCCTGCTCTTCTACAAGGTTTGCTTTTGAGATGACTGACTTAGGAGAGGGGGAAACTTTGATAATGGCATTTGTATTTCGTATTTGATTTGATTAATAAATACAAATAATCATACTAAAATATCCACGGACGTTGGTCAGCATCCCCGTGTGTCCAACCCCTCCAGGTGTCCGACAGTCCGCCGGGCGAGGAGGAATTGGAAGGATCCGGTCTGTTCGAGGGTGGCTCGGGACTGTTTGAAGGTTCCGGCGCTGACGAGGAAGGATCCGGATTCGAAGATGGAGGAGAGGACGATGAAGACGAGGGCCCTCTGTACTACTTCCTGGAAGAGAGCACTGGTTACATGGAGCCGGCGTTGGCGTTCCTCAGCATCGTCCACACCATCATCTCCTTCCTGTGTATCATCGGCTACAACTGCCTCAAGGTCAGAAACACTGACTAGATTTTTTTATGAATTTTTTTAACATGAAATTGCTCATTGTTTTTTTTGTTCTTGTCTCGTGTCACATTGCAGGTTCCTCTGGTTATCTTCAAGAGAGAGAAGGAGCTGGCCAGAAAGCTGGAGTTTGACGGCGTCTATGTGACGGAGCAGCCGGAAGACGACGACATCAAGGGCCAGTGGGACCGACTGGTGCTCAACACGCCGTAAGAGCGCATGTTTCACCAGGGCCACACGGCCACAAGGGGGGGCCCAAGAGCAGTCAAAAGCCTGGAGTAGCAAGAAAGATGAAAAAGTTCATGTTTGGATTAACCGAGTCTATTTGGAATTTTCTTACTAAACCTTTGCACATTTTTACATAACCTTATTACAAAACTTAGTTGTTGTTTTTTTAAACCGTTTATATTACTTTGTTTCAGGTACATCTGAATCACTAATGAAGTACAGATATTTTGATATTGTTTTTGTATTTTTGTTGTACAAGTTATTGTTATATATCAGTGTTTTGTTTGTTGTTGATCTGAAATTCCGGTTTAATCAGAGGGTAATAGCAAATATGCATTTTTTTTTCACATTACCTCATAACAACATAAGTCATATGATATTCTAATATAAAAAAACACACACACACACAAAAAAGCACTGGATTTTTGCAGATTTTTCTTTCTTTTGTAAAGTTATTCTGTAAAATCTATCCTGTCTTGTAAACGGGAGCAAAAAAGAAATTATTTTTGTCATTATTGTTGTCTTGTTCGACACATTGTTGCAGATTGTTGTCACAGTATTTAATAAACAAAAACAATGACTCTAGGAGACACTTTTATAGTATGCAGGTTTATTTTGTTACTTTTAGCCGGCCCAAATCATATCAGTATCCCACTTTTTATTACTGTAAAGCATCTCTTAATGGATGTGCTACCTTAGATACAATTAATGACAATCTACAGTATGCTGTAATGTCCACGATTGCAGCCGTCCAACACAAAATCCAATTTTGCCCCATGAAGAAGTGGGCCCGCTTTGTTTTTGACCGTTTCAGTATTCACAATGCTGCATGCAAAAGAGTGAAAGTATGAATTGCTATCACTCGTTTTTTTCTGCAGATCTTTCCCCAACAACTACTGGGACAAGTTTGTCAAAAGAAAAGTGAGTTCTTCAGTTTTTAACCTTTTAGTGTTTTCATTGAAAGAACTGCCACTGAAAGGACTTTTTTTTTTGGGGGGGGGGGGGCACGGTTGATAGGTGTTGGATAAATATGGCGACATCTACGGACGAGAGAGGATCGCCGAGCTGCTGGGCATGGACTTGGCCTCCCTGGACGTCAGCGCCATGACGCACGATAAGAAGCCTGAGCCCGACAACTCGGTCTTCAGCTGGTATGTTTGCACTCTCGACGTCCAAGGTGGCTGACTCGAGTCACATACGAGTCATTTGACTTGAGTCGCCAATTTGAGACTTTGGAACCTGCCTGGCTAAAACTAAAGGAGAAAAAAAAGATTTGACTTGGATTTGAACTTGTTGTTTTTCTGCGTAATAAAACAAATCCAGTTGCCTCAATTCAACATTTGCCCATTAACAAGACCTAACTGACAATCGACACCGTCTTCTCTGCAGGATAACATCTATCGACATCAAGTACCAGATCTGGAAGTTTGGCGTTGTGTTCACGGACAATGTGAGTTCAGGAAAGCAAAGCGTCTGAATTGAAAATTGAAATTAAGTGTTACTTCCTTCTCCTCACAGACCTTCCTGTACCTGGTCTGGTACATGCTCATGTCTATGCTCGGCCACTACAACAACTTCTTCTTCGCCGCTCACCTGTTGGACATCGCCATGGGTGTCAAAACCCTGCGCACCATCCTGTCCTCGGTCACCCACAACGGAAAGCAGGTGACAGAAGAAATACTGGATTTTTCGTATTAATCCGTTTTTATTTTGTTTTTCAGTTTTTTAATTCGTTTTTAGAGCAGGTTTGTTAGTTTTTTTATTTATATTTTTTAAAGGCTTTATTTTAGTTTGGTTTTTATTAGTTTTAGTATTAGTTTTAGTATTAGTTTTAGTATTAGCTTTACTATTAGTTTTAATATTAGTTTTAGTATTAGTTTTAGTATTAGTTTTAGTATATTTTTAATATATTTTTTATTTATTTTTATTTGGTGGGTGTAAGAAAAAAAAAGTATTGTATAATTTCTATACAGACATAAAATTTAATAATTTAAAAATAATTAAAAATGAACATTAACCCAAACGCTTATGTATGATATGACAAAGATGAAAACATAGGACATTTTTGCTATATATTTAGCTTTAGAAACATAAAATCGAGTTTTTTAAATTTATTTTTTAAGCATAATAATCCCATGCAAAGAAATCTGACTAACTAATGCAGAGACCCAAAAAACGAGACCCCAAACCAGTGCAAGACGTCTTCTTACTTCCTGTGTCCTCGACAGCTGATGATGACGGTGGGTCTGCTGGCCGTGGTGGTGTACCTCTACACCGTGGTGGCCTTCAACTTCTTCCGCAAGTTCTACAACAAGAGCGAGGACGAGGACGAGCCCGACATGAAGTGCGACGACATGATGACGGTGCGTAGCAGGCGCACCCGAAACGTCGGTGGCCATCTTTTCGTCATCATCGGCCAACTTTTGTTTATTTATTTAGTCATCGATTTGTGCTGAAATGATGACGATGGTTCCATCTCGATGTACTCGCAAATGTGCTTGAACAGGGAGTTGCGTACAAAAGTTCATTCTGCCATCTAATAGAAGAGCATTTAAATGTTGGAATAGAAATAGACAAACAAAGATGCACTTTATTGTGTGTTGTACATTTTCTGGTTCTTTCCCTCCCCAGTGCTATTTGTTCCACATGTACGTCGGCGTGCGGGCCGGCGGCGGCATCGGAGACGAGATCGAGGACCCGGCCGGGGACGAGTACGAGCTCTACCGAGTGGTCTTCGACATCACCTTCTTCTTCTTTGTCATCGTCATCCTGCTGGCTATTATTCAGGGTACGAAGTCGACTGCTCGCCGGCACCGGTTTGAGAAGCGCAACGCTTGACTGCGTTGCGACTTTTGTTGTGCACGTGTGCTCGTTCAGGTTTGATCATTGATGCCTTCGGGGAGTTGCGAGACCAGCAGGAGCAAGTCAGGGAGGACATGGAGGTGAGTTGACCCGTCTTGCTTCCGCTTGTCTACGTTCTTCCGTTTGACGCCGCGTCTTGTCTCTCGTCCCAAAGACAAAGTGCTTCATCTGCGGAATCGGCAGCGACTATTTTGACACGACGCCGCACGGCTTCGAGACGCACACTTTAGAAGAACACAACTTGGCCAACTACATGTGAGTGTCGCTTAGGTTTGACGGCATGTCTTTGTTTGCAGGTGTGGTTGAATCCCAATTAGTGTATGTATTAGGACTTTAAATATTTTTTTTTTAATGAATTCATGTATAATAAAATGTTTTTTAATCATTCAAACCCAAAAATGTATAAATATATTTTTTTTACAAATTTTTCCTTCACTCCCAAAAACATATTTATAATTTTTTAATGTTTTTTTTTATGCTTGAGCATACAGAAGGCTTTGATGCAGCTTCTGACATGAAGTGGCTTAAAGCAATGGTAGTTTTTACAAAAAAACGGCCAGCAGGTGGCAGCAGAGTATAAGAGATCAACCAGGCCCATGTTGCAACAAGCTCTTTTTGTCAGTGTTTTCCAATGATAATTGCTGCAAAACGAAATCAGATACAAATATAATTTTTTTTCCTGATGAAAGAGGAGACTCTAATCTTTCATGTTTTTATAGCAATAGAACACAATATTTTGTGGGCATTGCATAATCAGTCAAAATCAAACAGCCGGGAGCGAAGGGGGGTTGCTTCAGAGAAAATGGCTGCGGGTGAATGAGATGTAATTTTTTTTCGTATTTAATTAAACATATTTGTATCATATTTAATGGTCTGTTCAATTTAATTTAACATATTTAATTTCACTGCACTTCTAATGTATGATGTAAATTGAAGTTTTGATGTATCTCGTTTCTTTTATGTGCAATCTTGTGTACGGCATTTTATTTCAGATTTATCGTATGCTCTGTTTCTCCCTCATTGCTATTCGGGTCGTCGGTTGTGGATACAGAAACCGCACTAATCCATTATTTATACAACTAAAAACTTTAAAATTGAATGAATTGATGGAATTTAACCGCCTTAAATTAACGTATAAAGCCCATCATGAAATGTTGCCGGTCAAATAAAAAAAAAGGGGAAGGGAGTACAAATTAAAAGAATTTTTCTCCAAACCAAAATATAGAACAAAACAAAAAGCACGATGTATTTCAACTCAAGGTGTCACTTTGTGGAACAATCTGGATTGTAAAACAAAATCTTTTCAGTCTGTATAAAAGCACAATTACTGGAATAATATATATATATAGCGCAAGGACATGCTGTTGAATTATTTTATAGAATTGTTACATTGAAAGCGTCTTGACTGTTCGCTATCATTCATTTTGTGTTGCTAAAAAAAAAAAAAAAACCTTTCTTCTGTTCCCTTTCATTTATTTTATTTTAAAGAGTGAAATAAAAATTTTTTTTAATTTGAATGATCGTTTTGTAGGTTCTTCCTCATGTATCTCATCAACAAGGACGAAACGGAGCACACGGGACAGGTCAGCCAACGACGTCATGCCAACTCCATCAATTTCCAACCTTCCACGACACTCACCGCCGTGCAATTTTCACCTCTTATTTTTTTGTTTCTCAGGAGTCGTACGTGTGGAAGATGTACCAGGAGCGCTGCTGGGACTTCTTCCCCGCCGGGGACTGCTTCCGAAAGCAGTACGAGGATCAGCTGGGATAACGCGGAGATGGATTGAGATGAGCAGACCGATCAACAAAGCTATGCACACTTTGACGGCGGCATCCAATTCGAGCGAACGATGACGTGACGGGAAATAGTTTTTTTTTTTTTTTAAACCACCATGTCCGTAGATTGCCTTGCTTCTACACACGCGCGTGCACGCACACTGGACATTGTTGTCAGCAGCATCACGGCTCGTCTACACTCCGAACTGTGCCTGAACGCATCGTGTTCATCCAGCAGACTAAATGTGAGCGTGGAGACGCTGTGTTTTAGTGCCTATAGCAAAGCCACTGCTTTTTACTTTTTTTTCTTTGTTTAGATGAGAGCCAAGATGCTTTATTTATCGAGGGAATGCTTAAGAACAGGGCTTCTCAAAATTTTGGGGCCCAGTGTTCCATAAATTTTTTTTTTTCAAAGAACCCACTTAGAATCCTAACATCAAATTCAACCACTGAGAACTAAATGGGGTAACGCCATTTTTTTTTTCATTTTGCAGGAGAGTGAAGGAAGGAAAGTAAACGTAAAGTGCCCTTGAGCTCGCATTGCAAACATCATCAAAACCGTTGAGCCCGTGTGGTTCGCAATGCGAGCCCGAAGACACTTTCATGTAATTTTTCTTGCACAAATGTACTATTAATTGTGGATGCAAATAGAATATATTATTGCATTACGTTTCCCCTTGAAGTTTTATGGCTGCAATATAATCTGGGGATTTATATCTCGGTGATGTTTGTCACAATAGGAAGTAAACCTTGATTTGGACCATTATTCATTTGAATGATGCCTTTTTCCTTCAAAATGACAAAAAAAATGAACTGGGCCCACTCTCGTTCTCAGTGGCTCAATGAAATACAACTAATTTTAAAATTAAATGTTTTCGACCTGTTTAGTAGAAAGGAGCTCAACCAAAGGAAAGTGTTGCCAATGTAGGCATTTGTTTGCTATATTTAGTCATTTTTCCCTCGTAAATATTTTTCAAAAAATTAACTAGAAAGTTAAATTCCCGCTAAGTCAAAAGATGAGTGGAATTATTTTCACATTGTTTTATGTATTTTTCTTTTCTTCTTTTTTTTCAGAATTTGGCCAACCTTAGATGTTTTTAAGCAGTTAAAAAAAAAACTCAATAAAAGTTTAAAAAACAACAACAATCTTTATTGGGTTATTTTCAACCCACCAATTTTAAGCAGTTAAAAGTTTAAAAATAACCCAATACAGGTTAAAAACAATCCAGCAGTTTTAAACAACTAAGCAGTTTAAAAATACCCCAATATGGGTTAAAAATCACTCATATTGGGTTATTTCTAACGCAGCAGTTTGAAGGGTGAGATGAAATATTACTCTGGCGCCATCTGGTGGCATGTCGGCGCCAACCACATATGTTGAATTAAGGGGAGGAGCTTCATTTAGTCAGGCCACAGCTTTGTCTAATGCAAAAATGCGCTTTGCCGCCATCTTGTGGCATTCATAAACGATAATAAACCTCTTTGGAGGATGTTAATTACTCGCGACTCGGTCTCGATCCCCCTCGAATAGCTTTTAATTGGCCCAAAGCTAAGATAGGCAGAAATATGTTTAAGTAAGCTTGTTTATATGATTTATTTTTTATTTTTTATGACACAGCATCATTTTACTGCAATTTTGCGGACCCCCAGTTTGAGAAGATTGCTCACGGAGGAATGAGCAGAATATCATCACCATGTGCAATCGACGCCATTCAGTATGAATCGGCTGTACAGACACTTTGAAGTCTTATGGATTTATTTATTGTTTCTACGCCGACGACTGTTTTTTCGGCCTTTGCCGGCTAAACGGCGAGCGGGCGAGAGCGAATGTACACAAGAAGCATATTTTACATACAAGATGAACATCTATTTTTTTTCTTTTTCTTTGGAGGATTCCGACATGTCACATGTTGTTAGCGGGTAGCTGTGATGTGTGTGACGTGTGCGTGACGTGTGGAGGAAGATGACTTTCGAGTGCGTGCTGACTCTCAGGTGCGAAGACGCTGCCACAGAGCAATTTCGGCAGCCTTCGAAGCCGACACGTTGACTGAACTCTCACAATAAACGGGTTCGCTCAACAAGCGTGGGAGCAAGTGTCCTCATTTGCATGCGCACCTCCACTTTGACCACGTGAAGTAGTAGTAGTCTCTTTCATTTGGATTCCGCAAATGCAATAGTCATAAGAGAGACATTTTTTTGCCACCTTTGACTTTCTGGAAATTGTCCTTTATAAAATCCTGCTTCGGTGCGAAACTTGTGCACCAATAAGGAACTGTGCACGATAGCAAGATAAGAGCTTTTGTGTTTATCTTGGGTGGGCCACATTCCTGCACTTGAAAGAAGCATTATGTTCTTTTACAGCACTTCATAGTTCACCCCCCCCCCCCACACACACACACACATACTATTTAGTTCGGGTCAAAGATTAATTAGCATCTCGTACCTGTTCTTTACTCCAGCTCATAGAATATATACATTATCGGTGTAAAATAATGAATAATCAATACATTTTCATCAAGCCAGATCCATCAGAGCTACAGAAATTTGTTGAGATATAAAAATATGGACACCGCTCGAGGGTTGTCCACATTTTGTAAAGAACAGCAACAACAAAAAAGTAGCTAATTTAATTCAAGTACCGTAACATTGCAGGACACTTTTTAAAAAATAAATATACAAAAGTTAAATTAATAAATTTGTTGATTATTGAAGAGTATATTGGTTATTTTTTTAAAGTTAATTCTTTAAATTAAATTAAATAACAAATAAATAAATAACCAAAAATTAAGTTGTTTTTTTTTATTATTATCCAGAATTCTGTAAAACAAAAAAATATTTTAATTAATACACAACTGGCTAAAAAGTAAATCGGTTAATTAATCAACTAATCTCTACTCTTAAACAAATAAAATCTTAAATTTGAAAGAAAATCAAGAGTTTCTGTCTCATGAAAAAAAATATTTATTTTTAAATCAGGAATTCTCACCATTTTTTGCTATAAATTAGCTGCACATTGAGCTATTTCGAAATATTTTTACATAAATGTAAATACATTTTAATCAATACTTTTATAATGACATAAATATTATACATATTTTATATCCACATTTCTTTCTTATCTACGAATGAGCCGTCCCGTCGGTCCGTTTGCAAAATGAATGTTTGCCAGCCCTGCTCCAAAGTAAATACCTTGCGTACACGCGCGCCACCCCTCCCTGCCGGGCCGCTCGCTATAAAACATCCGGCAGCGACGTCCTGCTTGCCCACCTGTTTGCAACGACCACCGCCATGTCCTTCCTCGCTCCTCCTGGTTACCAGCCCGTTTACGGCCCCGTGAGTATACCTCGTCCTTCTTCTCCTTGCACTTTGCTGATTTGGTTTTCTGCCTCGCGTCACAAATGTGAACATGATTGGTTCAATCTTATTACAGCCCAGGTTGAACTCATTCGCTGCCATAAATTCATTAAAAAAAAAAAAAGAAGAGCTTTTCATACTCGTGTTAACAAAAAAGGAAAACAAATAGTTCAAATGAATTTTTGACGTTTTTAGCCGTCAATGGCAGCGAATGAGTTAAAAGCGAGTGTGCACACTTGTGCAACCTCAAGTGTTTATCTCCTCTCGAAAGATGCTCTCATTTTTTTATATCAAAATGATGGCATTTGACGGGTGTTTGGGCATTTTGCATTCTAGAACAAAATACGTTATTTGTAAAACGTGCTCATTTCTTGCTTAAATCGTGTACAGTCCATTCCTTATCTGGGGCCCATCTACGGAGGTCTGAGGGAGGGAGCGTCCATCTACATCCAGGGGTCGGTTCCGGACAAAATCACCAGGTGAGTCCAGCCTGATGGGTTGTCACACCTGGATTAGGTGTGGCATTTAAAAAAAAAAATTCTTATCACATGTCCCTCCCTTTTCAACGTGTCCATTAGCAGGCAGAGCAAACGTAGCAAACCACACCTTTGGTGATGTTTTCCGGGAGGCCCAACCCTCACTGTTTACTAATGGCACGGGTGTCCAAAAGTCATTTTCGGCCCGCTGCATATTCTTACGAGAAAATGTAATTTCGGGAGAAATTGCATGTGAATGCTGAATGTAAAAAAATGAATCAGGTGGATTTTATTTTATTTGTTTTTATTTTTAATTTTATTTTTTTAATTTTATTTTTTTCTTTTCTAAAGAGCTCAGTATTGTTCATTCGGTAATGTCATCATCATTGCTCTTTATTTATTTTTTATTTTTTTTAAATATATATATATAATTATTATTATTTTTTTGGGTATGTGGGTGAGTATGTGCGTGCGTGCGTGCATGCGTGCGTGCGTGCGTGCGTGCGTGTATTTGTTAGCTCACCAAAAACCTATTAGAAAAAAATCCCATACCGTTCACCTAAACCGAATCAGGTGGATTGATATGGAACGATATTGAAAGCTATGGAATGAAATTGAATGACATTGGGGAAAATGTGCAATTATTTGTTGAATAATGTGGAATGTATTAACTGATATGGAATTATATTTAAAACTAGATAAATATGAGCTAGAATATGTAATAATGTAGAATTATATTGGTGTGGAATGTGCAATATTGTAAAAAATGTGGCATGATGTTGGAAAAATATGGAATGATGTGGAAAGATATTGAAAGATATAAAATGATGTTGCATGATATTGGTGAAAAATGTGCACATTTGGAGGTGAAAATGTCGATTTTTTGGGGGGGCATGTCGGAATTGTGAAAATGTTGAAAATCGTTCCCAAGATGAGGTGAATGAGTTAAGCATTTGAAATTTGAAATCAAAATGATGTGCATCTGTTATGTTGAATGTGTCATTAGGAAAGAATAGGGAATTTTGGAAAAACTCAAATGTCGGAATGAGGAAATAATAGCCCGCCTGGTGTGAATTTTGGGAATATATTAAAGTTGGAATGGTGAGAATTGGTCGAGAAATGTGGAAGGAGAAGCACGGCAAAAAGAGAATAAAAAAAATATATTTCAAAATGTAACACATTTTATAGTTTAAAATTGTAAATAATTTTGAATATTAAAAGATATGATGATTCCCCCCTCCCTCCCCCCTTTTTTTTTTACTACCTCACAAATTCAGTCACCTATTACACCAAATTGGGATTTACGTATTTCACGCTATTCCGTCTCTTTCAGGTTCTTCATCAACCTGCTGTGCGGACAGTCCGAGTCCAGCGACATCGCGCTCCACTTCAACCCGCGCTTCGACGGCTGGGACAAGGTGGTCTTCAACACCCGCCGCGACGCCACCTGGGATGCGGAGGAGAAGATCCGCGACATGCCCTTCAGCAAGGGCAAGGCCTTCGAGATGGTCATCGTGTGCTCCCCGGAGGGCTACCAGGTCTGAGCGACTTCGGCCGACGCGTCGGCGGGGGCGCGTCTTCAACGTGACCTTTGACTTTTACCGTCTCGGCAGTTCAAAATCAACGGGAAGGACTTCCACACCGTCAAGCATCGCCTCCCTTTGGCCAGAGTGTGCGGCTTGCAGATTGGGGGAGACGTTTCCATACAGACTATTAACGTCATTGGGGTGAGATGACGTTCTGTTTTGTTGCTAGGCGGAATTACCGGCAGATTACAGTTTGATAGCACTTTTATTTAGATGGATGCCAATGGTATTTCCAAGATAGATGGTGAGCCTCAAAAGCAGCAGCGCGGCGTTCAAAATCAGAACTTCAAAAAAGTGCCTGTTTAACCAGACTGGTGTTTTTTTTTAGGCTGGCGGCATGGGTGGCGGGGTAAGTCAATTTTCAGGCTCCATTATTACTTTTTTTTGTTTCTAACTAATATTGTTTTTCCTCTTATATGATGCAACATTGTATTTTGTATTGAAATGTAAGCTTTTTTCTATCCTTCCAGCAGCAGCAGGGAGGATACCCAGGAAGTTGCATGGGGGTGCGTTACTTTTCTTTATTTGACATGAGTATTGTCTTTCAATTCAATATGGAGAAAAATGTCAGATCCCAGAAGCATAACACAGGGAAAACACTTGGAATTATGAGTACAATGTAGATTTAAGGTGCACACAAAATACTCAATTGTGGCTTTAATGTCATTCCAAAAAAAAAAAAAAAAAGGACATTCAGGTAAGCAAATGGAGCGCACCTTTGCTAGACTCTGCAATACCCGAAGCTCCCTTACCTTTTGTTTCTAAAGAAGGTGCGCTCCATTTGCCCAACCTGGTTGTCCAGGATTTATATTGACATTCAGCATTAGCATTTTGTGACCACAGAGCTATATTGTGTGGCATTACCACAAATAAAATGGTTGTTCCCTTATGTCATATATGTGGCTTTGTAAAAATGATTCTTCCAAAGTCATTTTTTCAACTTTTGCCACATGCAGCAGCAGCAGGAAGATTTCCCGGGAGGAAGGCCAGGATGCGGCGCAGGCCCTGTGAGACTTACATTTATTCTTCATATAACATTTGAAAATTGATTGATCGAGTCATGTGACACTTTTTTCCTATAGGGCGAATATCCAGGAGATTGTGGAGGGGTAAGATTTGCTTTACTAGGCTGTTTGTTTTATTATTAACCCCCCCCCCCCCCCCAAAAAAAAAAATGACATCACTAATGAATTGTGAGTTTCAGAGTGCAATAATTCCAAGACACGCATGTGTATGTGGACATACATGCTCTGGCCACTTTATTAGGTACACGTAATGAATTCCGTCTCTTATTTTTCGGTCAGGGTGTGTTCCCAGGAGCAAACCTGCCGGTGAGGACACACAAGTACACGTGTCACTTTTTTGTTTTGTTATTATGCCTGATCTCATGTCTTGTGTTAATTTTACTGCAGAGTATGGGCGGCCAGCCGATCTACAACCCCGTAAGTGCTGTACTCATTGTGGACAAAAGAAGTAGTTCTTTAGATTGTTTAAATGGCTGTTTCTTGTTTTTTTGTTTTTTTTTACAAACATTTAATTTGATCATTTGAATAACTCCATTCACACGTTAATTAATTACATAATTATATTTCACAAAATGGGCTAAAGTGATGCAACATTAAGTTTAATAAAATAATTATAGCAAATTTTTAAATTGTGATTTTAAATGAATATATTTATAATTTGTAAACAATAGTTTTTTTGGGTTACAATGCATATGTACAATTGTTCATAAATAAATCATTAACATTGATGATTTTTTTTTTTAATGAAGCACAAATGAATCATCCATCCGTTTTATTGATTTTAACTAACCAATTTTTAGAGATTTTTTCCCCCCAGGGCTACAGTTAACTCGCTACCAAAAATGTATAAATACGTTCTATTTTAAATGTTTTAAGTGTCCAAAAGACATATTTATGTTTTTTTTATATTTTATTATGTTAGAGCATACAGAAGGCTTTGATGCAGCCTCTCAACTGCACAGAACGGTTGAAGAAATGGTAGTCATTACAAAAACGGCCAGCAGGTGGCAGCAGAGCAAAAGAGATCAGCCAGGGCCAAGTTGAAACAAAACTGTTTTGAAATAGATTTGTGAATAATGATGAAACTTAGCTATATTCTAATGCTAATTGCTGCAAAACAGAAACAGATTAGAAATACACTTTTTTTATCTGATGAAAGAAGAGAATAATCTTTCTTTTGGTAGGTTTCATGTTTTTAGAGCAATAGATGTGGGCCGTGCAAAATCAGTCAAAATCCAGTAAAACAGCCGGGAGGGAAGGGGATTGCTTCAGTCAAAATGGCTGGGAGTGAATGAGTTAAAAATCAACCTTGACGTGTGTATTTTAAGACAAACATTCTTCCAGCTAAGGAAAAATTAGAATTTTTTTTATCCAAACAAATGCTAGTCTGGCCAGTTTGCTTGCAGTCCCTCATGTGATGTCATGCGTACTGTGCACCTGCAGCCGATCCCGTTCATGGGCGTGATCCCAGGAGGAATGTTCCCCAAGAGGACCGTCGTCATCCGAGGCATGGTGCCCAAACGGGCAAACAGGTACGTACGTTTGATGTGCGGAAATCATCCACTGACCATTTAAAAATAAGTATGACAGGAAGAGCAATGAAATTCTCTTCCACTAGATGGCAGATGTTATCCATTCATACACGTCACATCGGCACCATCTGGCGCCATCTGGTGGATGCAGATTTCCATTGCAGTGGCGGAACAGAAGGAGTATAGGCCTGATTGGAAGTTTTTTTTGTTTTAGGTTCAGCATCAACTTCCTGGCGAGCAGATCTGGTGACGTCGCGTTCCACTTGAACCCGCGCGTGAAGGATGACATGGTGGTGCGGAACAGCATGATTGGCGGCCACTGGGGTCAAGAGGAACGCCAGCTCGGCGCCAACCCCTTCAAGGAGGGCCAGTATTTTGACGTGAGTATTCAAAATGAGGGTCCGGGACCATTGGGGGTTTGCCAGTCATAGCTAGTCGTTAGAAATAATTGGGAATCATTTTCAGATGGTCTTTCTTCTTCTCTTCATAACAAAAATTGCTTTTCCCACTTTCTTTTCAAGATGTCCATCCGCTGCGGGAGCGACCGCTTCAAGGTGTTCATCAACGGGCAGCCGCTGTTCGATTTCGCTCACCGCACGCACGCCGTCAACGAGATCGACAAGCTGGAGGTGAAGGGCGACGTGCAGATTTCCTACATCCACTTCTGAAAGCACGCCCGCTGTGCGCTCTGCATCGCACTTGTGCGCTATCGCCATGGCAACCAACTTCAAAACAAAAGATTTATTGTTTTCTTTGTACAAAATACTGGAGATACTTTATCAAAACATGAGAAATAAAGGTCATTTTTTTCAGTCAAAGTGTGGACGGGACGCATCGTACTCGGCTCGGTGAAGGCACTTCCTGAATTCAGCTTATAATGGAAAGATGAATATTTGCTGTACATTCAACATGAAACCACGCTTGTAAAAAGGCAACAATGCAGAGTACCATTTTTCAAGGGCAATTCAAGCCCAAAAAATTATTTGCAATAATATGTGCACTCGCAATATCCGGATTAAAATCTCGCCTGTGGAATAAGAATGAAGCGGATTCATCCGATCGTTTTCCTTCCTTTCCTTGTATCGCCCTCTGCTGGCGACTGAAACTGACATCAAAGTGAGCTTTGTGCTCGCATTGCCAATGTCATGTGACCAAAGCCAGAAAACAGGTGAGCCGTGACGTCCGCAATGCGAGCCCGAGGGCGCTTTGACTGCAATTTCTGTCAACGGCGGTGGGCGCTACAACGCCAAAATGGCGGCCTCCAAAAATGGACAAATATGAAAAAGCAAAACGTTTCATAAAATTGACATTCTACGTTGGGAGCTCCCACTAAATGGAATTCAGTCAATAATGGGAAGCCTCAATTTCCAGCGCACTAGTACAACAACTCTTACTAGCTACTAGTAATAAGCTACTTTTTTTGTAAGAAAGTTGTTCTACTAGTGTGTTGAATTGTCTTACTAGCGAGGTCAAAGGGCATACTAGTACCTTAAGCTGGATATGGTGGACAATATTTACAATACATCATATATCATGTCAAATACAGTAAGTGCGTTGATGATGGCAGCTGGTGAAGTGTTTTCAGCGACTTGTAACATAAATTTTGACGTCAATAAAAAACAACATTAAGGTCTCATCCATCACATGGATTCACAAAGTCAAAAAAAAAAAAGGGAAAAAAAAGTATCCGTACACGATGATATAAAAAAAGACATTAGTGCAAAGTTGAAAAAGTAGAAAAAGAATCATCGTATAAAATAAAAGTCAATGTGCTTTTTGTTTGTTTTTAAAGTCCGCCTCGGAATATTCGGACCTTGGACTCTTTGGTACCTCGGTGGAGCAAAGGCCGAAAGGAGTCCTGGCAGTGTTATTTTGCCATTTTTCCCAGTTTGGGAAGAGATCATCATTGGGGGGGGGGGGGGGGTCCATGTCTGGAGACAAACTTTCACAACCAAAATGTGCCATTTTTAGGGGAATAATGGGAGCGGGACTAGAGGAAATGCAATTTGCTTCATTTCATTACGGTCCAATGAAAAGTATGTATCACCACATTTTGTGAGCGTACCGCCAAAAAAGTTGAGATTTGTGGCAATTAATTGTGTATATATTGTATATATGTGCAAACGGAAGAAAATGTTATCTACAACTTTTGTTATTTTCATTTTGGATGAATGCAAAGAAAAAGTGACTTGTTTACATAAGAGTATATTGCATTCACCTCCTGTTTTTATGACAATTTTTTGAGGGGAAGCTTTGTTTTTTTGAGTAATTTTTTTAAATTTTGTTTTTCTGAATATTTTTTTCTGTTTTACTGAATATTTTTTTCTGTCATAATTTTTTTTTACAAAAAACAGAAAAAAAAATATTCAGAAAAACGCAGAGCTGGTGCTTCTGTTTTTCTGTGTATTTTTTATTTTTTTAACCTTTGAACTCCAAGTGACTTGTTGCAGACTCGCTAATAGCAGAAGCAGACACTTTCCCGCATACCTCCAACGTACCTTCTGGCTCAGGTGAGGTAAGGCATGTACCGTAATTAGTAACACACAGTATAGTTTTAGTGTAAGGTATTAAGAAAAATATTTTCAAAAAAATATTCAGAAAAACTGAAAAAATAATTATTTTATAAAACAGGGAAAAAGTAAAAATAAATAAAAAAAGCTTCGCCCAAAAAATCGTCAGAAAAACAGTATTTTTTTTGTTTTTTTGTTTTTTTTTGTGAATGCAATACGCTTCCGTAACTTGTTTTTGTAAAAATTTTAAATGATCAAAATTTGGTGATGCAGGATTTTCAATTCCATCTTGGAATGCCTTCAGGTTTTTGTGTGCGCAGAAAATGGATAAACTATTACCACATTTTGGGACTTTTTGACATCTCGGCATGCCTTGCAAATTTTGTAAATTAATAAATTTTTGTTGCATTTTGGATAAAAATGAAGACTTTGAAGATTAGCGTATATTCATGAAATGTCTTCAGGTAAGTGTATATTTAAAAAAAAAAAAAAAATCCCCAAAATCATGAAGCAGAATTACACCAACTACAATTTGGCCCAATTTTTTGGGTGTTTTGGTAAAAAAATAAATAAAATTGGTGATACATTCTTTTCATTAGCGTATATCCTGGAATGCCTTGAGCGTGCATGCGTGCGTGTGCAAACTCGCAAAGGCACACAATATAAGGAGGTTCCATTCCCTGACTTGAGTGGGTCCGATTCAGTCCAGTTGCGCTGGTCACTGCCAGGCGACCTTATGGGTCAACTCGCGCTCATCCAGCAGCTCCGTAACGGGCGTGGCCGCCCGGGCGACCTCCGGCGTCGATGCGCCGTTGATGTCGAGCGCGGAATGTTGCGAATAGCGCAGGGGCAGCGTGGCGGCCGAGAAAACCGACGGAGCGTCCAGACTCTCCAGGGAGTCGGCCGGGGCTCGACCGCTGTCGTGCTGCGGACACAGCACGTAGCGGTTGGGTTGGTGCACCTCCGCCGTGGTCACCTCCAGGCCCTTCAGGCCTAGGTGGGAGGAGCCCCCGAGGGGGTCGCAGCCGCCCACCGCGCCCAGTTCCATGGAGGAATCCTCCATGTTGACGTAAAGAATCTCGTCCGGGTCCTGGGCGTCGGGCAGGTCGTCGAGGGCTTTTTCCAACTCGCAGCGAAGCGACTCGAAGGGCGGACGATCTTTGGGACTCAGCAGCCAGCAGGAGAACATCAGAGCGTAGCTGAGGAACAGCACCAATGCTCAAAATTAGCTCAATATTTTGTTCACTGATTTTCTCCTTAGCAATAGAATAATCTGTTATTTTTTGCAGGCTTGGGTTAATTAGCACTCAAAGCAAACACGGTGAGGCAGCAATTAGCTGTTATGCTGCACACAAATGGAATAAGCTAACAAAATAGCCAGGTTAGCTAAAAAACAAACTACCACTTACATGTTGTCCAGACAATCCGGAGGCTGCTTGAGACGGTTTCCCTGCCTCAAATAATCGTAGATCTCGCTGTTCTCCACCCCGGGATACGGCGTCTGCCCCCTGGTGGCAATTTCCCACATGGTGACGCCAAACGACCACTGGGCGGCAACAAGAGGAAGACGATGTGAGATTTTTTGGGATGAAGAGAGAGATGAAGGTGACGTCACGCGTGAGCGGAACCGACCACGTCGCTCTTGGTGGTGTAGACTCGGTCGGCCAAGCTCTCGATGGCGATCCACTTGACGGGCATCTTGGAGATGCGCCCCTGCCGGTAGTAGTCGCCGTTGTAGATCTTCTTGGAGAGGCCGAAGTCGGCCACGCACACGTTCATGTTCTCGTTCAGCCTGGAATGCGTTATTTAGGGTGTTTTATTCAGATTCAAGCCCCGCCCATCTACAAATGCCGCAAGATGGCTAATAGGAAAGTAGTACTGTAATTGGTGTCCAAGTATGTATAACTTTATTTATAATTTTAATTTATTTCCTTTTTTTTTTTTTTACAAAATTTAAAATAAACAATTTCCTAACATTCAACATTATGTTTGATAAGAGTATGATATTTTCTGAACAAAAATGTAGACTTTTTTTTAATTTATTTTCAGAATTTGCTGCAGTGATGGGGTGCAAATCAGTGATGCCGTGCAGAAACCATTATTTTAAATTAAAATCAATTAGGAAAAAAAAGGAGTTATTTTAACTCATTCACTGCCATCGACGACTATAGACGTAAAAAAATTTCCCACTTTTGTTAACAAGAGTATGAATCCCTAGATTTTTTTTAAAATTGTATTAGAACAGATATAAAATGTGTGATTAATCGTGAGTTAACTAGTCATGCGAGTAATTACGATTAAAATTTGTAATCGCCTGACAAACCTAATTTTTAATAATCTTCTCTTTAAAAAAAAAAAGATTATAAAAAAAAGCATCAGGCGATTAAAATTTGTAATCGTAATTAATCGCATGATTTCACTAGTTAACACACAATTAATCACAAATTTTTATATCTGTTCTAAATGTACCCCCCCTCCCCCCAAAACAATTCTAGGCTTTCATACTCTTGTTAACAAAAATGGAAAAAAAATGTTAAACTAATAGAAATAGTTGAAATTATTTTTTTATGTCTATTGCTGTCAATGGCAGTGAATGAGTTCATATTATATTGGAAAGTTCTCAAGATGTCTATAATAATGATGATAATAATAATATAATATAATAATAATAATAATAATCTCAGATCTATTTATGAAGAAATTTGAAATTGACCAAATTTGGACATAGAAGGATTCCACCTGATGCTCCCGGGCCCTATGTTGGACACCCCTGTTCCAAATGCTGACCCTGCTTCTCTCTTGCTAAAAGCAACCTCGATTATCATTAAACTCAGACAGGAAGTGAAAAGAGCAAGTGGATGAGGGACGTACATGCAATTGCGTGCGGCCAGGTCTCTGTGGATGAAGTTCTTGTTGCTGAGGTATTCCATGCCGCGGGCGATGTCCGTCATGAAGCGCACCAACATCTGGGACGGCAGGTACTGCGCCGCCACAAAAACACAGTCAACAGTCATTCTCAAGCGCGGTACCGTGTATGTCCCCTCCCCCTCGTCGCGTCGCGTCACTCACCACGGGACAATCCCCCAGGCGCGAGTAGAGCAGGTAAGTGTGCAGGTCGCCATGTTTCATGTAGGGCAGGATGACCACGGGCGAGGGGAAGCCTTCGCTCTCCACCGTCTGCAGACACACACCTTTGCGGACACACAATACGTCAACAGGGCAGTCGGCCATTTTGGTCCATCATCAACACAATGTGAAATTCTGCACTTGGGCCAAACGTTGTGATTTGTGCTGTTGTTTGCTCGGCTTCATTTTTGTCCATGAATGAGGAACAGAAAATAAAATTGTGTAAGACGGGGGTTTTGTTTGTTTTGTTTAAATTATTTTTACTTTCTATTTTAACATTTTTAACTCATTCACTGCCATTGACGGCTATAGACGTAAAAAAATCATTTGAACTATTTCTATTGGAATTTTTCCACTTTTGTTAAAAAGAATGTGAAAAAAAATATTGTACATTTAGACGAGATATACAATTTGTGATTAATCATGAGTTAACTATTGAAGTCATGCGAATAATTACAATTACAATTTTAATCGCCTGACACCCTAATTTTATCTTATTTTTTTTATAAAAAGATTATTTAAAAAAAAAAAAGATTACTATAAATTAGGTCGTCAGGCGATTACATTTTTTAATTGTAATTAATCACATTACTTCAATAGTTAACTCACGATTAATCACAAATTTTATATCTGTTCTAAATGTACAATAACAACTTTTTTCTAGGTTTTCATACTCTTGTTAAAAGTGGAAAAAACGTTAAACAGAAATAGTTATAATGAATTTTTTTATGTCTAAAGCCGTCAATGGCAGTGAATGAGTTAATTGTTTTGATTAGCATCAGTTTGTTTTTATTATTTACATAATTTTTCATTATAGCAACTTACAAGATTAGAAAATAAATTTTATTTTGTTTTTATTTTAAATCGTCATCATTTTTCAAACATTTAAAATAATACACAATAAATTAATATAAAATACCAATATAAAATAGGGTATATAACTTACTGTATAAAAATAAATTCAAATAATTAAATGAAAATATAAAAAAATATATAATTTATATATATATAGTTTTATTAATATATATTAGATTTTTACGTTTTACAATAATCTATACAAATGTTAATAGCAAAAATATAAATGCACACTGCATAAATATCAAAGCATCAAATCATTGTTGATAAATCAGAATCTGCAATGAGGCGAGGCAGCTTCTCACCGAGCAGCCTCATAACGTTGGCGTGGTCAAACTCCTTCATGCAGGTGGCCTCTCGCAGGAAATCCTCCATTTCCGTACGCGTGCAGATGGCGACTGAGAATCGCAAGAAACACATTTGTGACCTTAGATAGATACTGACTTTGATTCCACCTTTCTTGAAACCAACGACTACTTTCCTATTAGATGATATTTGTATTGTTTTTTTTCCCCCATTTTTGGGGGTATTACTGTCTGTTAATGTATACAAGATGTTCCTCCACTCACTCTTCATAGTCTTGACGGCCACTCGGAGAACAGAATCCTCCTGCAAGAGCTGACCCTCCATCACGGAGCCAAACTCCCCTGCAGGCGCCACACACACAGAAACACACGCAAAACATCACCAGCAAGCCTCACAAAAATCATCGTCCGTTTCTACAGCCGGACACATTAATGCTGCCATAGGAAGCGCTTTTATCCGATATTTGAATGCTAATGTTGTACCTTCTCCCAGCGTCTTGCCCAGCGTCAACTTGTGTCTGTCCACCATCACGTCTTGGAGCTTCTGTCTCAGCTCGTCGCTGATGCCCAGACTGTTCACTGGGTGCACAAAAAAAACCACAATTTTTTTTACAGAACTTCACATGGCAATATGTACGATATGTCAGGAAAGCAGTAATATAGAGAAATATGAGGGCATTCTAGCAAGATACATAAAAATCTGACCATTATAAGGCAGAAATATGTACAATAATAAAAGTAATAGTATAATAATAATAAATCTGGCTGCATTAAAGACGAAATTTGACCAGAGTAAAGCTGACAACATGAAAACAGGGTATGTACAAATCATTTTTTTATACAGTATTTTTATGATGACATATAAAATAAAAAATACTAAAGTAGTATATTTAATTTAATTTAAATTTTATATCGTCATAATTTAAAAACATTGAAAAATAATACGTTATAAATTAATAAAAAGTAATACGAAATAGAAAGCCAGTTAAAATATAAAAACATTTTATTTCACATATTTGCACTTACTGTATGAAAATATAGAAATATAAATGAATCATTTTTATCGGCTCTCACTCAAGTATTGTTTTGTCATTGAAAGTTTCAAATTATGCATGACAATGACGAAATATGATTCTGTTATATTTTAAATACTAAGATTATATATGTTGTTTCTGATCATACTATACATTTAAACATGTACTGTATAAATAGATAGTTCTTAAATTGTGCTTTCGTTGTGGTTCTATATTGTTATTAGTTAGCATAATGTGTTAGGAGGCTTCCTAATAATATGTGACATTACTATTTAAATCATATTAAAAATAGCATATTAGTAGTAGTAATATAAAAAAATCCATTGCTGTATTACTCAAAACCTTCCTTTAAAAAAATAAAAAATAAAAAACTTCCTTGGCTGGTTTCTATTTTGGGTTATTATTTTTGATGTTTATCTCATTGACTGTTTTGAGATCTATTTTATAAATGTAAAGTGTATTATAATTCTAAATAAGTACTACTGATAAAATGTATTATTATTTTACACAGTCTTATATTAGAAAATAGATCAATCACATGACTAACAGTTTCCCCCCCTTTATTATTACTACCTTTGCTGATTGGCTTGAAAAAAATGACAAGGCATCCATTTGATGTGACGTTTGAAACGTGGTCGCTTGCCCAAAGTGCACAGCAAGCCTATGCCCAAGTCTGAGGTTCGACTTCAAAAGATGCCGTGTTGAATGCTGGGACATTCCTTCACCGCATCTTCATCTGTGAGATTCGTTTGGAGGCGAGCTGGGACTTGTAAGCCACGTCGCCATAATCACTGTCACGCAGGTGTGTGTGTGTGTGTGTGTGGAAATGTGCGTGCGCGTCCGCGTATTTGTTGCTGTCTGGAATTATTGCGAGACGTCCTGGAATTCTGTTTGTGGAAACACACGTGTTGTTTTTGCAGGCTAGATTCCTGCTGATGATAAGCGTCCACATTACGGCACAAGACTAAACATCAAAATAAGCATTAAGATCCGTCGAGTTCTCCTCTGCGCGAGACGTCCGTCTTCATGCCGGCAATCCACTTTATGTTGTGACTGGTGGTCCTGTCACGTCTTCTCAATTTCTATTCAATTTCTCATTTGTTTAGAAACACCGTCAGAAAAAGGTACCACGTTCGTACCTTCCAGGGCAATTATTTTTTCTTCCTAAGAACCCGTTGACAGTTCGTTTGAAGTGCTTAAAGTTAGATTACGACTATCTTGAAACTGCATTCCATACAACAGTGGGCTCTTGAAACACATTCAAGTAGGCCCAGCACTTCAATGTGTACCATTTCAAACCATAAGCAGCACTTCCATTGTGAACCCTGTAGGGGTCATTACAAAAAAAGTTGTATAATGAAAAACAAAAGGAACCCTTGGTTTCTGTGCAGTATTGTGTTTATGCCACAGGGAGGCGCTAACATATCAATGACTATATCAATGTATTACTGTATTATTTATATATTGTATATATTTATTTTTTATATTTACTTAAGAATTTTATTTTTTATGTGGATCATATTTATTTATATATTTTATCTAATATTATATAATTTGTATATTGTGTGTTATTTATATATATTTTTTAAATTGTAACATTAGACATTACATATCATATTGGAATGAAAGCTTCTTTTTTCACAACCTCGTACAGACAAATTTAGGTAAATTTCCTTAATTGCAGCTATGCTTGATTTTTTTTCTGAAATTTTTACATAGAAAAATGCGTATCACACACTAGAAATTACGTGAGGATCCATTTTTTTTCGATCACACTTTGTTTTCTCTTTGCCGTATGCGATGCGAGCTCGCAGCATGTCAGAGCATGTTAGCATTCCGAGGCTGTCAAAACTCACATGTGGCTTCGGTGGTCCTGCGGCTGTACGAGCGTCGCGCCCGGTAGCGGACCACCAGCTCTCCGCTCTGCATCATGGGTTCGAACACGTCACTAAAAACAATCACAAAAATGTGTTTACTTGGCATGAACAAAAATTTCAACAAAAATTTCAACAAAAATTTCAACAAAAATTTCAACAAAAATTTCAACAAAAATTTCAACAAAAATTTCAACAAAATTTTCAACAAAAATTTCAACAAAAATTTCAACAAAAATTCCTTTTTGTCTTTGTCATTTAAAATGTATTTACGTATTTTGTTATTTCTGCAAATCCGTACAGAAGAGGAAGGTCAAACAGTTGTTGGAGAATTTTGTTTTAATTATTTTTTTTAAACAATATTTAGACCCTTTCTTTAATCTTACACTCAAATACTCATCTTATACATAGCTTATAAAACTAAACCTAATTAAAAAATCATCTAAAATGAAGCCTTTTCCCAACAAAACAAAAACAAAAAGAAATAAACTTGGTTTAACTCATTCACTGCCATTGACGGCTATAGACGTCAAAAATTCATTTAAACTATTTCTATTAGTTTAAATTTTTTTCCACTTTTATTAAGAAGAGTATGAAAACCTATAATTTTTTTTACTGTACATTTAGAACAGACATAAAATTTGTGATTAATCGTGAGTTAACTCATGAAGTCATGCAATTAATTACGATTTTAATTGCCCGACGCGTCTAATTTTTTATTGTAATTAATTGCATGACTTCATGAGTTAACTCACGATTAATCATAAATTTGATATCTGTTCTAAATGAACAATATTTGTTTTTCTAGGTTTTCATACTCTTGTTAACAAAAGTGGAGAAAAAAAATTTAACCAATAGAAATAGTTCAAATGAATTTTTGACGTCAATAGCCGTCAATGGCAGTGAATGAGTTAAAACTAACAAAGTATAAACAAAATAAAAACTGAACTATAAAGAAAAATGCAACATTATTCTGAACCGTGGTCCATACGCACCCGAATCGCGTCTCCTTGCGCCGCAGTTTGGCCACGTACACGGCCATAAGTGCGCCGAGGGCCACGGCGCCGGTGGCGGCCATCACCACATACCACCAGTGCCACGAGAAGGCCGGCGGAGACGACAGACCTAACAAAAAAAAATAAAAAGTATAGGGAAAATCTGACCTCAGTAAAACAATATGTAAAATCTGATCTCAATAAATAAAAGCAAAATTTCACAATAAAGGAACAATATTTAGATTTGTGACCTCATTAACGCAAAAATATGTACAAATCTGAACTCATAACAGAAAGAATAAAGAAGTATGCTTTCTTATTCTAATGAACTGATTATTTTTTATTTGATATTTTATTAAAAAAAAAAGTCTAAATGCAAAATTCTGTTAATCTAATTTACAATAAATAAATTTACCAATAGGTGAATACAAAATAAAAATAAATAAGTCACTATTTTTTAATTACAATATTGATACTAAATGTAATTATTATTTAATAAATATAATTTTACTAAATAAATTATTTAATAAAATGAATACAAAATTGTTAAATTCATATGCAGTTTCTTTTTATTTGACCATTTCGGTTCGCAATGACTCAACCAATGTAATGAAGGAAATAAATGCATATGAAAAATATGAGAATAATTTTAGGGTAAATGTTTGGGGAAATTAAAGCACCAATTATATGAGACCATTTAAGAAATTACAATTGAATGATATCGATTTTTATTATATATTCTGACACGTAACAATATAAAAACTATTTAGGTTAAATGGTTCTGAGTGAATTGGTAGGACGAGATAACTTAATTTTTAGTCATACGGGACTCGACAAGTTCATTTTTATTTTTACCACTTTCAAGCATGTCAAAAATGTATCTGTTTGGTTTTGTTTTATCCATTGTAGTTTACCTCTCCTGTTGTTTCTTCTTTATTTCTACTCTACTTTATTGCCTACATGTTCAAAATAAAGACATTTAACCAAAAATTTCCGGATACAAAAATAGAGGGGCCCGCATGTGGCCCACAGGCCATACTTTGGCCACGCTGATACTAAATAAAGCCTGCTCAGTCTTCCACGTCTTTATCTGGCACAGCCTCTTTTGTCAGTCTGTCTGGCTCCATTAGACGAAGCAAACAGAGATGGCGAGCGCTCTAAATATTTATGAAGCGACGTCCCGGTTCACCCCCGCGCAACCTCGCCGCTCTTTTCTTCTCCCACAGATGAAGAAAGGAAGAAAAGGAAGTTTGTCACCGGGTTTGTAGGTCATCACTCACCTCGGAACTCTGGGAATATAAAAACAAATAAACATTGATGTTAGTGCTAGCCTAACACGGCTAACTTTATTTTCTTGACACTGCTTACAGAGTATCATTTAAAAGTCGCTAATTGTAATTTACAGGACAAAAGAGTCACGGTCAAAATGGACACGTCACAAACAAGGAGCATAATCAACTGATTTTTTTAAACAATCTTTTTTAGTTTTTGTTATTTTTCATTTACTTCAAATAATTATAATTATCTTGCATATGGTGTTCCACAGAGTTCAATTCTGGGGCCTGTGCTGTTTTCATTGTATCTGATGACCTCATTAGAGAAGGATTTGGTGAATGTGCATTGGAAACTTGTGGGGTTCAGCACCTCCAACAAGATTAAGACCCACTAGTTTACGATGTGATATATTGTATTTTTTATTTTTTTACCAACCAGGAGAGACGAGCGTGAGAGTCTGCGTGGGGCTCCAGGGTCCTTGGCCCGCCCCCGTGTATGCGCACACCCTGAAGGTGACGTTGGTGAGCGGGAGGGAAAGGTTGATTGACAGCTCCGTTTCCAGGCCGGCATCCACAACAAACTGGCCGAGGGGGGAGAGTCAGGGAGAGAGAGCGCATGTGTGAGTGTGAATGTGTGAGTGTGTGAGCGGTTTTGTACGCATGAGTGCACCTGCTTGTCGGCGGGCGGCACGCTTAACTCCACCAAGTACCCGCGCAGGTCCCCGTTGCGCTTCCCCACCGGCTCGTCCCATGACAGCAACACGTTGCTGTCGTTCCTCAGCGCCGTCACGTTGACCGGCGCCTCCTCGGGTACTGAAACACACAACGCACAACATCACCACAAAGAAGTACTGACATTCTGTAATTGAGTAAAAGTACAGTTACTTGTGTAAAAAATAAACGTTGGTAAACGTACTCACTCAAATAATTACTCAAGTAAAAGTACTCACTCAAATAATTACTCAAGTAAAAGTACAGGCTCTGAAATGTAATAGAAGTAGAAGTATTTCTACCGGATGTTTCCTCCTACATCAATTTGGAAGATATTAGCGAATAGAGCAAAAAATATTACCGTCATATTTACGGGTCGTTCTAATCTAGCCAATTGCACGTCATGTGATCGCGTGTCGTAGTGCCAATCACAGGCTGGGATGTACGGAACCGTGTGCAATGCTTTATTGACGGCTGATTTTTCTTCCAGGTCAAGTATTTTAATCGTTTTCATGCATTTAAAAACAAAAGTAATGACCTTGTTTTGAAAATGGTTCATGTAAAAAGTACAAATACTCATGTTAAAATGTAACGGAGAAAAGTAAAAAGCAGACTAAAAAATTTAAAACTACTCATGTCAAGTAACAAAGTATTTGTACTTCGTTACTTCACCATTGTACAACCACAACTACCTCTGCCAAGGTTGTGTTGTTTGCCAAAACAGCGCCATCTGCTGGATCTGGAATGAATTCATCGGAACTGACTAACAAACGACCTTTTTGGACTGAACTGGTAAAGAACAAAATTAACATTTTGGTTTATATATACAGTTAGCACGAGCAACGAACTAGCCAACCAACCAACTAACCAAGTTCACAAAGTATACTCTGTGCGTGTTTGTTTTGTGTGCGTGTTTCTGTGTGTGCGTGTGTTATTGAATGATGCAGTGTGTGAAAGGCGTTCCAGGCGGAGCGTGATGTAAATCAGGAAGTGTTTGGCGTTTGATTGTTTCCACATGCGCTGGCCTCTGGCACGGCAGCCAAAACAAGTCAAGCGCCCCTCCCTCCATGTCGTCGCCCCCCCCCCCCCCTAACCCCCTCCTCCCTTCCCAACTTTTCCTCTCCCCTTTCCACCTCGCCTCTTTTCTTTTCTGCGAGGGACATTCAAGCGAACAAAGACGACATTGTTGCAAAAAACGAGTTTGCAAAGAGACGAAGAAAGGCGACCGCCCTCCCCCCGAGAAAACAAAAACGTGTCATGTTTCCCATCAAGTCTCGTGGAATCATTTCCAGTACAGATTCAGTCAGCTGTGGATCTTCTCCGCACAAACGCAACGCACACACACTGTCTGTTGCGTGTGTGTGCGCCTGTTTCTCGTCTTGGAAAAAGGTCAGAGCGAGGCCAAAAGCTGAGAGACTCCGAAAATAAAAAAGCGAGCGCTCCCACGGCAGGTCCAACATTCACGTCAACTTCACAACTTGAAGAAAGCAGCCGCGTTTGATCGTTTGCATTTTGGCCGGAGAGGCGTAACCGCGGCAACAAGTGTTCCTCACAAACAGGCCGGAGAGAATATGTCAACAATAGTTGTGTCATGTTAGGATGCGCACACGCGCACGTGTGCAACATGAGTACAAACGTGACAAACAATTGAAAAACATGATACATTTGGCTAAACTAAAAAAAAAATAAAAAAAAATAGTTTGCCAAAACAATTTTTTTTTAAATTAAAAAAACAACCTTGGGCAATTATGCTACTAGGCTAACAATATTTTTGATTGTATAACATTAACTCATTAACTGCCATTGACGGCTATAGACGTCAAAAATTAATTTGAACAATTGCTATTAGTTTCACATATTTTTCCACTTTTGTTAACAAGAGTATAAAAACCTAGAATTTTTTTTTGTATATTTAAACTGATATAAAATTTGTGATTAATAGCAAGTTAACTATTGAAGTGATGCGATTAATTACAATTTTAAAAAATGTAATCGTCTGACGGCCCTAATTTTTTAATAATATTTTTTTTCTTTTTAATTAGGGCATCAGGAGATTAACATTTTTAATTGTAATTAATCACATGACTTCACTAGTTAACTCAAGAGTAATCACAAATTTTATATCTGTTCTAAATGTACAATACACGTTTTCTAGGTTTTCATACTCTTGGTAACGAAAGTGGAGAAAAATGTGAAACTAGTAGTAATAGATCAAAAGATTTTTTGACGTCTATAGCCGTCAATGGCAGTGAGTGAGTTAATAATAATATTGAATAATTTAGTCCTTGCCTCTTTATACCCAATCATGTTGCAGCAGGGTGAGTCCTGCCTTGCGAGATTCATAACGTCCCAACTACTGTCTCAGGTCATCAGTACGGCACTAATATTAGGCATTCTTCGCAGAGGATAAAGAATATACGGCTATGAGGACTGTTACAGTATACAGGGAGTCCTCAAGTTACGGCGGAGTTCCGTTCCTACGCGCGCGTCCGTTTCTGGAGGTAACAACAACACAACTTTAAATAACTTTAAAATGGCGTGATTAGGGCAAATTGACGAAAAAAAGAAGGTGCTACGGAAGAGGCGCGGGCGCTGTAAAGTTGAAACGACGTAACTCGAGGACTCCCTGTATTTCTGAATTGTTCGTTTTTAATCTGTTGCTTAAACGGTTAAAGCTGGTCAAAATAGATGCTAATTAGCATTACGCTACTGGGGCCTTGTGGTATATTTAAACTATTCAAACATTTGGGTTTTGGATTAGTTAAGATACTTGAATCCTGTTAAAAGTGTCGTAAGGATGAAAATGGCTGCTTCCACTCGCTCTGAACACCCCCCACTGCTATTCTCCCCTTTGGGTGGTGGGAGGCAGTAATGGGAAAATAGTAAATGTTCCTCAGAGTATTCCCACCTCCCCTTTCCCCTACTCCCACCAACACGCCTTTCTCTTTTTTTCCCCCCTTTCTGTTGTTTTCCCACAGTGCCTTGCTACATGTGAGCTCATGTGAGGCCGAAGCCAAAATGGGGGAAGCGAGAAAAAGAGCGAGCACGAGAAAGAGGCCGGATTGTTTTTGTAGAATTCCTCGGCGGTGGCCTCTGAAGAAGGCCAGTCAACTCAACAAGTGGTTAGCGCATAAATAGCAGCGCGCAGGAGGGAAACGTTTGTGTCTGGATGACACTTTTGAATAAGGACAGTCAAGAACATTTGTTGCCCAATGAGAAACACATGCGGAACAGACAAAGACTTAAGACTTAAGCTTAATTGTTCCCGTCATCAAAACATTTGTATGCCGTTACAGGACTAGCACTCTTGCTCTGACAAAACAAACAAAACTGGACATGTGACCAATTACTTTTGTCCATATTTGTTACTTGCTGTAGTTTAGTGGACACGCGACCCATTATTTTTGGCCATATTTCTCAGGTGTCCCATTACTTTTGGTCCATCCTGTATTTATGCCCATATTTGTCACTTCCTGTCGTCCCAAGTACTGTACTCTTGTCTATATTTGCCACTTCCTGTAGTTTGTTCATGTTGACATTGCGTTCCATTATGTATGTCTGTATTTTTTGTCATTTTAGCAGACACTAATCCCATTACTTTTGTCCATATTTGTCACTTCCTGCACTTTTAATGGATACATGTCACTTTTTGTCCACATTTATCACCTTGTGTAGTCTTAACATGTCCCGGTGCTTAGTATGTATTTTTTTGTTTCAGTGTACATATGTCGTAGTACTTTTGGTCCACACTGTAGTTTTAGTGTACACGTGTGTTTTTTTCCCATCAAGATTTACTTTTAGTGGACACATGCCTGACTTCTTGTGTCCATATTTACGTTGTGCGTCTGCCCAATGAGAACCACATGTAGCGTGCAGAGATGTTTGACGGAGACATAAAGCGTGAGGGCCTTTTAAAATATGGCGGCGCTGTGACAAGATAACCTCCCGTCTTGGCTTTTCGTGACCTTGCTGAGAATTTGAACAAAAAGGGGGAAACGCAAAGTGACCACGCTTTTTGTGTTTTCCTGTGAAAAGGAACAAAAAGCTTGATTGGTGAAGAAGTGAAACTCGACATTTTTTTTTTTTTAGCACAAACATCTCAATTGCGTGCTGTCATCACTTCTCCTTTCTTTTTCTTTCTTTTTTTGTGGGGTGGGGGGCATGGAAAGCACTGATCATCTGTCCCTTGCCTCCCTCACTTGTCCTGCCTTGATTTCCGCTCGCAGTGCATGCTGGTCGCTGGCATGGAAAATGGCACCTTGGTTTGAATGCAAACACGAGATCCAAACATTCGCCTTTCACGGCTAGTAACGTTTCCGCCGTCCCTCCTTTCTAAATGCAGTACTGTCCCTAAACATACCGTGTTGTGTTCGAGGACTGTGGGATGGAAACATCGTGACCCACACTAACCACACTTTGGATGTCCTCCATCCATCTTTTTTTCTGCTGGGGCCTAACCCAGCTGAAGTCTCGCAAGAGGACACGCTCACATTCACACAGTCACCGAGTGGGAATGTGTCCCATTACTTTAGTCCATATTGGGCACTTCAATAGAGTCATAATTTATCCAAGTGGAGACTGAGGGCAAAGTTAAAGTAAAAAAACAAACAAAACAAAAACAAGACTGCTTAAACAGTAGAGAGAGCTGACTGTCTACATTACTTTAGTCCATATTGGGCACATCAATAGAGTCATAATGTATCCAAGTGGAGACTGAGGGCAAAGCTAAAAAAGGAAAAGAAAACAGACTGCTACAGTAGAGAAAGCTGTCTGTCTACTTTATTTACTCTTCACAGCATGTGGACGTTGATGATAAAGAGACAAATTTATTCAGGTGGAGACTGAGGGCAAGCAGGAAAACCGGGGCGCTGAAGCAGAGCTAGTGGGTCCCCTTTATTAAGTCTTCTCAACATGTCGATATTGAGCATGATAAAGAGGGAGATTTATCCAAATGGAGACTGAGGGCAAGTTAAAAAAAAAACAGCACTGCAGCCAAGTGGAGACTATGGAGTATGGCATGTTAAAGAGTCGCCTTTATTAGACTGACCACTGTTTGAACCACTATATCCAAGTAGAGACTGAGGGCAAGCAGAAAAACTGAAGCGCTGCAGCAAGTGGAGACTGTGAAGTAAGGTCAGCTTAGCTAACAGGTCTACTTTATTTAACTTCTAAGCATGTAGATGTCGAACAGACTAAGGAGACAGATTTATCCAAGCGGAGACTGAGGCTAAGCAGCAAACCCAGACCACTGCAGCCATGTGGAGACTGCGAAGTAGGCTAAGCTATTTTTCGCGAACTCACCTCCTTCCGCCGTGCGCATCTCCACCCAGGAAGTCCAGTTTGACGGGCCCTGGCTGCTGTGACACGCCACCCTGGCAGCGTAGCGGCTGTGCGGCGTTAAGTCCTCCACCAGGTACTCGGGCGGAGGGACGTTCACGTTCTGATTGCGGATCATCTCATCTGGACCTCTGGAGAACAGCTCGTCAGCATGTTTGACCTGGAAGAGTCCAAAAGGATGTCCAAAATGACAAGAGCTAAGATAAAAGAAAAAAACCCACCACATTCATATTATAAGTCACATTTATCTTAAAAGTCAGGAATTCTTCTTCTTAATGAGTTTGTGTGCTTGATGCTGATTGGAGGACAATTTTTGTGTGTGTGTCTTTTTGTCTGCATCTTTGTGGGGACGCAAGCAAACATCCTGAGTGCTGCATCGGCAGAATCTCTGCGGCGCTCGCTGTCCTCGCTGCGGTCCACTTGGAGCGCTCCGACCACATGCGACTTCCCCGCTGCGGCTTTTGGAGCGCACAAGTGCTGGAAGTCAGCAGTTTGTGTTTAGCGTCCGTGCGCACGTGTAAGTAGGTTTGTGTGTATAGGAGGGAGGTGTATGCGGTGGTGGGGTAATAGGTGTGTCCTTGCAGGTAAATCAGTGTGCGGGGGTGTGCGTGAGCAGGTGTTTGAGCTTTCAAACAATTGCCGCACTCACTCCCATTTGAGCAAGTTAGCGTAAGTTTGAGGGGGGGGGGGGTGTCCGACCCCCACCCCTCGGGCTAAGCCGCATGTGTGTCATTCCTGACCCCGTGAGTCACGTCCAGGCTGCAAACAAGCATTTAATCTCATTGAGTCACCGCACATTCCCCCTCGTACGGCTCACACACCATTCCTGACGCCTTTTCCTGTTTTTAAGATGTTCTTTCTTTTTTTTTTTTTCTACTTTTCTTCTGACTTATTCGGAGCCCCAGACATGACTTGGGGAAAAGTGTTTTGAGTGTGGACATAATGTAGCTGTAGTACACTGTATGGGGCGCACCCTCTCTAGGAACGGTTAGAGGACATCTGGCTATTGCAGTTTCAAGTGAAGGTGCGCTCCATTTACTTACTCAGATGTCCAAGTTGTTCAATCAGAATGGTATTAAAACACAAATTCATATTTTATAATAAAAAATGGAGTAATAACATAATTAAAAAGAAGAATTATTTCAAATAGTTTGTGCATCACGATTTCATGCTTCAATTCAATTAATTATGTTGCTCCTTCTGTTGTTCCCACCTTAGCCACCAGGTGGCAGAATCCTGAAGTCAACAACCCTTGTTTTTGTGGAAAACTTTTTTTTTTTTATGTTTTGGAAAAAAAGTTGTTTTTGTCTTTCAGTGCATTCATAATGTGTGTCAATTATACGCAAATTTTCACAATTCACAATCGGGCTCGGTGCCCTATCCGGTCAATAGCGGTGGTCCGCTGTTATCAAAATAAAAGTAGCGAGCCCAATGTGGCTCAATGTAATGGAGCAAAAGTATTGTTTATGCTTTACAAAAAATACTTAAGTTAAAAGTATGTTGCATTAACACAACTCTGATAAGCACCATTCACCCAAAAAGTTATTTGAGTAAATGTAATGGCATAAATGTAGAACATTATGATACATCTCTAATGGTACAAAAGAATAATGAAGCCACATTTAAAAAAAAAAAGTTTCTCTCTCATAATTGACATCATCGACTTTCTATTCTCAGCCTTCTCCAGCGATGCATTCAAAATCCCCCCCCCTATTCTGCCAGGCCTGGCCCCTCAACTTGTTTCCCCGTCCCAGCGAGGGAGAAATGGGGGAGAGGGACGAAGGGTTGGAGGGTTTGCGCAAGAGGTACGAGGAGCAGCTTTATTAGAAACAGACGTTTAGGGGTGGCGCTGCTCGCCGTAATGGCCACCAAGAGGGAGGGCCCGCTGCGTCAGATTCGTTTAGGGAGGCCCACTTTCCCTGAGTGAAACCCGAGCCCGTTGCTCCAGGGGGACAAAGATGGGTGTGGCTCGGGAGGGAGACGGGGGGGCTGTCTTTTCTTTTTCTGGAGAAGGAACTCATTCGGAAAACTCACCTGCACCGTGCAGCGGATGACCGGGTAGTCGCCGCCAAAGCCGGGTTGCCATGACAACCAGAGACTGGTGGGCGTGATGTTGACGGCTCTCAGGTGGTGAGGTACGGACGGCAGCACTGATAAAGACACAGGTATCTTATTTGAAAATGTATTTGACATTTTTTTAGCCAAGTAATCCAATTAAGTCTGACTTGAGTCAAGTCATGTGGCTCGGATCCGCCTTTTCTCCTTACCGGTAATGGTGCCGGATCCAGAGGCGGCCACGCCCTTGCGGTTCTGGGCCTCGCAGGAAAAACTGCTGGTCCGGTTCAAACCTGAGCGGGGAAAAAACGGGCATGAGAAGGCAAAACTTTTGGCGGTCCAACGCCCCACTCAGCATTTTCTTAGAAAAAGAAAATGAGTGAGATGCAGTTTGAGCTGATGCGAGACAAAAAAGGTAGAGAAGAGAGTTGTGGTTTCTGTGGCAACGTGAGTCAGTGGATGACAGTGCGGCGGCAGTCAGCACAAATTTTCCATCTATTCATTTTGTAGAGCGCTTGTGTCCTCATTAGGGATGAGCAGATTCAAACCCGGAATCTCAGCAATGCTAAAAAATAGACTGCCCAGGAAGATTAACTGAATTTTTGGCGAATACAAAATTTTGTCTACAGAATTTTAAATCCTAAAAATAAAAGTATTATAATATTAAAAATCCTGCTTTGTTTGTTTATTTGGTATTTACAAAACCATGTCACCCTCTTCAAATGTCATTGCCAGGTCCGAAAATGTATTCTACTGTAAATTTGCCTTAACTGAGTGGCTAACAGTTTAGCAAGCTAACTCATTCGTTGACTTCCACGTCACTAAACAAGGCCCCGCCTCTTAAAGGCACATACACGTTCAACGTAACAAATACTACAGTGGACAAAAATAACACTTGGATCTTACGTGCATATGTTTTTTAAGCTTTATATTGGTCTGAGGTGTAAATTAGGGATTACGTTGCTTTTGTTTGACTACTACATTTGAGAGTAAATTGCAATGAATTCTTGATTAACTCATTCACTCCCAGCCATTTTCACTGAAGCAACCCCCTTCGCTCCCGGCTGCATTACTGGATTTTGACTGATTTTGCAAGGCCCACAGAATACTGTATTGTGTTCTATTGCTATAAAAACATGGAACCTACCAAAAGAAAAATTGTAGTCTTCTTCCATCAGGAAAAAAAAAAGTATATTTATATCTGTTTCCGTTTTGCAGCAATTAGCATTAGAATATAGCTAAGTTTCATCATTATTCACAAATCTGTTTAGAACTGTGGGGAAAACAGCTTGTTTCCAAGCTGGCCCTGGTTGGTCTCTTATACTCTGCTGCTTATACCCATTCACAAAAGGAGCGCTGCACAAGACGTTGCACTGCCCATTAAGGAAAAAGACAAAATTTAGTAAACGTCATTTCATGTTTTTGGCGGCATTCATTTGGATTTTAGTAAACGTCATTAAACGTTTTTTTGCGGTAAAAGAGTTAAAACATTAAAATAGATCGTATTTATACGTTTCTGGGAGCAAATTAGTTAATTCAGTGTAGAGACACTTTAAGTGAGATTTTTCCAATGGAAAAACATGTGCCTTGGTTAAATAAAGGTTGGGAAACACTGTTGTAAACAACATCACAAGGATTCTGTGACCACGCAAACAACACGTCCCAAAACTACAACAAGAAATACACACTTGAGTCTTTCATAATAAAGTATCCCAAATGCGGCACTTTTGTGACAATAGTTCCATACAAGCATCAGCGATGAGTAAGTGGTCCACGTTCCCGGCACACAGCTTCGACAAGTGTCTCAAATCCCGACATCAGCGTGCTCACACACTTGAGACATTCCACAACATTCACATCATGTGACCTCCCCGTGTTGTCAAATGTTCTCAAGTGGTGCCAGTTAGCCACACACACACACACGCACTGCTACCAGTGTGTCATTCATGGCAAGCTGGACGCACCAAAGGCTCCATTGTAAAGCGGGAGGAAAAAAAGAATGCTAATTTCCGCCGTGTGCGGACAGACCCTCATCTGGCGATTGCGCAACTTGCCCTCATGTCTCGCGCACAGACGCACACTGGCACGTGGATGATGACCAACATCTGCTTTTTAAATGGAGCAGCTTCTTTTGCACTTGACAACAATAAACATGTGATTCACGCTGTCCTTTGTTCAAGAGGTTTGTTGTGCAGGAACACAAATATAGGTATGCGTATATATTAGTGACAGTTAAGCGGAGTTTACTGGAGCTAAAGTCCACCAAGATAAAAACATAACCTAGTAGCAGGACTTTGCATCTCGAAGTCACGTGGATATCCACGCTCACATTCACACTTAAGAACAATTTAGAGTGTTCAATGAACCTAATATGGATGCAAGTTTTTCGAACGTCGGATGGAAGGAAGCAGGAAGTCGAGATTCAAACCCCCAGCCTCAGGATTGTGAGGCAGACCTCACTGTATATACTAGTTAAAATAGGACAAACTATGAGTAAACTAGAATGGCATTCGGTTGACCTCTGCCAAGGCTGAGGCGTCCCTACTGAATTCATGTCCAATTCCTGCAAACTGTATGCCCATATTTGGTAATGCCAGAAGATCTGGATTCCAACAATCTAATGGATTCTTCCTTGGTCCAAGCCAGATGCCAGTGCAGGTGTGACTTTGTTCTTTCAATTTTCTCAGAGCCCCTCTCACGTTTTCCCTGTGCCTACTGGACGATGGTTTATGAGGTTTGGAGCAGCTGCCCATTCCACAGAGGTGAGTGTCGGTTCCTGCTCAGCAACCATCCCAACTGTTCCGATGAGTCAAACCAGATCCCGGTACCTCGCCGCCAGCTCCCAAATCCTCTCCTGTGTGACTCGAGCACCTCCATCCTTTCTTTTCAGACTTTTTATCTCGTCGAGTCCTCAGCCGAGCTATTTGTGCTCTAACCTAAAGCACCCGACAACCCCCCCCCCCCCCCCCCCCCCCCCCTGTGCCTGAGCCGGCAACCACACGACCGCAAGCCCAGCCTCGGCTGGCCATCGGCCTGATAGCCTCTGGCTTCTCCTCCCTGATAATCTCCTTGTTGTGTTTGAGCTAAGATGTGTTGGGAGGGAGGCGGAGTTTACTTGAAGAATGTTACAAATTTCGACAGTGTTTTTTTCCAGGCTCAAAATATTCCAAAGTTCTGATCCAATAATTAATTCATTCGTAGAAACAGTGTGTTGGTTGGCACCTGTGATGTTGAGCGTAGAGGGCGACAGGGCCACCGGGTCGTCCACGGTGTTAAGAGGGGCGCCGTCCCGAAGCCAGATGACTCGGACCGGTTCCGGCGGCCCGTGGGCAACGCAGTGCAAGCTCAGCGGCGCGTTGGCCACCACGGACATGTGCTGCGGCTCGGCGGAGAAGTGAGGAAGACCTGAGGAAGATGGCGGCCGGAGCAGAATTGGCGTCATGATGGGTCCAGTGCGCTGGTGCCGGATTGGAGGAGGGAGGGGGACTCACCTTCCAGCATGATGCTTCCCTCCGTGGACAAAATCTGCTCGCTTCCCACGTCGGCTGCGCACTGATAGGTGCCCATGTCTGAAAGTTGGACGCTGTTAATCCTGTGGAGAGGAACATTTGTTTAGACTGAGTAACCCTTTAATTTGATTTCAGATTTGTAAACAATTGTATTTAGTTTTTTTACGGTACAGTGGTGCCTTGACGTACAAGTTTGAATGAGAAAAATAGCACTTGATAATGCTGCACTTCATAGACATAAAGACTTAATTAATTTTTTTGTATTATTATTGTCATTATTATACGACTGATGAGTACTACTATATTGAATGCCTAAAAATGTTGCTGCACTGTTTGTGTTCAAATATCAGTTGCTAGGAGTATTTCACATTACAGTACAGTATGTGTTAGCATTAGCATTAAGCTAGCATACTAAAGGCTAAGCTGTGTGCCTGTGCGTTTTCGGTTTAATTTGACAGTAAACTTCAACTGGGAGCGGAATTAAATAGCAGTAGTTTTATTATTGCTGTAACATAATGCTAACTTGTGTTATTAGCCCATTTATGGTGTTTCACCTATATTAGCGTAAAGCTAGTAGTCCTTGGTTTTGTAGTTTGGGTGCACGTTTTATCAAATGTGAAATTCTTTTTTGTTTTATGTGTCACTTTTTCCGGAAAAATAAAACTGGAAGTGACAAAAAAGTTGAAGCAAGCACACCGTGCCGCTTTATTTGGAGATATTCTGTGTACAACATATATTTTTTAAATATATTCTTTGAATCTGGTTTGTATTACTTTCTCAGTCATTCTGTTCCAGTTTCACACAACACAAATGTTTCCTGGTTGTGCATATGTAAAAAATTCCAATGTTGCTTTGACCATCAAATGGTAATTTCCCTTCCCTATTTTGAAACGGTAGAATTGTTTTCTGTGATTTTATACATTAATTGTAAATTTTAATACATTTGATTTTAAACGGAGTACATGAACAAGATGTTCTTCGTATTCCTTCTGAATAGTGATTAAAGATTGGAGAAAATTCTTGGTATTTTTTCCCCTAAAACCTCAACCCAATATTTTTAAATATTATAGAAAAACAGTGTGGAAAGAAGAGCAAGAGATCAACCACATCCCGATGGCGCTCCAGTTCCATCACTCTGGGATTAAAAATCACAACGGAGCCAAGCCACAGGAGACGAACTTTTATCAGATTTCATTCCAGTTGTGCTTAACAAGATGTGCGGTGACGCCGGCCGACTACCTGAGGGTGCTGTGTACAATCCAGCGGTCCGTGTTGAAAACCGGCATTTGGTAGTCGTCGTACTCGGCGTAGGGAAGCGGCGCGCCGTCTTTCAGCCAGTACACGTTGGGCGGAATCTCGTCGTCGTCAACCGTGGCCAACAGGCTGCACTCCAGCCTCACAGGTTTGCCCATGGACGAGACCACGGTGGCCAGTTGTTTCTCAAACTCAAAATCTGGAATAAGTTGGACTCAGTTATGGGGGAGAATAGGATACTACATTTAAAAAAAACTAATTAAATAATCAGTTGAATTTAAATAATGGTCAAGCTCATTTTCATGATGGGACACATCATAGTCAGTTTGCCTCAGAGGGCCATTATGGAGTAAATATATAGTTGCCTTGTGAATTATTACATACATACACTAGCCCCTGCATTTGATTTGTTATGTATATTATTAAAAAACAAACTGAAGTTGAAATCAAACGTCATGTAAAATTGTGATGTGGAAAATATAGGATTTTTTTTTTTTTAAATAACTTAAAAGTGAATAAAAATTACGATTTCGCTCTGGATTTCCTGCCAAAATGAATCAAATCCATTCAGCAAGAAACATAAATTCGACACATTTTAATTTGCCATTGCGATTGGGCACGATTTGGAAATTGACATTCTTAGTGTTTGAATGAATTTCACAGTTTTGTGTATTTAGACCCAATTTCTATGAAAGAGAAGCACAAAGTTTTGGGGTAAAGTCTGTGACTAATCAATCAAATATGATAAAGCCCTCAGCAAAAGAGGAATGGATTGGAAGTACAAAACGAAAACGTATTTTCTTTGATGCAGCACCTCTGCATACACATTAAAAATAGACATTTTAGTATACAACAATTGTTCAAGTCATGTTAAAATTGGATTTAGTGAACGAAACCCTTGTGATAAAAGTGAAGACAAATTGCAAATTTCACAACAGATTTCCTGCCGAAATGAAAAGAATAAATTCAATTTTGCGAGAAGCGTGTGATCGTATTAAAGAGTGTGAAAGATCGTCAGGGACACGACAAACAAATCAACTAATTGCGCTTGCTCTGGTTACGGTTATCTGGCTCGCGCGCACACGCTGATAGATGACCTTGATAGCGGGACAAAGGCCGCTTGTGAGCTGACGAGCGGCAGCAAAGTGCTGCTCAATTGGTGTTCAAACAGTTTTTTATATTGTTCTAAATCTGTTTCTTCTTCTGTTTTTTTTATGTTAGCAATTATGTCTTTTTATGGGATGGAATATGCCTGTGAATATTTTCATTCTCATGGCAACTGCATCGAAACATCCTTCTGAATTCATCATTGGGGTATTTTAGAATTGAAAGGCAGACAAATGTTGCATTCAGTGCAAAGAAGCCATTAGGAAAATGTGCTTTCTGCCCCAGAAAGCAAGAGGTCGCCGCCCCCTGGCAAAAGCGGAAAACACTAACACACACACTGAGCTACAATAAATCTCATGAGTGACGTGTGTGCAGATTTTCTCAAGACGCTCGACCCGCCCCCCCATTACCCCTTCGTTTACTTCACTGCTGACCTTCCACCTCTGACCCCGGGTGACTCCACCGCTGCACATCTTACACGTAGTAGAAAACAAACACGCCGTCAAAAACAAGCTTGGGCTTGAGTTCCCCTTAAACACATGCACACAATCTGCACATGCTTTAAAAAAAGTGACATCAAGGTGCTAAAAGGATCCACTTTGATTGGCCACGATTAAAGTCGGTTGTGACCATCTGCAAAATGCCAACACCAGGTCTAACCTGCCCCCACGTAGAGATACATCATGCACTGCGCCAGATTGAAAATAGAGCCGAACATGAGTTTCAAAATGTTCTCCAGTGAGTGTTTCTCTGTTTGGTACTAAGCTGCTCGACCCACCCTCGTACAGCTGATGTGCGTGAATGCCCATAATTCAATGATGGGAAGCTAACATGTTGTCAAAAACAACACTTGGGACTTGACTTCCCCTTAAACCACCAAAAAGGGACATCATGACAAAATGTGGAGCCACAAGCTTTCCGTTGGGCATCTACCAAATCTGACACAACATGGGGCTATGTTTGTAACTTTAGGGGTTTAATGGCTATTCATTGGGGCAGTATCCTCAAGGGTCCATATTGGGGCCCTTTAAGTTTGTACTGTAAAGGGTACTGTCTCGGTCAGGGATGGGCAACATGATTAAAAAAACAAAAAATGCCTGATCAGTTTTATGTTGTAATAACGGTGTTCACCACTAGATGTCAGGCTTCACCAAGTACACGTCCATGTTTCATCTCAATTAGAGAAGAAAAATAAGTTAATAGAGACTCTTTTAGGACAGAACTGAAAGAGGGATTCAATATTTTTTTTTTGCACAAGATGTCACGGTTTCAGGTTAACAGTGTGCAACTTAAATTTAACATGACAGCTACTTAATAGACTTATTCAACAAACTAACAGTAAAGTAAATACACTTAAACAATAATAATTAACAAGCTCATAATGGAAAAAGTTCAGCATTACATGCTGAATTACGGCTGAATAGTACAAAAATACATAAACAACTGTGACTGTATTCTCACAAGAACCGATGACAATTCGTTTCAAGGGCATTAAGTGGCAGACAAGTAAATGAAACCATTTGTGCAACTTATTTGTACTAATATGTTCAAACGTGAACCTTGTAGCGTGGAAAACAAAAACCGAGCACTTGCGGTACCCTTTTTTTCTGACGTTGGATAAAAAACACGTAAGGTGCTCGAGTGTTCATCTGACCCCCAGTGCAGAGCTTTTGTATAAAAGTATTGAGATGAAAGTAATAAACTCAAAAGGCTTTTTGATGGGATGGCGTGCATGTGCCTTTAAATGCTCCATTTCTCTTTTCCCTTGTGCCCCGTCAAAGTCCCTCTGGGTCTCACTGCGTGTGTTTCTCTGCCAAGTGGCACACAAGCAAACATGCGCCCACACGGTGCCTTCTTCACCCCTTCCTCCCATTCAGCCTCACCATTCATTCATTGCCTCGTCCACTTTTTTGTTTTCATTATTTGGATCCATCCATCTATCCAAGCAGCCATCATGCTCCAAGTCTGAGTCTGAGTCACTGCAGAGAGCGCCGGTGACTCACGATCAGACCCCTCTCCTCATCCTCCTCTTTAATTGTGTGGCTCCAAATTGGAGCTCTGAGACATTGGGGAAAAATGTGGAAGCTTATTGATTTACAAGCGTCACCTGAGAGCCATGTGAGTTTGATACGGGGCTCAGCTCTACACAACACATGCTCCATTTAATTAAGGGGAGCAAACTTTTGCTTCTTTTTATTGTAAAACAAAAACAAGTTACAGTGAGAATGGAAGACTGGAGCCCAGATTCAATTTCAAACCCCAATCTAGCAAGCAACTCATCCACTATGAAATATTACTAAACACGAGGAGCTCCTCAGCACTTTCGTTATAAGAAAGCAGCTCACTGTCACTGGCAATATAAGAAAAATATGGAGTTGAATAAGTCTTAAAAGTAAAACATTTGAAAAAGCTTTAATTTAAATATTTTTAGATATTTATTTAGTTTGACATATTTTAGGCATACTAAAACAAGTCGACATTTTACTAATCTAATGTTTAACCGTTGTCTTGTTTTTTTTACTTAGTTGTCATAAATTTATTTTTATTTCTATATATATATCTTCCATTTTATGCATTAAACGATACTTATTATATTTATGCTCATTTTCATTTTATAATATGCACTATTTATCATTAAATCCTCCATTAAGTCGTAGCTGTGATGCTGCAAAATAACAATAAAGGTGAAACAACACATGAACGCACAAAAACACATGGGCTATTAAATAAAATGTCAAAGAAATACATAAATGATGTAACTGAACAGAAGCACTCGAAACAAAGTAACGAAAAAAATATGCGTTAAAACCCAATATGTAAGTGAATAATTACGTCTAAAAAATTATGTAAAAATGTAGTTTGTATATGCTTAGTTTTACACATTTTATTATTTCTATTTACATATTTTTATATTCAACTTTTAAATGTTCTGCTTTTTTTAACTGAGTATAAATACTTTAAATTGTATTTACACGTGAATATTGTTTTCAAATGTTTTTATTATTTCGTATTTATGATACTTTTTTTAATTAACAGGGACGCTGCAGCCTCTGGAGCTGACTATCCAGATGTTTACCTGCCGCTCCTCTTCACCCTCATCCACAACTTTCTCCTCCTCCTTTGAAGTCCAACCAAAGCTAATTGACTTCCCCAGCTAATTTCTCTTTACGAGCTTCACCATGAAAAAAAACAAAAAAACAAAGGAGGGGGGGAAAAGAACGAAGAGTAAAGTAAAGAAGCTGGAGCGCTTCTCCCTTTTGCATACCTCGCAGGCAAGCCACCTTCCCTGGGCCACAGGCGACCACCAAGACGAACACCAGAAGCGAGACGAACCCCCAAGAGCCGAACGGCCCCCCCCGAAAAGTCGGCTCCTTTTTCGATTGAGTCATCGCCCTCTGTCGTCCCATCATCTCTTCATCATGTCGCGCTTTTCAAAAGTGGGAGAAAGTCGTCCGCCACGCGAACCAAGTCCGCTTGCTGCCCCCACCCAAACAAAAAAAAAGAGATCACAAGTCAACCAAAATAAACTCCAAGTCAACTTTTTAGTCCACTTTAGCGAGCGACTGTTTGTAATGTGCGGTTCCGACACAGCGCACGTACATTCCTCCACTCCCGCCTTCCTCCTCCTCTTCCTCCTCCTCTTTCGAGCAGGACTCAAATTCCACAAGTCAGCTTCTTTGCACCCTCCTCCTTCTCTTCTCCGTCCTCCTCCTCCTCCTCCTCCTCCTTCTTTTCTTCCGAGGATGCCCGAGCCCCCGCAGGCTGCTGATTGTCTGCACACACAATCGGCTTTTTAATTGCACCGCGGATGTTCCCCTGAACCGAACCACCCAGTCGAGTTGGTCAACTTGGAACTAACTTGGAACTAAGCTCCACCCAAGCAGCGTCAAAACTACAAAACAGTCAAAGGTGAGAGTAAAACGTTTTAAAGTGCTTTAATCTTAAGAGAAATTTAACACACAAAAAATAACTTTCTAATGATAATTAAAGTGCTTTAGTCTTAAAAGAGAAATGTAACAAAAAAAAAAAAAAAAAACACCTTTCTGATGATAATCAAAGACATCAACGCAGCGGTTGCTAATCCTCTATTACATAAAAATAATTGATTTCCTCTCCTTAAAGCTCAAATCAAACAAATATTGTCTCATTTGGACTTTGGTGCCTGCAACACTTTCACTCCAAAAGTGACACATGCTCAGGTGAACAGGTTCATTTGAAACAGGTGAGAGTCATTATTGGGTAGAAAAGGAGCACTCCCCAAAAGCTCCGTTGTTCACTGGCATGAATTGAGGCGAGGTGAATAACTACGTGAGCAAACAGTCCCAACAGTTAAAGAACATTTATTTTGCAACATATTTCAGGATTTCATCATCTAAGGTCCATAATATCATCAAAGCGATTTGGAGGAACATAGAATGCCGGTGACCTTTGTGACCTCAGACGGCGCTGCATTAACAGGATATTGCCACAAGAGCTCCGCAACACTTCCGAAAACTGCGGTCTGATGAGTCCGCGTTTCAAATAGTATTGGGAAATCACGGAGCCCATTTCTCCCTCAAGCACGGTGATTTTTCTTTTTTAATTATACAAATAAAACTGTTAACACCCCCTTTTAAGGAGGTGTTGCACTTGACCATGTGCAGGTCACGTGACTTTCATCAATAACTGCTATGTTGTTGTGTCTTTCTTTTGTGCGTCTCAGCCCCTCCACCCCTCATCCCTTCTCGTTCCCACGCCGGGGGCCTGAAGATTGGGCCCTTTAAGAATGGCCCCGGGGCCCTTTAAAAGAGCCTCATTGTATATAGGCCGGCCTTTTCAATTGGAGCGCCAGCGCTGCTCCCAGATAGGAGCAGGGAAGTAGGGAGGAGGGAGGGGGGGTGAGGTAAGGTGGGGGAGTCGTGGACAAGAAAGAGGGGTGTTTTGAGACTTCCAATGTGTGTGTGGGCATTCCTGATTGCAAGATTTACAAGGATTTGGCGGCGAGGCTAAAGTGGATTAAGAGGTTTGAAAGCACATTGTTGCGCCGGTCAGGTTATCAGGCCTGGACACCAAAACAAAACTGTTAGTTCCACACAGGAAACTTTGGGCACACAATGAAATCCAACCTCTATTTGCAGTCAAACAGCCTGCCCGCCACCCTCCAAACCTGCTGAGACGTCACAGGGTCCGCTTAACACGTGACCACAGAGCCCTGAGGATTCAGAGACTCTTGCGCCCCCTGATGGTGGGGGACTATTATTTTTTTACCACTGTTATGCAATAACATTGACTGCAAAAAGTAATGTGCAATGTTTTTTAAATTCAATACATAATAATAATAATAATAATAATAATAATAATGTTAATATATAATAATAATTATAATAATAATATTTTTCTTTTTGTCCCAACGATTTTGTATCGTGAGAGCCGAATGTATAGCCAGCGCAGAAACATCTGTTTGGTTTTACTGTCGTACATGTGTTCAGTTTAGCTAGTGAGAACTGTGATGAGTAATGGCTACCGGCTTTCAAAAAGAAAAAAAATAGATCTGTTTTTCATTATTCACACGTAAAAACAGATCATCTCCATATATTACTTTTACAGGCAGTGACAAAAGGATAAAAAAAACAAAACATTTGCACTTGGCACTAGGAGTCCAGTGGCACATGTTGCATGAGATTTTCTGGATTTTGACACAATGAAAATATTTCAATATTGAATTAATCCATCTTAATACCGCCACAATCACATCAGTTATTTAGAATTATTATTATTATTATATATACTTATCAAATTATGTGACCAAAAACAGCAACAAAACTTCAAATTAAATGTGTCATACACACCAAATATGGTTATTATTAAAATTGTTCATGTGTGCAGCTCACTACAGTTCTGAGGAAACTACAGGCCTCCAAAAATAGAACAAGATGATGGACCTGCTTTGTGAATGCAACAGAAGCCCAATAAGGAGAAGGAGCCAGATGGACAGTCATGGAAAGACAAAACTCTACCGCCGACAAATTGAAGAAGTGGTTGACATCCAGAAAATACAACAGTGCCTGGAAAAGGCTGGACTGAAAGACAGCAGAGAGGTGAAGATCTATAGAGGCCGGGTTTTATCACATCAGACAGGACTCAAGGTGCGGTATAGTGAAAAGAAGTCCAGGAAACGGTGCAGCACATCACAGTTGATCTGTATTGACTAGAGGTCCCAGAACCAAGATGGCCATCACCTCCGAAACTGTTTGAGAACAACCAGGCCAAGATTCTGATTCTGTGGACTTCGGATCCAGCCTGACATATTGGTGGTGAATAAACACCAGAGGAACTGGCAACAGTGGTGCCAGTGGCGATCAGGGCACTGCGGACAGCAACCAATGTATATATGCATATATTTTGATGGTGACTGGCCTCCAGCTGTAGCCCGCTTGATAATCCCTGTTTTAATCTGCCGGGGTAACAGGATGATTGTGGATGTCGTCCCGCCACAAGCATCAGGAGTAAAAAAGGAAGGGCCTAAATCGTGGGGATTATTCCCGCTCGCTCTCTCTCTCTCTCTCTCTCTTGCTCTCTTTTACCCTATTTTCCAGCGTTCCATGTTCTGGCCTTCATTTGTATACTTTGGAGCAGCCATGAATACAGTTGGCGGCGTTCACCGAGGCTACCTCAAGAAATACGGTAGGCTGCTCGGCGGACATTCACTCTACAATCCTGTGTAGTCTCAGAGGCCGTAATTCAATATCTTAATGTTATAAACGAGTGCGTTCAGAGGCCGCGTGGGTCATTTCTGCATCGGATTCAATTTGGACTGTGTTTGAGTGTGTTTCTGCCCAAAAATGTCTTTCAATGTTGCTACATGCTCATGTTAGAATTCTTGGCTGGCATTTGAAACAGCGTAGGGTCAAAATGATGATAAAGTGTATTTTGGTGACCTCAATGGCACTCAAAAAATACATCTCATATATTTTTCCATTGAAATGAATGCAAATGCCATTCATCTGTTCTAGCCTCCCCCAGAAAAAAAACGATTAAAAAGTTGTAATACCCCATAATATTGTACTTAATAAAAATAAAAAAATACAGTAGTGACACAGTTAAATACAATTAATTACATTCAAACATCTCAACTCCTCTCAGATCATCAGTAAGGCACTAATATAAGCCATTCTTTGCAGAGGATAAATAATATATGACTGAGTACTGTTACATTGTCAGTCAACATGTCTTGTGCATTATTTGGGTTCAATCTGTTGCTGAGCATGTTCAGCATTAGCATTAGCTACTGGACTGAAAGGTTAAGTGGCAGTAAACGAAAGGTCAAAATGTCTCTTGAGTGTGGTCACTCCCTTGTTTTTTTGTGTGTTTTTATGATGATGACATGATTCTGACTTTAGACACTTCTGTCCCACCCTGACTAATCTCATCATTCATTCTGTCAGGATGAGAACATTGCAACCTAGCACTTTGCAGACACATGACAAAAACACACTAACTTCATTTTGAAAATATATACAGGGTCCATAGTGTTTTGTTTTTTTGCAATTTAACATTCATTACAAAAGAAAATGAATAAAGAGGTTTGTTGATTTTTCCGGTCGATATATGATGGCGTTTATGCTAAAAAAATACATAAATAAAAAATGATGGTGCATTAGTGTTTCTCATTACATGCTTTCGTAATACATTTCTTGAAATTTTAAAGAGACTTTTTGGACACCCCATATAAGGACACTATATGGCCAAAAGTCTTAGTTCATACATTTGGAAGCACTGGATGAAGTGAACAGCGACGTGAATCCTAATACTTTTGCCTACATGCTTTTAAGTCAAACCTTTCTGTCTCTCCTCTCTCGCTTTTTGTCAAATCCCATTCATGTTTAATCCTCCATGTAGAGAAGTAGAGCGGATCTTCATCATCATGGCTATTACAGGATGAAGGTCTATCTGGAACGCTCGCAGTCTGACGTTGTCACGTGTGCCCTATCCTGGAAATGGACAGCATTGTGTTGTCAGAGAGTTAGTCATGGTAGATTTGTTAAACAATAGCCATGTATGTACACACAGGACGGTGGTTCTCAAATTGGCGTAGCGGGACCCAGGGGGACATAAGCTGAAATATTCCTTTTTTGTTTTTATTACTCTTTGCTTTTGGAAATAGTCTTTTTTTTTTTTTTAAGGAATTCAGGGGTCCATGTGGTAATTTTGTTGAATTGACATTAAGATTCTTATAAATGGCTAAATTGTGAAATACTTTATTCGTCTACTGTTATGAAGTGTGTTCCTAAAAAAAAAAAGTGACTTTAATCTCTAAATACTGAAAAATTTGTTGCGTTTAAACTCACTTTACAAAAAGCAGCACTTTTAATTATTAAAAAGTTTAAATTTACTTTCACACTACACAACTTTGCCTTAATGAAGTTACAAAAGTCAATTTAGCTTAAAGCTAACAAAGTGCAAAACGCCATTTACATGCTAATGATGACATCATATAACAACACTCACGGACATACATGTATACGCATTCTTTAACCTCTATGGAAAATGACTAAAGAACGGCCCACTAGTTTAAGGCTAGCGCGAATTAAATATGCCATTGACAAGCTAACAGTTAGCGTCGATGGTCATGATTCTACAAAACTTATAGCAACGGATATTTAAATAGAAATAGGTCAACAATATAAGTAGACAGATCATATAAAAGTGCTCACTGGCATATATAATATTTTTCATCTTTCGAGTCACTTACAGTAATAGTAAGTGTACTTTTTTTCATCATTTGTCCGCTTGACTGTATTATACTGCCTCCCGGTGGCCCAAGTGGGCACACCACAATCATGTTGCACAAATTTATATATATATATATATACACACACACACATTCTATAAAATGATGTTACTAATCAACATTTTTCCTTAACAAAAACACAAACAAAATTGTTGACATTTCTGGTGTAAAATGATCAAAATGAAGCCACTCACAGTCTGTTCCCATTCCTCCGACAGGGGGCTTCATGTTCAAGCAGTGGAAGGACAAGTACGTGGTTCTCAGCGTGGAGGGAAGCCTGCTGGTGTGCCGAGACGGCGAGTCCCCGCCCGACCAGGTGGTGGACCTGCAGAGCCACTGCGAGATGATCGTGGAGGGCCGCGAGATCCTGGACCTGCCCAGGCTGCCGGCGGGGGGCCGTAGGGACTGCTGCTTCGCCCTCATTATGCAGCAGAGCAAATTTTTGCTGATGCTCGCCGACAACCCGGATGACTGCGCGTGGGTCTCGCCGCAACATCCGTTCGCCCATTTTCTATACTCAATAGACTGTATAGAGGGCCTCATAACTCACACTTGTTGCTAGGCAGACTTCCCCAGACTCTATCATGATTGACCATTGGCAAATTTAAAAAAAAACCATCATAAGTTAGCCGCGCTCACTAAACAGATAGTGTGAGAGCAGGAAAGCAGAAATGACTCATTTCTATATCCACTATTATCACTGCTTGTATTAAATATAAAATAAATTCAAATGAGAAACATTGCCATCGACACAGAAATGCATCAAAACGTAGACCTTCAAATAGAATGACTTGTCACGTTTCCCTTTTGCAGTCTGTGGCTGAAGCTGATCAGGAAAGTGAGAGAGGTGAGTGTTTTCGTTTTTGTTTTCATGTTGCACTGACATCTTTTACTAACCATGGTGGTCTGTGTCGGTGTCCAGGGTGTCATGTCACCTGCCAGCCTGCAGAGGCAGCGTAGCGTCACACGCTGCATCATCGACAGGGACCCGCTGCCCGACTCCGCCAGCGACAAGGACCCCGGCTCGCCCCGACCGAGCGAGGGTACCCCGCCGCCGTCGGCACACGTCACGGAGAGGGGCGGCTCACTGAGAGAGAGAAGTCACAGTCAAGGTCAGTTTTTGGACATGAGAATTAGCTTACAAAAAAATTGTATCACAAATAGAAAGGACATTTGCAAGGCTTTTTTTTTTTTTTTGTAACCAGAGATGCAAAAAAAAGTCTCAAGAACCCAAGCCCTAAAACAAACAGGAAGTGGGCATTTTTTGCTGCTTAGTTTTGGACATTTGGTTTCCTAGAGTTATCTAAAAAAAAATGTATCAGCAATCAAAACAAAAATTGGAGAGGCGTGTCTATTACATTGAGATGCACAAAAAAAGTCTCAGAAACCCAAGCCGGCAAACGAACAGGAAGGCGGCCATTTTGCTGCTAAGTGGCTAGTTAAGTGTTGATTTGATGGCGATTTTTGCAGGCTTCAAATAACAGTTTACTAGCGAATTAGCTTACAAATAAAATTCATAATGTATAACTTTAATGAGATGCACAAAAATGTTGACTAGAAAGTAGTCCAATTTGGACATTTGCAAGCTTTGTACTTGAACAAAATTAGCCAAGATAATTTATCCAATCAATTGAAAGATGGGCAAAGTTATATTGCCAATTTTGTAATTTTTTTGTCGATAACAAAACAAAATTTTCAACACAATATGGATTTTGATCACAGTTGAGCATAAATACGACTCTTCTCACTTTCCCATCAGTCGGCGGCCCCCGGCGATCCCTACGCAGCGTCTCGGTGGCCCCTCCTCACCGGGTGTCGGATTGTCTTCGCCATGGCAATAGCAGCGACGCCCGGGCGGTGCGGGCGGTGTGCCTGCTGATGGGCGGGGCGGCCGCCTCCTCGGCCCTGGGCTACCTCAACTCCTGCTCGCCGTCTTCGCCGTTGGTCGGCAGAGCGCCGGAGATGGTCCACGCCGGCTCGGGGGGCTTCTCGGAGATGCCGGCCGGGGGCTCGTTTCACGCCTGCGGCCAGGACGTGGACTCCGACACGCACTTCAACAGCTTCGACTTTGAGGGCGACTCCGATTTTGACGCGTTTGACTGCGGGGGGTTTGCCTTTTAAATGACGCTTGTGTTGGCACGAGATTAACGCGGGGCTTCTCAAACTTTTTGGGTCCAGGGGAATAATTCTATCAAAGACCACCTCGTAATATTAAAGCTTATTCAACATTGTAATTGCCATGTGTAGCTTTAAACGATCAAAGGTAGTAAACAGTTGCCTATTTTTAGGGGGAAAAGTGATATTCACAACAGGTTATGCAACGTCAACATGATATTAGATTATTTTTGTTGTTGTTAATTTTTTTTAAATCCGGCCACAAATCTGCCGATGGCAATGGAGCCAACACAATGATGAAACAATGTCAGCCGCAAGACACCCACATAATCAATATTTTATCAATCAAAGGGAGTGGGCGGGGCTTCATACGGAGCCCCAAAAGGCTTGGGGCCCACCTAAAAGTCCAGATCCACGCCCTTGGTCTGGCGCCAAATGATAAAACATAATTTGTTGGATTTTTTTGAGGACTCCTAAACTACAATTTAGGAACTCCTGAGGGTTCGGGGACAATAATTTGAGAACCACTGCTTTAAAATGTCTTCTTAAAGGGGAACTAAACCAAAAAGTTTTTAAAGCAATTGCATGTGCCAGCATTAGCCAAAACACGGAACTGTATTCTGATTGTGGAATAAGAATTAAACAGAATAATTCATCATCACAAGAGCAGCGAAATAATTCGCTAATTCGCACACTTGCAGGGCGGGACAGAAAAAAACATAAAATGGCGGCCCCCGTATGTGAGTAGAAGTCATGTTTTAAATGTAATTTTTAGACTAAATGCTTAATAGATTATTATTTTTAGAGAGCTGATAAAGAAGATACGCACATTTGAAGTTTTGGCATCTTGGGTTTGGTTCCCCTTGAATACGAAATGAATGCTGGTGTTCTTCCTGGCTTTATATGCCGACGCGCCTCAGGTAAATCATTCACGATCCAACCATTTTCCATTCCGTTTGTTGTGCTGGAGCCTCTCCCAGGTCAGCGGGCCATCACCGGCCACATCCAGACAACCATTCAGACTCACTTTCACACCAGCGGACATCTCACAGTCTTCAAAGAGGCCTGAGCTGAGATTCGAACAGGGAACATTTTCAATGTGAGGCAGGATGTGCTCAACACGAGGCTATGGTGTTATTGAGTGTACTCTCATTTGTATCTCCACTGTAAACATCCCCTTTGGTGTTTCTGTTGAACATGAGACGTTCCCTCCATTTTATATTAAAAGCTGTGCAATACTAGTTTGTCGTTTTCTGACAAGCAAACACACGATCGCATGTTTACCGTCGTGGGGGATGGGGGCCGGGCTGGCACGTGTATGATTGACAACCATTACAAATGCACTAGTGGAAAAATATATATACACACACTCACACAAAACCAACAGTTTCCATCCAGTATTGCTGCTTTAATCTCTATTTATCGCTTCCATATTTTGATGCATTATGCAACTGACTCACGTGTCGGATCTCACAGTTCCGATTTGATTGAGCGAGACGATGACGACGGAAATAAGGTCAAGCCCTCGTTCGATGCACGGGCAGGTTAAGCCTCTTTGTTATTTCAAAGACAGAAAATGATTCTCCTCAATAAATTTGATGTTTTTAAACCCATCAAGAATTATTATTTTTTTTTTACCTCTGAGGCCTATTGTCGTATAGCATGATTTGTTTTTTTACATAGTAAAAGCAATTTTAATCAATGTCATATTATTAAAAAAAAAAAAAAATGTTTTTGAAAATAAAGTCTGGCTTTTTCTCCAAAACTAAGACTTTTAACCCTGGATAAATAAGACTTTATTCTTGTATAGCAAGATGGTATACCTAAAAACAGTAAGTAAATAAAAAAATAAATACATAAACCCGCGACACGACCCCGGATAAGCGGTAGATGATGGATGGATGGATGGACAAAATGTAATTGCACATCCACTACAGTAGGTGGCATTGTCTGAGAGTGTGCAAGGTGTAATGGCTCCTCTGCAGAGGCGTACACCCCACCTCTAAAAAATAATATACTCTCATCTCAGTGCAACATAAAAAAATATTCTAATAATAATAATTTGAATCTTCCTCACCTGATATCACCTGACGTGTAAGCGAAAGGCGTGTCTTGGCCCATGTTGGTTGAGGTCAAACTTCACTTGATTCTTCTGGTCGATAAACGCGGGCAAAAGTCATCCCGAATGAGAATCCTTGTCTGCCGTCCGTGTGAGCGTCTGTCATGGATCTCTCTGTGGCCGTCTTGCTGCTGGGGGTCCTGCTGGCTCTGTTGTGGTTACTGAACGGCAAACAGAAGAGTGGCGGGAAGGGGGGGCTTCCTCCGGGCCCGCTCGCACTGCCTCTCGTCGGAAACCTGCCACAAATAGACAAACACCTTCCTTTTAAAAGCTTCCTTAAGGTGAGATGATTTCACACACTTAATGATATTTCAATCTAGGGCAGAATGAGTTGGAAAAATAATATTTTTTGTTTTTATAAACACTAAATAGCTGGTATGATTCAACATTTATTGATGACTTGAAAATATGATTTTTTTTTTTTTTTTATGGAGCTGAGTGAAACGTACGGCCCGGTGATGACAGTGCATCTTGGCTGGCAGCGTACGGTGGTCCTGGTGGGTTACAAGGCCGTCAAAGAGGCTCTGGTGGACCAAGCCGACGACTTCACTGGCAGAATGCAGATTCCCTTCATCCACAAAGCCACCAGGGGCTATGGTGAGTTGTGCCCAAAAAGTTGACTTTTATATGCGCTGCCAAAATGGCCTCTTTTTTTTTTGTCAGGTTTGGGCCTCGCAAATGGCGAGCGCTGGCATCAGCTGCGGCGTTTCACCCTGACCACGCTCCGAGATTTCGGAATGGGCCGCAAAGGGATGGAAGAGTGGCTCCAGGAGGAGAGCCAACACATGACGGCCCGCATTAAGACTTACAAAGGTGCTTTTGGAACTCTCAGTGGCAATTGCCTGACTCCAAATGGGGTTCCCGGACCCTAATCTTGGGGTCCACAATCCATAGTTTGTAGATCTTCAAATAATTTTGGATTATGTTGCTTTATTATTGAAAACAGTTCATTCCTTACATAATACAAAGCCCTTGGCTGCCTCTGATGATGTCATCAGTGTATGAACTCCATGTCAATGCCCTTTTTAAAAAAAAAATCCAGCCGCCCCCTTCGACCCCTCATTCCTGCTGAGCTGCACTGTGTCCAATGTGATTTGCTGCCTGGTCTTTGGCCAACGCTTTGACTTCGAGGACGCCGACTTCCTGCGGCTGCTCGCCATTATTACAGAAATTATACAGTTTTTGGCCAGCCCTCTTGGACAGGTGAGTGGCACTCCAGTTTATCCTAAATTAAATTCACCTATAAAAGGCTAGCTATAGTGCATTTTAGCTTTATCCTAAATTTTCACCCAAAAATCCAATATCAAACTTTTTGTGAGTACTTTACAGTATATCAACGACTGGAATCTTCCACAGATGCACAACCTTTTTCCGTGGCTGACCGAGTGCTTTCCCGGTCGTCATCACAAGGTGTTTGGCCACATAGACGTTGTGAGATCTTTTATCAAGGAGAAGGTCCAGCAGCACCAAGACTCCCTCGAGCCCGACGCGCCCCGAGACTACATCGACTGCTTCCTCAACCGCATCCGACAGGTCGGAAAGAACTGATCGACTAACCCCTGGAATGTTGACGGTTTGATTGTTATGGATGTAGTGCATCAGGTAGACCAGTTGTAACCACACATTGTTCCCTCAGGAGAAGCACAACGAGTCCACTGAGTTCTTCTACGAGAACCTGGTGGCCACAGTAATGAATCTCTTCTTGGCGGGAACCGAAACCAGCAGCTCTACTATCCGATACGCCCTCAGCGTGCTCATCAAACATCCCGGAGTACAAGGTTGAAGCTCCCCGCAAGGACAAAGACACATGGCTAGCACCTGAGAGCTAAAAATGTGATCTGTAAAAAGTTGAATGGAGTCAAATGGACACTTGTTGGTTTTTGAAGGCAATTCAGTCCAAAAGACTTTGAAATCTTGTGAAGGTAAAAGAGAACTTCTCTTACCTGGCTACAGTTTTATTCAGAGCTGACATGGCATCCTGGTGCGGTGTCTAAAAGCAGTTGGGCCCACGCACCTGGGGCACCATTCTTGCCAAGGAGCAGAGTACAGACACAGTCTGATGGAGAAATTTTACATTGAAAGTTTTTCGGCACATCAGCTATTTTTAAACACGTCAGAGAAGGATGAAGCATCGGCCAAAACTGCCGGCCAGTTTTGTCATTCACTGCCATTGACGACTATAGACGTCAAAAATTCATGTGAACTATTTCTATTAGTTTAAAAGAAAAAATCCATTTAATTTAATTTAATTTTTTTTATAACAGATATAAAATTTGTGATTAATCGTGAGTCAACTATTGAAGTCATGCAATAAATTACGATTAAAAATTTTAATCGTCGGATGCCTTTTTTTTAAATTAGGGGCGTCAGGCGAACATTTTTAACTGTAACTAATCACATGACTTCACTAGTTAACTCACGATTAATACCAAATTTTATATCTGTTATAAAAATAGTCTAGGTTTTCATACTCGTGTTAGCAAAAGTGATTTTTTTAAATAATATAAATTGTTTAAATGATTTTTTTACGTCTATAGCCGTCGATGGCAGTGAAGGAGTTAAGAAAACTTCTCCTAACTCCAAAAAATATTTGTCTAATGAATAATTCATCTTGTTTGAAGATCTCTCCATGACATGGATGTCTGACAGACAAAAAAACAACTTTCTTGTTTTTTGGGTGTTTTTTTTGTGCAGAAAAAATGCAGCAGGAGATCGACACAGTAATTGGACGAGAGCGCTGCGTCAAAATGGACGACAGGAAGTCGCTGCCCTTCACGGACGCCGTCATCCACGAGGTGCAGCGCTTCCTGGATATCGTCCCCTTCAGTTTGCCGCATTACGCGCTCCGTGACATCTCCTTCCGAGGTTACACCATTCCCAAGGTAGCCCTCAGCGCACAGCCCTCACTTCCTGGTTGGGTTCTTGTTGTCCTAATGTCAGTCTTCAACAGAACACCATCATCGTGCCCATGTTGCACTCTGTGCTGAAAGATGAGACGCAATGGGCAGAGCCTCATTCCTTCAATCCGCAACACTTCCTGGACCACAACGGCAACTTTAAGAAGAACCCGGCGTTCATGCCTTTCTCAGCAGGTATGTGCCACTGGCAACGGGTGTCTTCGCTCTGAGTAGGCTACAATGACGTTTCAAGAGTATTGTGTAATTCTGGATCAGAAGGCGGGCCTTGTTTCAGAAATATTGAAATATGGAGGAGTCTTGGTTGTGATCTGTGGCTGCTTTTCTGCATCTGGCAGAGGGTATCTTAATTCTATTTCGAGTATCTTGAGGAACTCCATCCTCGTTCTGCCCAAAATCGGAACGGGTGATGATCGTTACGCTCAAAGCTAAACCATTCAACGCCAACGCTATCATTGTGGAGGAATATGATCAGACAATCCAAAGCTTCTACAGAGGTTTAGAAGAGATCTATTCTAGTCATCATGGCTGACTGGAATGCCAAGTTCAGATCGGAAAAAGAATGAAAACAGGAGGGGCCCTAAAATAGAACCCTGTGGAACACCAGTGAGGCTGTGCGGGACTCAGAGCACCCAAGGCTAAAATGGAAAGTTCTGTCAGCCAAAATAGGATCTAAACCACTCAAGAGCACTACCACTAATGCCCACCTGGTGCTGCAAAAGAGCCAACATAATACTGTCTGTAGTCCACTGTATCGAATGCTGCAATCAGATCCAACCAAACGAGACAGAGAGGATTCCATTTGTTGCTATCTTGTGTGTGTGTGTGTGTCCTCCCAGGAAAACGAGCTTGCGTCGGCGAGTCTCTGGCTCGCATGGAATTGTTCATCTTCCTTGTGACGCTACTCCAGCATTTTAGCTTCTCCTGCCCGGGAGGCCCAGGCAGCGTGGACCTGACCGCAGAGTACAGCAGCTTTGCCAATGTGCCGCGACGACACCAGCTCGTCGCCACGCCACGCTGACACCGACCGCCTCCCAATCAGCCAATCAGAGAATTCGCTATTCATTTTTAATGCAGCCGTTCTTTTGGATACAGGGAGAAATTTTCAAAGGACCCTCCTCATAAACCTTGCATGTTAAATGTGATAGGAATGAAGCGTGTGGCTATTGTATTTTTGAAAGAAAGAAAAAAAGCTCTACTGTCACAATAATAAATAAATATATTTTTTAAATCTGACGAAAATAAAGCAACACTTTTCCAAGGTAAAATTACACTATGATATTAGAGTCAAAACAAGTTATTATTAGCTACTGGTGTATATATATATATATATATATATATATATATATATATAATTTTTAATTAATATTATTATTTTCTAATGAAAACTATTCATTTAAATCACTGGAAGTATTACCAAACATGGAAAAGGAATATGCTTTAAAAAAAAATCAAATACAAATCATGCATAGCAAAATATATATTGTAGTATAGTATACATACATTCATGATCGCTGTATCGGAATGTCCAGGTGTACCTAATGAAAGTGTCGGCTGTGTCTCGCTCGCCCTCTGTGGGCCAGTTGCTATATTGCCGCCAAATCCTCAAACCCGCCTTTACTGTGTCTCTTATCACGTCCTCAATCTCAGTAGTCACGTAACCACTCATTTGAACTGTGTTCAAATGTTATTCAAACACATTTGTTTAACAATAAACATTGTGGCGGCTCCAGTTGTGAATGGCGTTAATGTGTAGCCTATTATTACTGCACGTTTGGAGGTCCGAAAGTGGGCGTTGACACCCAAGACAACGTTCAAATCTGATTTGTTTGTTTGTTTTTTTAACACTATAATGTAGCTTGCAGCACGAATGTGGGATAAAGGTGCTTTCGGGTTAGTCTGCTGACCTGATATCTGCCGCAGGACGACGGGAGAGCAGCAAGCATGGATCTTGTTTTGCTTTTGGGCGGAATTGTGCTTTTGCTGTGTCTGTGCTTACTTAAGCAGTATCGCAGCAACTTGACAGCGACTTCACTCCCTCCAGGACCTCCTCGTCTTCCTCTCGTAGGAAACCTGCACCAGCTGGACAAGAAAGCGCCTTTTAAAACCTTCCTCGAGGTGAGCAACACCACCAACAACAATTGGAATATAATGCGTCTACTTTGTGTGCTGTTTATTTTTACTCCTCCATTGTAGGGCTTATCATACTTTTTTGATCCAAAGACATTTTACCTTTGGATGCCTTCACAATCTTAACGCCATTTGTAAACATCACTGATGGGATGAATAGACAACAATTGTACGGAAGAGTGGCCTACTCATACAACTGAAGTAAAAGTTGTTCTTGTTGTTTCATTAAATACTATTACGACAGTCAATAGAGCTTATTATTACTGCATATACACACATTGTACATTAGATAGATAGATAGATAGATTCTCATAAGAATCGCAATTCTCATTTAGTACAATTCAGAATCGATTTTAAATGTCCCAAAATCGATTTTATTTAAATAATTTCATACTGTCTTGCCTTTATCTGTGTGTGCCTTTATTGGGAGCGCTGTTCATGTTGTACCCGGTTTGGCCACTGAGGGGCAGTGTGGTTCCACGCGGTCTAATACACTGTTAAGTTGTAGCCACATTAGAGAGTAGAAAGAAAAAGTCACGATCAAGTTATTCCAATAAAAGTTTTTTTTTTGCAGCGTGGAGCCATCCTTTTAAGTGATAAAAGTGCCGCGAGTAGCGAGCTAATTAGCAGTAGCGAGTCCGACTGGAGTAGATCATTACAATTCCTTGCACATCTATAGATTGAAGCAAAAATCATTGTCAATCAAATCATTTTGAATAAAAAAATCGTCCTTAACCGAAAATTGATTCTGAATCGAATCGCAGACCCAAAAGTCGTAATCGAATCGTGAGACATTCAAAGATTCCCACCTAATAGATAGATAGAATTATATTTGACACTGATTATAAATGCATTTTGTGTTGTATCTGCAGCTGAGTAAGCGCTACGGGCCAGTCTTGACCGTGCATCTGGGCTGGCGGAGAACCGTTGTCCTGGTCGGTTTCGACACTGTCAAGGAAGCGCTTGTAGACCAAGCGGATGACTTCACCGGGAGAGGACCGGTTCCGTTCCTGGTCCGGGCCACCAAAGGCTATGGTAACCTTTTGTAGACTTGTCACCCTTTGAAGCAGCGGTTTGCCAACAGGGGTCCCCAAACCCTGCTGTGGTCTATGATTTGTCAATTGAGGGTCCACAAAAGGATTTGCAAGAAATTATTATTATAATATTATTATTTCAAAAAGTACATACCTAATATGGGGCATGCCAATAAAACTAAAGTAATTACTCCTTGCCACATTAGTTTTGGGCCAATATAAGCCCTAATATAATTGTGATGAATAAAAAACTTGAGGCACTTTTGTAAGCCAAGGTACCGCTGTACTGTATGTGCCGTATGTAAATATGTGCCATTTAAGGTTTGGCTATCAGCAACGGCGAGCGCTGGCGCCAACTGCGTCGCTTCACCCTGACGACCCTCCGGGACTTCGGGATGGGCCGCAAGGGGATGGAGGAGTGGATCCAGGAGGAAAGCAAACACCTGGCGGCTCGCTTCAACACCACCCAAGGTTTGTAGGAGACAGTTATCCATGTATCTATAGTGAATGGCTGCCTATTTGCACTCTTTGTCGTGCCATAAAATGCCACGAGGGGGCGCCAAATCCCTGGCTAACAGGACATAATTGAGGTACCGTTCCACTGTACGTTCATGGGCTGTTTTTAATGAGCCTTTTGTTCTCCAGCCACGCCCTTCGACCCGAGCTACTTCCTGAGCTGCAGCGTGTCCAACGTGATCTGCTGCCTGGTGTTTGGTCAGCGCTTCGCCTACGACGACGAGCACTTCCTGCACCTTCTGCAGATCGTCTCAGAGACCATCAGATTCGGCAGCAGCCCCCGGGGGCAGGTGCTAAAAAAACAGCGGGTTCTTAAAATGTGCTCACCTGTGCGAGTGCGTGGCAGTTTTTAAGGAAGGGAGGAATAGAGAGGAGTTTAAACGGAAAAGCCGTCAAGCGGCAATTGGACAAAAAAGGAAGTTCGGATTTTTGATTTGTAGGGATGCGACTTAAAAACGATGCATAAGTTATTGCAAATTATTTTGCACACTTCATTCTTATTCCATTCCTTTCCATCACAGCTGTACAACGTCTTCCCTCGGTTGATGGAGTGGCTGCCCGGTAAGCACCACAAAACGTTTGCCTGGATTGAAGAGCTGAGAGCTTTCATCACGGAGAAGATTGAGGAGCACCGGAACACGCTGAGTCCCGGGTGCCCTCGAGATTACATCGACTGCTTCCTGATCAGACTCGATCAGGTGTCAAATCGAATCCTCCGCTTCCCTGTCCGAAATCCAGTTTTTGTTGTTTTTGAAATCATGGCTTTTTTTGCTTTGCGTCTTTAGGACAAACACAACGCCACCACAGAGTTTCACTACGACAACTTGGTGTCCAGTGTGCTGAATCTGTACCTGGCAGGAACAGAAACGACCAGCTCCACCATCCGATTCGCCCTCAGCGTGCTCATCAAATACCCCAAAGTCCAAGGTCAGACACAGGAAGCTGTCACAAACATACGGTGAAAAACATTACTTACCTTCTGATCAATTATACAATATTTAAGCAAGACCGAGGACTAAAGTTGTCAATTTTTCCAAAGCCTATGATTGAGTAAGAGCGACACAAAGTCAAGAGAGAATGCTAGCAGCTACTGTTGGCCAAGTTAGCTTCAGCGGTACGATGAGATGTAAAAGTTGAAATAAATACATCGCATTTCCAGCAAATCAAAAATATTTGTTTTTTTCTATCAGTATTTTAAGAATTTTTTTTGTTGACGACCATGCATGGTAGGGATCTTCTTTCAAATTGACTAATACATACACAATACTGTCACCACCTAGTGGCCCAAATTGGAATTACACCGCATAACAAAGAACTAAATTACTAAAAGTTACCTGGGTTACAATAGTTGGGGATTTTTCATTATGCTAGTTTTCATCTTGATTTGCCTTTTTTTCCCCAGTTAGTTTTAATTAGGTTTATAGAGCCGGTTTGTTAATTTTCCTTATTTTTTATTTATTGGGGAAATGCTTCATTTGAGTTTTTATTGTTATTTGTTGAGTGTAAGAAAAAGAGAAAGAAGGTGACTAATTATAGTGTGATAAAGCAAACTACAATTCACAAATGACTGTTTGACCTTCCATCTTCTGTACGGACGTACAGCAATACCGAAATAAATAAAATTAACCCCGAAAGCACATGTATGATATTAATTGACAAAGAGAAAAAAAAACAAAAAAAAACATTTTAACTGGTTAGTTTTATAAAATTTGAGTTGATTATAAAAAGGGGAGATATTTTCAGCTAATTTTATTTCTTTTTTAAAGCATTTTTATATCATTTTATTATTATATATTTGATCATTTTTGCTTTATTTCATTAATTATAATAACCTTGGATATAACTGAGCAAAAAACACGCTGCAGGGGAGGTTTACTGTGCACATATTGAGAATTTACTGTAGTTTAATTTGGCATTCAGTCACTGACTTAACTCATTGTCTGGCAGAGAGCGCGCAGCAGGAGATCGACACTGTGATCGGACGTCGTCCCCCCGCTATGGAGGACAGGAAGTCCCTCCCCTTCACTGACGCCGTCCTCCACGAAGTCCAACGTTTGATGGACCTTGTGCCCATGGGCATTCCTCACTACGCCCTCCGGGACATTTCCTTCAGGGGATACCGCATTCCGAAGGTCAGCGTCAAATCTCATGGAGATGATGAAGATAATGATGATGATGATGATGAACATTTGTGTTTGCCATCCACAGGACACAATAATTATCCCTTTGTTACACTCGGTGCTCAAAGAGGAGAAGCAGTGGGCCACACCGTGGACCTTCAACCCTCAACACTTCCTGGACCACAATGGCACATTCAAGAAGAATCCGGCGTTTCTTCCGTTCTCCGCAGGTAAAACGGGTGCACAAAAAGTGACCTTTGACCCACTCTCAGCTGTTCAAATTCATCAACTGTTCATCCAATCGTTTATTTGTTCTTACAAATCTTGGGGGTTACGTTCCAGACCACCTCTGCAATAAGTAAAATGTGCGCTATAGAAAACGTACTTTTTAAATGTCGTGTTTTTATAGCATTAACTCATTCAATGCCATTGACGGCAATAGAAGTCAAAAATTCATTTGAACTATTTCTAGTAGTTTCACATTTTTTCCACTTTTGTTAACAAGAGTATGAAAACCTAGATATTTTTATTGTACATTTAGAACAGATATAAAATTAATAAAATTTGTGATTAATCGATTAATTACAATTTTAAAAAATTATCGTCTGACGCCCCTAATTTTTATTCATCTTTTCTTTTCTTTTTTTTATTAGGGGCATCAGGCGATTTCAATTTGTTATTGTAATTAATCACATGACTTCACTAGTTAACGCAAGATTAATAACAAATTTTACATCTGTTCTAAACTAACTAATAGAAATTGTTTAAATGAATTTCTGACGTCTATAGCCGTCAATGGCAGTGAATGAGTTAAGAGCACTTAAGGTCTTAAAACACACTTTAAAAAATACAACTCATGATCCTGAACAGGACAAGCTTAGGAAAATGCTGACGTTTTTGAAAGGCAAAAACAAAATGAAATGACGCGCACAATCAGGTTAGCTCACCTGCTCGTCTTTGTGGCTCGTTCCATCAGGGAAAAGGGCTTGCGTCGGGGAGTCGTTGGCTCGCATGGAGATTTTCCTCTTCGTGGTGTCACTTCTGCAGAACTTTGTCTTTTCTCATGCCGGCGGACCCGACAGCGTGGACCTGAGTCCCGAGTACAGCAGCTTTGCTAACGTGCCGCGCAGGTACGACATCGTCGCCACGCCTCGCTCTTGATTTCGCAATGAGCGCCACCTAGTGCATATGATTTCTATTGTATGTAATCCGGTCTCGCTCATCAGTTGTTTTTTGACACTGTATGTGAAAAATAAAGTTGGGATTCAGACGTTATTTAGTCTCTGGTTTTAATTTAGCAAATGATGCAATTATTGAGTGTGTGTATTTGGCTATTTGAATGCATTGATACCAATTTAGCACATTTGTTGCTAGGTTTAGCAACTTTTCAGACTACCCTAACATTACTTCCCTTCAAACGACTTACCGTACTTTTTTTTGAAGGAATATTTCCAAGTTAAGTGACTCAAATTGTTAGTGGCTAAACTTACTTTGTTTAAATAGTCAAACAACCACAGTTAACACCGTAAATACGATAGATGCGATAAATGCGGATAAAACAAACCAATGTGTTTTTGACATTACATATACAAATAATAACGATATACATTTTGCCGGTCAATTTAACGCCACTGTGAAATTATTGTAGTGGTCTACGTAATGGCAATTTACAACTTTTAGCAACAAACAAAAGCCCCTGTTACATTTTCTAATATACAAGACTGTCATGCTTTCTTTTGATACTAAAACGCGTTACAAGAAACAATGAAAATAAGCGAGAAATCTCTGTGACTATTGAATGATTACTTTATGATTATGGACAATAGTGAGACATCAACACCGCATCGTGGTAGGTTTTATTAAAACTACATAAGCTTGACTCATTGGTAGCATTAAGGATGCCATCGTTTGTAATATCCAGTTAGTGCATAAAAAAAATACACTTTTTTTTTTTTTACTAAGCTTAATGATTGGATTAAATATTGTAGTAAAATATATATGACATTATTGCAAACTTGAAGACTTAATATACATGCAAGTGTTCATTGTGATTGTGAACGCTGAATGTACATTTAGCTGGTTTCAGGTGCAGTCCCTGAAAGCACCACAAGAAAATACAGTGGTACGTACCTTGACTTGATATTAAATCAGGTGTCGCAACTGACATTAATTGAAATGCCATTAATCGGTTTCAGCTCCAAAAACACTACCACCATTTTTGCTATGTTTTAATAAAGGAAAAAAAAGCACTGTATTGTACAAAAAAGATATCATGGAGAGGATTTTTTTTCACTTATTTTGAGGGGAAGTGTATCCGAAACTTACTAGTAGGCCTATGTCAAAATGAAGTCAACGTACCACTGTCACGATTCTCAGATCTACAGCTTGGTGTCATCGTTGTTACCAGACTGGAGTGTCACTTCCACATGAAGAAGAAGAAGAAGAAGAGGAAGATGGCTGCTGGTTATTGGCTAAATGTTAGGCAGGTGATACTTGTGCTTCGCCGGCTTCTTGACATCCGGCGCCGGCGACATGTTGCTGTTTGTTAACTGTGGCAGGTATTGAGCCTAGGCACACAAGTAGAAATTAAATTGGATCAGTGTAAAAGTGTCATTGCTTGGCTTTTTATAACTCAATTTGAGCTGGCTTATGTAGCTAGGTGTACACTTTAGCTTAGTGGTTCTACTGTGCAAAATTATTTGCAAGTACTATTTTGTATCATTTTTTAAAAAGTGTAGCTGTGTATGGGATTAAAAACAACAACTTTTTATTCTACTGATTGTAATATTACAACTTTAGTCTATTTTGTTAACTGGTAACTTTTAAATTCCTATGGCATTTAGGTCCTTAAAAGAAAAAAAATGTCTTCATTCTTATAACATTCAATTTCCCCCCCCAAAAAACTAACAAACAAAATTCACAAGTTGATGAAAAAAAAATATTGTGTTATGATAACAAATTCCTATGGCATTGTAATTATGTTTAATTAAATTTAGCATGAATTCAATGGGGTTTCCTTTCTGGCCCCAAAATGGTTTGAGAACCCTTGCTGTCTATTAGCTCGCCCCACTCACCCCCATTTGTCTGCGACGGGGACCTTTGTCATGGCGTCTCGTGGGGCGTTGTTCCCCATCGCGGGCCCAACCGGAACCACCTTCCTCGTGGATGTAGGGTAACGCCAGCAGCTCCTCGCACGACAGCCTGAGCGAGGGATCCATCACCACGCACGACTACGCACAAATACATCCATCCAAACGTTTTCCGAGAGACCAAAAAATAGAGATTTAGAACAGTAATTGGTGTCAAGGAAGAACGTTGAAGTGACAAATCTCGACTGAAAGACTAGCTTTGTATGTTGCGGAAGATTGGCTCGTAATCAGTAACGCATTGGGTTCATTGAAGACTTTTGATTGTCCACAGATGTAAATTTGAGTGTGAATGTGTGGCCAGGATGTGCGGAAAATTTGTACATACCTTCATGACTTGAAGAGCGAGGGGGGATGCACCAGAGAATCGCTTTTCCAGAGTTTCCTATTCATAAGAACAAGCGCGATAACATCAGCACTCCTTAAAATATGGAGAAACAAAGGTGCAGATATGAATCACACCGTGGTGTCAGGTTCGGGAATACTGACGCCGCTGAAAAAAACGTTGGACCTGAACACCTGCTGGTGCCGAGGGATGAGGTCCCCTGCAACGACGGAAGAATCATGGACCAATTCCACAGTCTCACATGCGGAATCTTTACGGCACGGTTGGCGGTGTACCGAGAGTTTTGCGAATGAGGTAGAGCTGGTCCACGTCGGACTTCCCGGGCCAGAGCGGATTGCCGCTGAGCAGCTCGGCGAAGACGCACCCCAGCGCCCACACGTCCACGGGGGGGCCGTACTGAGTGTCCCCGACCAGCAGCTCAGGAGCCCGGTACCAGCGGGTCGCCACGTAGTCCGTGTAGTCGTCCTCTGGGCCCGCTGAGCACACAAGAACATGTAAGACACACAAAACCACATGTGCAATGCGGTACACATTCAGGGCGTTTCAAATTTCTGGGTCCGGGAAATTTTTAACAAAACTGTGTTACTAATTTAATTTAATTTAATTTAATCATAAATTAATGAAATAAACTAAATTTAAATTAAATTAAAATTTAATTAAATTGGGGGGGGGGGGGGGACTACATTGATTTTATTATTATTTTTGGGGTAAAATAATAATCCATCCATTTAAAAAGCCCACTACTGATCTCAATAATATGCACACAAAAAAATTTAACATATATGATAAACATTTATCTATATATAATCGTAGGCCTAGTAATCACTAATTATACTACATAAGCCATCTTTCTGCTACAGATACCCAAAGGAGAAGAAGTTTACAAACGTAGTTAGCCTCTGGTGGTAGCTGCAGCTTGTGTCGGACCCAATTGGTCGCTAGCCGGACACCGTGGGTGGTCGTCGCTGAATCCCGTGAAGCGGGCTTGTCTCTCTCTGCTTTGCTCTCGCTAGCTTTTGTTAGCTTCTCCCGCTAGCTGCTCTTATTAGCCGCTCCAGCTCGTTCTTGCTAGCTGCTCTTGTTAGCCACTCCAGCTCGTTCTTGCTAGCCACTCTTGCTCGCCGTCATTGAATTCTATTATTTCACCACTAGATGGCACTAAATTCTACACACTGTACGTGGTAGAGGCTACAATACTGTTCTGCTTATGAGAATACCTCAAGTCTGTTACCTGACAAAATTAGGGGGGCGGGGGACGGGGGGGGGGGCATTTTCATGTTCCCCATTCCTACAGGAAAAAGCCTACTTTGACAGGGGATGTGACAGGGTCTTATGTTCAACGTGAGCACTAAATAAGACAACATTGTGGAGGGATTACAAGGCCCCCTGAGCGTCTACATGACAGCCCGTACGGTAACACATCGCGGAAACCCAACACAGGAAGGGTCAACGGTGCACACGGCTCACAGGGTCGCACTAATTGACTCGGGGTGAAGCATTGAAAGTGAGGAGGCGCTGCTGAATAAGTCATTAGAGTCTGTAAATGCAGGTAAAGGCCACACACGCGCGATGGACCTACTCAGAATGCGAGCGAAGCCAAAGTCGCACAACTTGATGACGCCCGTCTTGGTGAGGAGGATGTTCTCGGGCTTGACGTCGCGGTGGATGCACTGCGACACAAATACAACACGCGTCTCATGTTAAGGCTGATATTCAACACCGCGCTGCGCTATTTATACACTTACTGGCTAAAGATTTTAGGTGGGGGACTGGAGTCACATGACTTGAGTCAGACTTCAATTGCTCATACATAGATATGTGACTACTCCCATTCTCTTTCAATAAGCAATGAAACGACATCAAATAGAAGAGCTGCGTTCAAGATTGTGTCTAGAAATGCACGGCTCAAGACATTTGGTCGATGCTTTGTAAGTCTACTGACGTTGTGCTTGTGGCAGAAGTTGACGGCCTGTAGCGTCTGCCACACGATGCTCTTCAGCTGAGCCTCTGGAACACTGTGGGAGGAGACAACACGAGGAATGTGAACGGGAATGTTTCCCCCAATCTTCAAGGATTTCATCAGGGGTAAAAATAAATAAAGGCCTGGGAAAAAAACTTTTACTTAAAGAATGCAAAAGTCTGGGTAAGTCAGTGGGTCACAGGTTCGATACACATATTGCAAATAAGGGTTAAACCACCAAATATACAATTTTTTTAACTTTAAGATAATTTAATAATGGCCGTTCCAATAGTTTTGCTAAACTTAGAAAGTGGGTGGCTTCAAACAGAAGTCCTGCGTTGTTAACTCATTCACTGCCATTGTAAAAATTTATTTGAACTATTTCTATTAGTTAAACTTTTTTTCCCCACTTTTGTTAACAAGAGTATGAAAACCTAGAAATGTTTTATTGTACATTTAGAACATATATAAAATTTGTAATTAATCAAGAGTTAACTAGTGAAGTCATGCGATTAATTACGATTAAAATTTTTAATCACCTGACGCCCCTATTTTTAATAATCTTTTTTTTTTATCGCATCAGGCGGTTATTTTTTTAATTGTAATTAATCGCATGACTTCAATAGTTACCTCACGATTAATCACAAATTTTATATCTGTTCTAAATGTACAATATTTTTTTTCTAGGTTTTCATACTCTTGTAAAAAGTGGAAAGAAAAAAAAGTTGAATAGAAATAGCTCAAATGAATTTTTGACGTCTATAGCCGTCAATGGCAGTGAATGAGTTAAGTACACATCTAGATGAAAGTACCATAAAATAAAAGATGGAATTATGAATTGATCTGAAACCCAAATTTTTTCAGTATAATACTTTTGCAGGAGACATGCTCATGGCAGCGCTGGTTGGGAAGTACAATCAATCTACTCAATTTGAAAAGAGGAAGCGCTGTTTATCGCCACGGCAACCTTCGGCCAGTCCTTTGTTACCAAGGGCGGCTACGGTTTCTGCCGCGTGGCCTCGTAGGGGAAAAAAAGGTCGGACAGCCTGAAACAGCTGACTTTTGTGTGACGTTAGATTACATAAGCGGGTTTCCACGCACACGCAAACTAGTATACATTGCAAACGTTGAGCCAACCACTGACCTTCATTACTTAGCAGCGGCTGTACTTTCTCCTTCAATTGGTCTCAAATTGGGGCCTTGCATAATTATTTGTAAAAAATTATAATGTTGTATCATTACTCCTGCCCACTTTAGTTTTTGGCCAATTAACGTACCGCAGTAAAAAAAAAGAAATGTATTTAGTAGGGGTGGGAATCTTTGAATGTCTCACGATTCGATTCGATTCCGATTTTGGGTTGTGCGATTCGATTCTGAATCGATTTTCGATTGAGAATGATTTTTTATTTACAATGATTTGATTGACAATGATTTTTGCTTCATTCTATAGATGTGTAAGGAATTGTAATGATCTACTCCAGTCTGACTCGCTAATGCTAATTAGCGCGCTACTTGCGGCACTTTTATCACTCAAAAGAACGGCTCCACGCTGAAAAAAACAACTTTTATTGGAATAGCTTGATCGTGACTTTTTCATTCTACTCGCTAATGTGGCTACAACTTAACAGTGTATTAGACTGCATGGAACCACACTGCCCCTCAGTGGCCAAACCGGGTACAACATGAACAGCGCTCCAAATAAAGGCACAGACAGTCAAAGGCAAGACAGTATAAAATAATTTAAATAAAATAGATTTTGGAACATTTAAAATCGATTCTGAATCGTTCTAAATGAGAATCGTGATTCTTGTGAGAATCGATTTTTTGGCACACCCCTAGTATTTAGCATTACTAAGCATTTAAAAATATATATCAGAGGAACGCAAGAGTCGAGAGTTTGTCAAAATAAGTGTTTTAACTATCGTTGACGGACTATTTCTATTTTATTTGAAAGTAAGCTTCAACCAAGCGTCTTAATTTCAGAATTCCCGACTGGAGCACGTCACTCGCCCTCGAGGGTGTTTTTCCAGTTCATTGAGGACCGTCTGCTCGCAGAACTCAAAGACCAGGTGGAGGCGCCGTTTCCTGCGGAACACTTCCAGCAGGTTGACCAGATTGACGTGTTTCAGCTGCTGCGGGACAAGCAGAGGATGCAGCGTCAACCATGATGAACAATTTAATCTACGTGAGCTTGACTTACTGTACTGTACTATTTACTGAAAAAAATAATCGTACAGCAGTTTCATTTCGGTGTACAACTGTATGTTACGTCATTGAAAACCAGCGCCGCCTACAGTATGTTATGTTGTATCTCATCATCTGCTCACCTTCAGCATGCGAATTTCCCTCAGCGCAATTTTCTTGATCATGGGATCGTCTTCCGATTCCACAAATTTCTTGATGGCGACGATTTGGTCAGTGTCTCTGTTTCTGCACTTGAACACCACGCCATAAGAACCTTCGCCAATTTTGGCCAGTTTCTCGTATTTCTCCATCGGGCAGTGACTGGATAACACCTGGAAAAAGAATTTAAAAAAAAATAGTTTTTAATAAGTCATACTGCAAAACGATAACCAATATGAATACAGAATTGCTTTTTATCATTAACAAACAGTATATTCTGTAGAGTAAATTTGACTCTATTTATAATAGACTCAGTTTTAGAGTAATATTTACACTTGAAAGAGAGTAAAATAAAGAATTTAAAAAATAAAAGTCGCTCAAGGGTTGAGGAACAAAGTCACGACCTTCAGCTTGTGAGAGTGCCACACCACCACCTGAGATATGTCCTTTCTGCTGTTTGCTTATATTCAAAGGAGGAGACCAAAAACGATGTTTGAGTTAGGAAGATTCCAGCTGACGCGAGCGATATGCTAACACACAGCAGAAGCTGCGTGGCTCAGAAAGTAGATCGGCTGTCTCCCAAGCTCAAGGTTGTGAGTTCGTTCTTCGACCCTTGAGTGACTTTTATTTTTATTTTCTCAATTCTTTATTTTACTCTCTTCCAAGTGTAAATATTACTCTAAAACTTAGTCTATTTAGTCCCACTCTAATAGAGGCAAATTTACTCTACAGAATTTACTGTGCACAATGCACAGGCTGAAATATATTTTTTATAGTTGTTTTTGTTAATTAATTAATTAATTAATTAATTTTTAATTTAATGAATTAACGGTTTAAGCATTTTTAATCCAGTACAGTACATTTATATTCAATTAGATTCAACTTTTACCAACAGTAAACCTTTTCAAAAATATTTAGGCATTGAAACAAATTCTATGAGCAATAATTGAATTATTATTTAAAATACTGTTTTCTCACTATATTAAAGTGCAGTGCTGTTCAAACTGCATACACTTGCATTGTCTTACAATAATATTAAATGTACTTTGTAGGACTAAAATGTCTGCTTTGTTTTTGATTAACACTCAGCCAAGTTGCTGTGTTTTAATTATTACAGTGGTATTTGGAGAACTAAGCATTTTTTTAGGTGGTGCTTGTTGAAAAATATTCGAGAATCCATCGTAAACAAAAACAAAAAAAGTTTTCATGGATTTCAATTGGCAACAAAAGTGATCACGGTATAGAACCATTGAGTAACATGTTAACATAAAGAGCTGACGAACAGGATCAGAAAAAAAAAAAAATCTCCACCCTTTCATTCCATCTGCATTAACAAAGCTATAACGCCTCAAATATGCACAAACAGCCAACATAACAATGCTCACCTGTCCACTGCATGGACCACCGACAGTCTTCCAAAATGCCTCCCGGAGTGAGATGAGCCGTGCACGGCTCTCTCTCTCTCTGCTCCGTCCGCCTTTCGCTCGTGCGTCCCACGGGCAAATACTTGAGTAAGTTTTCTTCGTCGTCGTCAACATAGACATAAAAAGTGGCAAACAAATGGACGACGTTTGGGGGCTGCTTCCTAGAAACAACGCATAAAGCGCGATTAGCGGCGTAAAGGTGCCATTCACGTCACTGGTTACGCGGTAACCATGGAGACAGCTTCAATTCGACGAGAGCTTCAAAAACATCGTTTTAGGAATATTAGTCATTGTTGTTGTTCGTTTCTATTGTTAAATGCTATATAAAATTCTGTTAATTATATATATTTTTTTAAACTATAAGTGATTCCAAAATTGGAGGACAATTTCGGCACCACATTTTAACATAATATAATCTATTTATCTTATTTTTTGGTTCCGTCATATAATTGGATTTGTCGAGCTCAACCATAAATGGTACCGTTTTTTTAAATGACATTTTTTATTTGTCATACTTTGCTATTTGGTATTGCTGCGTTACGGATACTCGGGAACTAAAATTATTATTATTTTTTAATTAATTAATTTCTTCTCTGAACCGGTTATCGTCACTAGAGTGACAGGCGTGCTGGGCCTATCTCCCAGCTAACTGTATATGTGCAGAACTGCAAATAAAAAAGTTCAAAATATTGTACATGGTTATCAAAGTGTAGTACAGGGTCCCTCTAATGACCCACAAAAAGTCACATATAGTTCAGTTGTATTTAACATTTCATTCCAATACGTTTATATTTATTATTAGAACAGACTTTGTTTTTATAGTCGTATTTAGGTAAATATTTCATTTAACTTACAATACATTTTAAATATTGAAACGCAGTGTTAATATTCAAATGCACTTGCTTAACAATATTAAATGATTAAAAATATATATTTTTAGGAATTAAACCTCTATCTTGTGTTTGATGGATACTCAGTGTAAAAAGTTCAAAAACCGTTATAGAACATTGTACGTAACCTCTGAATTTGATTTCAAATTGTGTTTTTTTAATTTTCCTCATTATTGAATTTTATTGTGTTCATAAATTGTGTGTATGATTTCTGCTTCTATTCTCCTAATTAGTAGAATATGCGATATATGTGCTGAATCCTGCACATTTAAACAGTCGGTTGCTGTCTGACTTTCCACCAGGGGGCAGTATATTACCACATAAAACACACACACACACACACATTAACTTAAAACCACGTAACAGATACTACAGTGGGGGGGGGGGGGTTGTGTGTGTGTGGGGGGGGGGGGGTTTGGGCGATATTTGAATTGAATTGTTCAATCATGGATATCAGTTAGACAAGATTTTATTTTATTTATGTTTTCAAAGTAAACTAACATACATGACAGCCATAGACTTAATAATAACCACAATATGTTATATTATAACACATGCTTTCGATGGGAACTGCGATTATTTTGTGTACCATCACACATCATCTGTTGACTCAGTGGAAATGTTGTGTCTCATCTTTATTCTTTCTGTTTGTGTTAAAGTGGATGTTTTAGGGGATTTTGTCTCGCCTCTCTTGCTATTAAAGACACCCATTCAGTGTCAGAGTCTGATGAATGGCTCATTCTTTACAGCGGAGAGATGACAAACGACACTCATGGGAAAAGGCAGCCAGACCAGCCTTGCCTCAAAAAGTGCCACATCAAACAGTGGCAGATGGCAATTTAGTAACTGTATGTCCTTCATAGTCGATTGAGTTGCTCTGCTTCCTTGGTGAATCACTGAACAAAATCCTCACTGGTTACGTTTATGGCTCATTTACAACTCAAAGGGATAAAAGTGGTTTGTTTCTCCGTTTTGTAGGAGGAAAACCTGCGTCAAATTCTAAATGAATAGATGTGTGTTTTTACAAAGTCACATTGGTAAGAGCCAATTGCAGTGTTACTTGCTCTAAGTATCACATTTATTGCCAGTGATACAGCAATTACACGATAAGCATTGCAAAAACTACATTCCATACATCATCTGTATGTACAGTAACAATATACTGTAAGTGCAAATATGAATATGCATCTGATGTTAGTGTGTTGATACAGGACTAAGTTTGAGCGAATAATAACAATATTTTGTCCCACCGCCAACTGTCCTGGCATGATTATTACAGAGTTTACCTTTGCTACTTTTCGTGGATTTGTATGTCAACTTATTATTTTTCACTTTCACAATTACATTTTCATGTTATTTGCTTTTTCTTACATTTTTAATTAGCTGTTAGTTTTATTATCACTGAATATTTGCCTTTTAAATTACATTACATTTGCTGTGTTACGTTTGGGATTTTTTTTTAACTGTGATTGCTGCTACTGGATAGAATAAATTTATTTGGGATGAATTGACTAAATTACCTACAAACCAACCTACCTACCTCTCTACCCTAATTTAATTAAAAGTACTAATTTACCTAACTTAATTCAACATCACTGAACTACCTACAACCTAACCAACTTTCCGACCTACCTTCTAAAATTTCAAATTTGAGATTGAGAAATAATCTCTTATACTAACCCAACCTATATATATATATATATATATATATATATATATATATATATATATATATATATATATATATATATATATATATATATACCTAACATAATACATGATCTAACCAACAAACCTGTTACTTACTTACTTAACCTAATCAAGCTATACCTATAACCTAACGAAGCAACTTACCTACCTACTCTCTGGAATTTTCCATAAGAATTAGTAAGTATGTATATTTTTACTTTTTTTACTTTATGTTTATCTACCTACCGATCCCTACCTAACCTACCTACCAAGCTAACTTACAAACCTACTTAGCATAACATACTTACTAAACCTAAATAAATTTAACCTAACCTAGCCTAACCAACTTAAATACCTACCTACCTCCTGACCTAACCCCATAACCTAACTTAGATACCAAAGCTACCAAACCTAACCTAACGACCCACCTACCAAACTTAACTAGCTACCTACCTACCTACCTACCTAACCACCCACCCACCTGTCTTACTACCTAACCTAACTTAACCGCTCATCTGCCCTGCTTAGTGCTTACCTAACCTAACCTAACCCAGTACCAGTAGCAGTACCAACAATAGAGCACCATCAGGCCCAGCCTTTTTATCTCTCCAAAAAGCTCCACTTTTAGATCAGGCCGTTAGGTTTTCTGGCCTGGCAGACGTTGTACTTTCACAGACACCGGGTAAATGTGGTGGTCAGTCATTGAGACGCCGGCGCTGTGCATAGCTTGTTGACATGTCAGTCAGGAGGCTGACCCACAGACAAACCAAGCGTGGGGGTTACAGCCCATGCCAATGCCAATGCCAATGCCAATGCCAATGCCCACCACCCAGCCAAGCCGCCACAATGTGTGCTAGCAGGCAGCAGAGCAGATGTTTTACACACTGCAACCGTTAGCCTCATTTCCTGGGCGGAGAGTTCTGTGCTCGATCCGACGACTAACAGGAACCAGAAATGGCTCGAGAGTGAGAGGAGGCGGAGGGTGGGGTGAAAAGTTAGCTGAGCTCACAAGATCCCACAAATCAGTTTGTCACCAGCAAGCTGTGACAAGCAGAGGCAGAAAGTAGTCCCCCGCCAACCCTCCCCAAAAAAAAGAGGCGTGTGGAGGGAGCTTTGTCACAGGGAGGCGGAGATGCAACAAAACTGAGGTGGAAGACAAACGCATGGATAGACGAAGGACACGCACGGACGCGCCCCCCGCCCCCCAGTGCTGCTGCTGAGTCTGGAGGAGAAGGTGTCAAAGTTCAGGATAGAGCATTTTTAGCTATTGCGACCGAAGGATGTATGTGAAGCTGCAGCAGGTCACATGCTGTTGTTGCTCACAAAAAGGGAGAAGATCATTTTCATGATGGCCTCTACATCAGCTTGTGAGTGACTTTTAAATCAAACAATTCTGACAAGACTCATCCTATTGTCCATTTCTGGGCTCCGTAGTTCAGCTTTACTGGACCTGACTGTGTGTTGAATAGCCCCGGGTGTGTTAAGATGTGTTAAGGAGCAGAGGAAGTGGATTTTTTTGCTTGGCCGAGTGTAAAAAAAAACATGTGAAGAGAAACTGCCTGGTGAGCTGAACAACGCTGAACCGACACATGGAGGGAGGGCGGTCGTCTGCAAGGAGAAGGTCCGAATAGAGTGTGCGGAGGTTATCTAAACATTGGCGTCTGCTCGTGTGTGAGCGCAAGGCTTTTGACAGCTCACACGTCATTGTATTACCTGCCTTGCTGAGTCAGGGGCTTTCCAGTAGCCCGCCCTTCAGAAGACCCAAATGTTAGGAGCTATTCACAGTCCTGAACCTCAAAGACTCTCCACACTGCTTTAATTGTTCTCCCCGAGGGTAAACACCTTGCGTCAGTCGCACCTTTCCGTTCACTTCACCCAAGGAGAGAAGCGCGGAGGCAGGACTCGGCCGAGGCACATCTCCAGCGGCGCGCCATGAAGCTGGCCCTCCTGATCGCGGTGGCGGTCCACATGGTGGCCCGGGGGAGCAGCATGTCCACGTGCAAGACTCTGGACTTGGAGATGGTGAAGAAGAAGCGCATCGAGGCCATCAGGAGTCAGATCCTCAGCAAGCTGCGTTTGCCCAATGAGCCCGAGGAGGACCAGGAGGGAGACGAGGAGGAGATCCCCCCCACGCTGATGTCGCTCTACAACAGCACCAAGGAGATGCTGAGGGAGCAGCAAGCCCAGGTCACGACGGACATCTCCACTGAGCAAGAGGAGGAGGAGTACTTTGCCAAAGTGCTGCACAAGTTTAACGTGACCAGTGAGTACCACGTTGTTCTTTGACTTCATCCAAGATGGCTGACATATTGATAAAACTAAATATCAGAGGTGAGTGACTCGGTTAGGTGATTTAAATCGAGTCACACTTCACTTTTGAGACTAGTGATTTACTAAATTTGCTAAAGTTTAAGAATGAATCGACTTGACTTGGTATTTCACTCCAAAAAAGAGAATTGTTGAACCAATTTAAGATTACAAATGTAATTGTTGACCAACTAAAAAAAAAAAAAAATCTATTGGTAACACACGATTGAATTAAATTAAATTAATCCAAAAGTAATCCAGACGGAGCCCTCAAAATGATCACATTTGGATGCAAGATCAAGTTTGATCAAATCAAGAAAAAGAGACTAGCAGCCTGTTAACTTCACAGTTAGGCTAACTGATGGCAGGCCCATCTCACTTAAGCTTCACGTCGGTATTACATTTGACTGAGAAGGCAATAAAGTAATAAACATTTAAACCAATAAAAAGCACTTAATTATGAATGTCTTAGTCCCACTAAACTAGATACAGGAGCTTCTTGTGCTGCGGGTTATTTATGAACATGGATGTGTGTATTTCCTTCATACCAAGTATCCGATTCAGTTCCTCTAAAATTGTGCGTACATTTTCTGTAGTATTCGCCTAACCCTGTCAACTAACGAAGAAAAACAAACATTCTACAGTTTCGTGAATTAGTCATAAGCGTTTCAGAAAATGGGTGGATGGATGGAGCGATTGGCTTGCCAGTCCCGTAGGTGGCGATAATGATCATTACAAAGTAGTTGACAACTGAGGAAGAAGCTATGGAGTTAAGCTGAGAGAGAGGGGGGGGGGGCGGGGGGGGGGGGTCATATTCAGTTAACAAAATGCTGATCAAAGTTGTTGTTTTTCGTCTTGTGTCACACTCTACTTTTGTGGAAATCAGGTGGTGCTTTTTTTTCAGCCCACTGTCATGCCTTGCCAAGGTAAAAATGATTTGTGTCTTATCGATGTTGAAAAGTGTAAAAGCTCGCCAGCCGCATGTCATCATCGAGCATCTGGTTGAATATCCACATTTCAACGCACCAGCTCATGTTCGATGGCTGCGATTCAAACGTACGTTGGCTCATAAACGATCTTCTGATCTCCACCCAACATCTCCAGGCAACATGATGGCTTCCCAGATCGCACGCTCTGCAAGTTAGCACCACCAAGCATCTGGCCTCGCAATCTTTGACCATAAACACATCTTCATTTGTTTGTGTGCGTCATTGCGCATCCACGTTCACCTCCCTTCTCCACCACTTGAAAAGAAAGGCTCCATCCAGAAGGAGAAAAAAGTAGCTTTTAAAAATGATTTTTTTTTTCTCCCTGCTTGGATTCAGATTGGAAAAGAGCAGACTGGGAAATGAAGACATGACGTGCACTCTTTCAACCGGCTTCATTCCCTCTTTCATTTTCTCCTGAGGGATTGGGGGTTTCCTGTAACTCGAGCGTCAGGTTCTCCCTTGCATATCCTGTCACTTGTTCTCCATCATGGATTTTTATGGACACTTTCCATATAACCCCCCCCTTCAGAGGTGGCAAAGGTATTCACACTCTGTACTCAAGTAGCAGTGCAGATACTCGTGTATTGAAAAGCAGACTGAAATTGACTTAATAAGACTCAATAAAGTAAATTCGGAGATTTGTTTTGAAATTCATCATCGATGCTAGAAGATAATTATGGAATAAAGACCATTAAAACAGTTGAGAGAACATTTTGGAAACGCTGGGACTTTGAACAAACCTGAATGTGAAATTAACAATCGCAAGCATCGCAAATGTTTTCGTCCTCAGTGGGATACGGGCGAGGTCTAAAATATCTCAGAAATCCTTCAAGTAAAGTACAGATACCTGAACATTTTACTTGAGCACAGTGACAAGATGGTCGTACTTCGTTACTTCCCACCCTCTACCCCAAGTCATGCACATAAGTTTGGCCCTCAAACTCTGAGTTATTCCTCCTCGCCAAGCTTCCTGAGCTGGCTATCAGCGCGCTCGCACGTTGGCGAGCGTGACAGGTCAGCTCGGCAGGAAGGAAGGCAGGCTGATGGCCGGCGATATCTCCAGGGTGACTCAGGTCCGGTGCCCGTGGGGAGCGCATGTTTCCTACTTCTATGGAATGCCAGAGAACAGTCCCGGCCTCGGCACGGCTTCCTCTTAAAACAAACCCTGTTCATGCTCGCTGGCTCGTGCTGGGCCCCGGCCAGCCGCGTGAGTGTACGTGTGGAGGAATATTTTGCAATTGTAAGAAAAACACAGGAGGAGGCAGAGGGCGTGGGACACCAGCTAACCTCTCTCTGTTCTTTTCATTAACTCTCCTGTTTTTCAAATTGTCCTGTGTGTGTCTTTTTTTTTTTTTTTTTTTTTTTTTTTTTTACCCGATGACTAACACTTTCCACACACACACCATTCTTCAGCGATGTGAATTTCAGGATGTAATCATTTTATTTTGTGTTTTGGCAGAGGTGGACTCAAGTCAAGTTGGATTTAAGTTGTAAATTTTAGGATTTGGGATTTGCTTAGCTAAAACCTGACTTTGACTTGGTATTTATGAGACTCGACTTGACTCGGGCACAAGGATTGTTTTCAATCTTAAGAGATATTTTAACCGCTATCTGGTTCAGACCCATACATCAAGATAAAAAAAAAAAAAATCTGACATTTAGTAAGTTTAATCTGTTATCTTAAATATGTTCAATATTTGCAACCCAAAAATATTGTGTGTGTGCAACTGTGCAAAGTCGCTGACTCCCGAGTCATGTGCGAATTGTGACGTAAAAAAATGTAGCTAATCAAGACGCGACTCGACTGAAGAACAAGGAAGCGGGTGTACATGAAAACAAACGTGATACACAAAGCACAAAGCATAATAACACCAGCCATTGCCTTAGTTTGAGAATTTGCCTCTAGCTCACGGAACAGACTATAAAGTCCACTTTCACACTGTCACCTAGATTCTTTTCCATGGTCCTTCCTTTTATTTAGCTTAGGATTTTTTTCCTGTATAAAAAAAAAAAAGTCTTAAGAGTACTTTTTACATTCCCGCCTCTCGTGTGTCCTCTTCCATGATACGTCGTTTATTTTTCTTCATTTTGTTAGATCACGGTGAGAGTTCTGGGGGACTTGATTCTAGATTGGTGATAGAACAGAATCTTTATGTGGAGCACACCACACACAGTACAGTCAAAACTGCTAAATGGCAGATTTTTTTGGGGTATATTCATGTGTAGGGTCCAACAGATGAACAATCTTGTAAGATTTGAAAAATCAATGTGTTTATTAAGCCTAAAATAATCTGGCATTTGTCATCCTCGGTCAGTTAGGGGAAAATTATGGGGGGGGGGGGGCGGGGTGGTTCAGCCTGAATGTCTTTATGTGTGAACCAGGCCTCAGTTAAACTGCAATCATGACTTGACACGTGTTTTTGTTAGGGCTCTATTTTTGTGGCCTGTTTAAGTGTGGCACCAAGCTGCGTAAATCAAAGTAGAAGTGTTCACGAATACAGATTTAGACAAATACGATGTACGCAATATCTGAGAGAAATAGGCCTTTTGTGTGCATAGGAAAAGTCTTGCGCCTTTTAAGCGTTGTGTTTATGTTTTTATGTGTACTGGAGTGATAATGAAATGTTCTTTTCACTGGTCGTAACCAAACAAAAAAAACATTCGAAAAGTCAAATGGACAAAAACTTACCTCACTTTAGTCAAGTCATTACTTGGCTTAAAGCAAGTCAAGTCATAAAATCTTGCTCAATCACACGATATAAATTCACGCATTCCTTTATTAGTTTCTTGCCTTCTCATTTGAACGTCACCGACATGAAGCTTAGCTCATGTTAGTTAAACTGCAGCTAAAATTTGTTCTAGACTTTATAGTGTCAGAAGAAGTTAAATGCTGTACTTCTCTTATCTTTGAGTCCAAGTTTCTCATTTGCTTCAGCCAAGCAATTCCCAAGTCATTAAACAGTCGGCTCAAATCGGACTCAAGCCAAGTCACGTGACTCAATTCCCCCAACTCTGGTGTTATGCGTGAGCGTGGGGGCAAAAGGCAAATATATTTGCGTTCAGTGTGTTCATGGAGAAGTTCAATTAAAGGTCTGGTTTGTTAATTAAAAAGTAGAAGTGACGACTGTCACTGCAGCTAATATGCCTCAGAGCGGAAGTGACCTCACTTCCTGTTTCACTTCACTTCTCTTAACCCTCGGCACATTTATCTCACTTCACACAATTACCGCTCGCTTTCACTCTAGTATAGTGAGTGCTCCTCTGACATGGGCGGCACCCACCAAAATGTCATCTGGTTTCCCCCCACAAGCCGACAGCTTCTTTTGGGCCTTTTGGACTCGCTTGTTCATGTCAAAGCGCCAGCACAAATTCTGGTAAAAGTGTTACACAAGAAGCGGACCTGCGATCCTGGTACAGCTCAGATCCAAGTCCGGGAAGTATGCGTGAAACGAGGAAAAAAGAGAATCATAGCTTTGGCATTCCCAAGCAAAATAGAGGATTTTGGGCGCAGGCCAAGACCAAGCAGCATCGATAAACATTCCATCGCAATCCTCCCTCCCATCCACCTCTGCCCCCCTCCTTTACTTTACTACTAATCCCACATGCATTCTTCTCCTTCAACCATGTTGTGCCTTTCCTGCTCACCTTCACCCATTTATGCGCAGTTTCGAACGTTTAGATTAATGGCAGGGATGTCCAAACTTTTTTTTTTTTTTCACTTAGGGCAACATGCAGAAAAATGGGCAAGGGGGGGGGGGGGCGGGGGGGGCTCATGTCAACTTGTTTTTCAGAAACAGGCTAGAAAAACAATTCAATATGCTGTAACACATGCAAAGCAGTAAATCATAAAAATATTTGTAAAAATCTTTATTGTTCACAAAGGAACATGTTATTGTCATTAAATATAAAGCATTTTACATGTAGGTATCTTGTAACTTTAAACTTTTTTTTTTACATTTTTAATCTGATTTCTTTTTTTTAAGACTCGATTTACAATTTTAAATAGAAGAACTGCATTAGAAATGTTAATTAAACTCGTTTCACCCCCCAAAAAGATAGAGTATCTTACAACATTTAACTGTGTTACATGCAAATCTATAGCCTAACATACAGTAATCAGATTGCCCGAGTCATTTTAAAAACAATGTTTTTGGACATTAAAAAGAGCCCAATTGCTTAGTTTCATCCCTTGCGGATTACCATGACATGGATGACTGATAATATATAGACATAAACAAGCACATTGGTATTTTACTGTTAATTTAAGTTAACAATGACATTGCAATTGTGCTAAAGAACGTAAGGCTAAAGAAACTTATTTACCAGTATAATGTACATTTTAATTAAAAAGTGTGAAATAACATTACATTTTTATTAACTTTATAATTTTTGTTTAAGAAAACTAGTGTTTTATATTTAAACATTTTCCCTTTTGATGCAGGCCATGTGCAGTGTTATTATTAGAATATGTGGCACGCTACTAACAAAATAAATAAAATGGTAGCGGGCTGCAAATGACCCACGGGCAAGATTTTGGACACCCCTGATTTATGGTATGGTTCTGTATTATGTCGGCCTCTGAAGGGAAGGGGGGCCGTGAGTGTGTTCCCAACTTCCACCCCCAAAAAATAGAAGTAAGAAAACAAAACCCTCTTTCTTTAAGCTCAACATTGCCGCAGGTGGAATCGATTCCTTTTTGGCTGCCGTCACACTCTGCATGCGTGCACTTATTCAATTTTGCTAATGTGTGTGTGCAGCTGGAAAAGACATTGGCGATGAAAAACAGTTATGTTATGTCATGCGTACATTTGGCCCCTCCAGTGTTACCAATCAGTAAATATCATAAGGTAAACATATGAAATCTTAACTTTAGGGTTACACAGCCAAAACTTACTGACAGATGTTAACTGTGATACTTGAGCCTGCCTGCAATTACCAGAATGAATAAAAATCAATGTTATGTGATATGAATGAGATATCTGCCATTGTGACTGTTGAGTTAAAGAGACCATTAAATGTGATGTGAATATGAGACATTATGGGCACATATGTACAGTATGACACTAAAATGATGCTAATAAGGTATACATAAATAGGTCATTAAATATTAGAGGGCCATAAACTACGATGTAAAATATGGTAGACTCTAGGGCGGGTGGGCTAGCCATCCATTTTCGGTCTGGTCGCACCCCCGCTACCTTCCCCCGTCGATGAATATTAATCGCTGGATGTCGGCTGCTCGCCACCCGTACCCCGGACGGACCCTGTCGACGAATAGGATTCAGCGCATGTGCTTTGTGAACTGACAGGGGAAGAATCAGAGCAGTCCAAAGTAAATGATGAAATATTTGAATATGATACCAAACGTTTCTTTACTTGTCACATCCATGCGGGTGTTGAGAAATGAAATTCCCCGTCCAGACTAACCCTTTCTTTTAAATCCCGCAGGAATAAACTACTCTGAGACCACCAAGAACTCCAGAAACGTCACGCTACCCTTCAACGTCTCAGAGATTCGGAGCAGTGTGGGCGATTTTCACCTGCTGACCAGCGCCGAGCTGCGGATACTCATCAAGCAGCCCACCATACCCACCGAGGAGCGAGTCGAGCTGTACCGTGGCGTGGGACCGACAGCTCGGTACCTGGCATCCCGCTTTATCACCAACCAGTGGAAGGACAAGTGGCTCTCATTTGATGTAACAGAGACCTTACAGAACTGGCTCCAAGGCAAAGGTGTGTTTGAGACATCACACCATTGTGTCAAAACCAGAGGACGTTGACTCGATTCGCCAAATTTAGGGCTTGGGACGGGTTTGGCTAAAACTTAGGAAAGACTCGACTCAACTTTGATTTGGTATTCATGCACACAACTTGACTTAGACTTGAAACACACAAAGTTTTTCCTGTTTACAGTTGAAAATCTGCATTTTCAACATAGTGTGTCATTTGGTTTGTTTTTGAAAAAAAAAAGAGTTTTTTCCATGCCATAAACAACACAGAACAGTACTCTACTCCAAGGATTCATATGAACTAAAACAATATTGATAAATTTGAATAAGCGGTTAAGAAAATGGATGCATGGATGGATGAAATCGATGGATGGTTGGATGGATGGAAGTCAAGACTTAAGTCAATTCAAGACGTACTTATAACTTGAACGTGTGTGTCTTATTCACACCCCTGGTCAAAACGTTTCCATTTGGAATGTCTGTCCTTGCAGAGGACGAGCAGGGATTCGAACTTCGTCTATTTTGCGAATGCAACCAGAGGAGCGCCGTCGCCACTTTCAGCTTTTCCATCTCCGGGATCGACAGCGACCGGAGCGACCTCGGAATGCTAAAGCAGATGACCCAGCAGTCTCCCTTCATCCTGACCAGCTCCATTCCGCAAAATGCCAGTGGCCAGCGTAGCTTGCGGAAAAGACGCTCCACAGACACGCGAGACACCTGCACGGCGTAAGTCAACCTCATTGTTTCACGATGCACAGGGGCAGAGTCCAAATCCGTAATCATAAAGTACATCTTCGTATGTTTTCAATGCAGCCAGACAGAGACTTGCTGCGTAAGGAGCCTCTACATCGACTTCAGGAAAGACTTGGGCTGGAAGTGGATCCACCGGCCGACCGGTTACCATGCCAACTACTGCATGGGTTCCTGCACTTACATCTGGAATGCTGAGAACAAATACTCTCAGGTAGGGAGCAACGGCAGACGCTGTTCACTACTGATCACCTTGTGGTGGGTGAGTCGATTAAATATTGCTTTGAATCCTCTGTGAATCAAAACCTGCTTATCTTAACTGAATGAAAATGGCAGATGAATGCTGCAGTGCTCCACTTGGATTTGTTTAGCACTGCAGACTCTGCCTGACAAATGTAATGAGCAATCAGAAATCCCTGCCCCTGATTGAGGCACTGTTTAAAGTATTTTGACTGCAGGAAGGCTTTACAACTGAACTTTTGGAGGACTATTGTGTGCTTGTACCATGGAAACTACTGTCTAAATTTAGTTACAGGGTCATTTATCAGGGTCAAAAGGGGTAGTCTTTCCAGAGATACAGCAACCTTTTGAATTGGTTCTGTTACACGGAAACTCCCTCCGATTGATCCTTTCAAGTCCATGACTCAGGAACTAAGAATTCCTGAAACTGCAGATGGAAATCCACAAAAGGTGAATCAAGGCAACAGGACTGGACACGATTCTTGAAGAAGTCTCGCCTTTCATTCAAAAGTCTTCCTAGATTCTAAATGTTAGGTGTGAACTCCCACTATTTGTTGTCTCTTCTGGGTATGTTCCGTGGGGTTGTTGCCACCATTGCCATTGAAATTGAAATCCATATTCTGGGAATAGGTGAGGAAAGTTCCAGGGTGGTGTGGCAGCTTTAGCTTTGTCGCAGTGTCTAAAAGCCCAGTGATGACCGTTATATTAAAGGTTATATCCCAGCCAATGGAGACAAGGCGATATTTTTTCAAACATTCAAATTTGTCAGGATTATAAAAAAAACACTCTTCTCTGGGGTCTGTCAAATTTAGAAGAAATTTAATTCCACTTTAATAACAAAGACTTTAAGAGCGTTTTTTTTATCCATTGTCCTCTGTAAAGCACTTGTGTATGAATCATGCTATACAAATTAACTTGCCTTGTCTTCAGATTCTGGCCCTGTACAAGCACCACAACCCGGGAGCATCGGCCCAGCCATGCTGCGTCCCACAGGCGCTGGAGCCCCTTCCGATTCTCTACTACGTCGGCAGGCAACACAAGGTCAGTCCGAAATTCGCTTTTAAACGTGAGAGAGCACCCATGTGATGTACCTAATGGCTTTATTTGGATTTTAGGTGGAGCAGCTTTCCAACATGATTGTCAAGTCCTGCAAGTGTAGCTAAAAGATGACAAGACTTGGAAATGACATGGAAGAATCCCTCTTTGGGAACACTGATGGAAATGATGAAAGGAGATCCAAGCAGGAACTCTAGGAAGTCAGTCGCCCATCGCCATGTTGGAATCAAACCGCGATTCAACCTTTCATTGATGTCATTAATAATAGTGTACTGTATATACTTTTCCATTGCATTAGTGACTTTTGAAAAGGAATAATTTATTTTGAGATGATCAGACACATGCAAGTGTCATATCAGAACCCAATGGGTGTCGATTGGACGATGGATATCTGTCACCAAGGTCACGTAGCTGAAGGCATGGAAAACAGCTGCTGTTGTTATCGGGGGTTTCCCAGGGGACATTGCAGCAGGTGTGTTTACAAAGGACAGCAGGCGAGTGCACGAGGGATGCTTTGCTCCACGGAAACTCCCTCCGACTGAGAATTTGACTTTGCTTTTTCAACTCGTGTAAGTGTTTATAGTGTTTTTATGTCATTGTTATTGGGTTTGTTTTCATGAATGAATGTCAGCTTGAGCATGTCCAAATGAAGCTTTTTCCATGCTGTCAAAAATAGACTCATTTGCCACCGTAGTCGGTTTCAAATTTTGGGTTTGTCTTTTATCTGAACAAGTTTTTCGGGGGTTTTTTTTGCACTATAGTAAACCCCCGCTTCGCAGCAGCGTTTGGTCCATATCACTCACCAATTCTGAAAATCCCAGAGTGACGTTCATTAAAAATAAACATCTTATAGAGGATTACATCTTTGAACAATGCACTGAAAATGCACTTGTTTGGCGGCTTGTCAAGCAAAAATGAGACCTCTCTCGTTTGTTAGCTTGCAGAACAAAAACATACACATGCGGTGAAGACTGTAATGACTTTATTCTGCTAACAACCCAGGCAAAAACGTCGCTCCTCCCTGGCATAAAAAGGTCAGAGAACAGTCGTGATGTATCACGTCAACATATTGCTTTTACTAATTACTATTTTCCAATTAGCCAGGGCTTTAGTACCATCTAGTGGGATTTTAGCGTGTTACAGAAAGAGCACAAACACATGAATATGTGAATTTCAGCAAACTGGGAATCGGTTCCACAAAAAACACAAATACAGTAGGAGAAATGGTTGACTGCATGTGTTTTAGGAATGAAGCAACATGTTTCACAGTTCATTTCAAGTTCAGATTTTGTAAATACATAAAAAAGAAATAAACACTGATTTTACATGTGTACTTGTGTATGTGTTGAGCTCGAGAAGCCTTTTTACTTCGGACAACATCTGGATTTATTTAGAGGGCCCTCGGCAGATTAGATTAACGTTGCAACACATAGAGGCTCAACTCTGATTGGACAAAAATACAACATACACATACTGGAATCAGTCTAGCCAATACTACGAGATGAAGAGAATAGATTGTTGGGAATAAATGTTTACAATTCCACGCTTGGTTAGGTTGTAAATATAGGTCAGTGCTTCCGATAGTGTTTAGGCAAGCAGAGAAGGCCTTGGTTGCCCTGACTGACCACTACTGCGTATAACACAGCTAACACGAACATTCCTGGATGCACAACGCCATTCTTGGCACCAAGACCTTGGACGCGTGCCACGGCAACATTTTTGTGTGCACCTCACACCTAATGGGGCCCTACCTCTCTGCCTCACAACGCCGGGGATTACTGACAACACATGAGGCTGGATTGGGAATGACGAGCGCAGGTCCAGACCCGTTGGTACAGCCCAGGCTTTAGGGGCCGTGACTACATGGAAAATGAAGCACGGGTGAAAACACTGAACCCACTGACATGAATCCCCCACCCTCACTGGTCCCCCCTCGATTTACGTAATTTCACGTGGCTTATAAAGTGACGACAATCTGCATCGTCTTGTTCCAAAAGTGTTACCCCAAATTCCCCAGGGTAGTAAAATTCTAACTAAACAAAACGAGATGTGTTGCCAGTTTTTAAATTTTACCGCTCCCGAGGTACATGATGTTCTGTGGTATCTTGGCAAGGCAGATGTAATTGGAATGTTACAAGGAGAAAAGGGCATCATTAACAAACCACAACAAGCAAAACAAGCAGTTTTGGGGGAGGCGGAGGTAGGGGGCAACAACATTGAAATTGTGCTGCAGCTCTCCCTGCGATGACTAAGCGCGACAAAGTGAGGAGGCTCATAAATCTGTCACGGTGTAAATGGAACGCTCCCATAGGGGAGTCGAACTCAAGTGGGCTCATCCTCGAAGGCATCGCTCGTTTTTCAGCAGCTGCTTCCTGCTGGGCCCTCCGGCTTTTGATGAAGGGGCCCCTGAAAAATTGCTGACACCACCCGAACATGTGGAGAACAGTGGGGGGACACTTAAATCTTGAGTGTTTCCACATAATCATCGTCAAGCAGGTGTTGTGTCAGCACTCATGACTGGACATGATGAATGAGTGAGTGTGGCTGCATCTCATCCACAGCGAAGGCAGAGTGTGGAACCTTGGGTCATAAGCCAGTGCACTGGGGGACAGGTTTTATAGTTTTCCAGAATCAAAGTGCACTGTGCAGGCACTATTAAGAAATATAAAAAACAATGGACTTGAAAAAGGTAGAAAAACATCATGAAATGGGGAATGTATTACTTAACTTAAGCACAAATAATATGCCAATAGAACAGGAAAAATTGGCTTGGCAAAATTTATTAGTACACGTAGATATTTTGCCTCAAAAGCCCCCCACCAATGTCTATTAATTAGTGCATTATTTATACTACTCACACCTAGACAAATTCTGATTGTAAGATAAATGTATTATTTTATAAGAATCAAGAATCTTTTGTTCCAGCAGCTTTCGGCACAACTGAAAAAGGCGCATAGTATGAAAACACCAAACTAGACTACATAATCAATCATTTAAAAGTGCAGACGATTTGTGCAAAAAGGCAGATATTGCAACATTTTGTTAAAGTGTAGTACAATGTGGGTCTTTGCAGTTTAAAATACATAATCCGAAGGTGAGCGGAGGGTGAGTATATTTGGAAATGGGGTGATGCAATTCACCGCTCTGGGGAAAAAACTATGCAACAGTCTGTTGGTGCGAGTCCTGATACTTCTGTACCAAGAGTTCGTGTCCCAGGTGGGTGAGGTCTGCAGCTATTGGACTAGCTCTAAAAGGATATTTTATGATTTCACATATTTTTTTAATCTTTGTTAGAGTTTAGATTTTGCAGTGTTAGTAAACAAAAAAACAAAAAAAACGCCAAAATTTTATGAACTTTCAGCAAAATTGAATCAAGGCAACTGGGCTCATTTTAGTTTAGAGTTTAGATTTTGCAGTGTTAGTAAACAAAAAAACAAAAAAAACGCCAAAATTTTATGAACTTTCAGCAAAATTGAATCAAGGCAACTGGGCTCATTTTAGTTGTTAAAGACATTTCACATTTAAGCCAGAAGGCTTCTTCAGTTTAAGTATTGTTATGGTAATATTATAGAACTATTCATTTGTTTTTACGTTCTTCAGTATTTTCATTTCTAATAAGAGCTGGTTTAAAGCAGGTGTTAGGGTTAGGGTTAGGTCAGCTTGTTTTCTAACTTCACCTGAATCAAATGATCAGCTCATTAGCAAACTCTGCACAAGCCTGATAACGATCCTGATTATTTGTTTTCAGGTGTGTTGGAGGAGGGAGATGTGGAAAACATGCTGAATGCTGAAAAGCCTTTTGACAAAAAGACGACATAACCTTAACAACCAGAAAGTCCCCAAAAAATCTAAAAGGCTTCTTTAAACTATTCAATTCTGAAACAGCAAACGCAATTAGGAGAATAGTGGACTGAGAATACTATTGTTTGGTTTCACTCAATGGGGGGCCTTTAGGAAAGTGAGTGTACTTTCTGCTCTCTCATCAGCTGTAACTAAAATGGAACATGGCCCAGCACAATTTTACTTGTTGAGCGTGCAAAGCTAATAATCACGCAACATGTGCGCCGATTTGACATAGTGCAGGCATCACAGGATGCTATTCTTGGCCTTCTGACTCACAGCCAGGTCGATGACATTTGCATTCGTACAGCACCAGGTCATTCATTAAGCGGCGCGGAGTAACTCCTGCTTGCGTGCGGCCTAAAAAACACACTTTGATGTCCTTCTGCATACAGCTGCTTGCCTGCGGCTATTGATGCTACAGGTGGCCAGTGTGTGTGTAAAAAAACAACAACACAAAAACGCGGCATCAAACATGTTGGCCCGAATGCTTTGAGCTTGTTTCAGTTCCATTTGACATTGTACCTTCAAGGCATGTAACAATAAAAACAACTGTTAAAAGAATCATCATCATCAGTTGCCCAACTTGCGTACAAATGGACCAACCAAGAACTACTCATTAATATAACTACAGTGCATTGAACTCCAGCCTATCTGCGGTTGACTATTCACAAAGTTAAGGGCCGTGGCAAAGTAAGTGACGTCTCGAGCTGAAGTCGGATAGGCCGGTTAGTCTCCGCGCTAGCATCTGAGCGCGGGTTGTGGTCAACAGCAAGATCCTTACAAGTGTCGTTGTTCTCATTTTGTATTTATGTGCCACGCCTTGCATGCATATACAATAACCTATTACATTTTGTCGTCTGAGAGATTGTCGAGTTCGATAGATTTAATCATTCCATCCTGTGCAAACCGTGTCTGAGATGGAAAACAGGCATCGGTCACCAGAAGAAGTGTAGCAAAGACGTTTCACTCAACTTTTTGATGGGAAAGAGATCCGGTCGAAAAACTCATGTGACCCTGGCTAATTTGTCCATCTTTGGGGAGATAGCACAGGGAAACATTACCAGATGGTCAGAATAAGACTGACAGAGAACTTCCATACATCTCTTGCATTGGATTACATGAGCTTGTCCATGTGTTGATAATATTGCGGCAGGTACATGTATTTTTGTTTGGCTTTTGTTTATTGCCATATCTGTCCTTGATGTGGTTGCCTAACAAGAGAAGTAAGGGTCGTCCCTCATCCACCTGTCTTGTTGAAACAAACCTCCCCTCTTCACTCTGCTCACACCTGCAGTTTACCTCAAGATGCTTATCAGGGTCTTTTTGACAGCCTCATCGCATTTCCTTTCTTTTAAGTCTCCTCTCAAACGTCTGTGGCCAAAAGCTTGGCAGCTCTTTGAAGACACGCAGCCAAGATCATTCTGAGTTATCGCCACAGCAAAACACTGTGGCCGATGGGGGCAGAGAACGCCAATGAGGGCGAGATAGAACTCAAAGACCACACACGGATGTGCTTCTGAGACACATCGCATACGGGTTCAATGTTCCTGTCCAAGGATTTTGTTCATCTTCATCATCATTGTCAGCGAACACCGGGGTGTAAAACACAGAGGAGAAACTCTTCAAAGAGAAACGTACAAAGGGAAAGTATGCCTGAGTGCTTATAAAACAAACTGCTCTGACTCACTCAGGCTGAGAGAGAAATGTTTGCAAAAAAAAAAAAAAGGGAAGGTACCAATTACATCTGGATCCTCACATTCCCGCTCCCCCACCCCTCAGTTCCTTCCATCTTGTCAATGCGGCCCACAAAGGGCCCCTCTCCACTCTCAGAGGGACGAAAGTGGGAACTGACTGAAGGGATGAAGATGAGGTTCACAGTGATTGATGATGATGCATGGACGCGAGTCTGAACTTGGTAGCGTCCCTACTGGTAACCGGGGCAACAGGCAAAACAATACACAGGGAGAAGCATCCTTAAGACTTTAAGGACCACGGATCTGGAACAAATCCTCAAAGGGTGACAGGATCACTCAAGATATTTTGTTGGAGATCATTTATCTTCCTTCAACATGTGTGCACAACAAAGATTGTCAAACAGTCAATATGCATCCCTTCAGCATACTTCCTTGACACCAATGCTACTTTCCTATTAACCATTGCTGTAGTGCTATCTTGTAGCATCTTAGAATGTTTATGAAAAAGCACCAAAAAAAAACACTAATAGGTGAAATTTTCAGAAAATAGCTGACAGTTGGTTCCAGAGGAAAAAAACATTAATCTATGAATTTGCGAAGAGCGAACTGCAAATGGGCGGAGGTTTACTCCCCGCACTGCCCACCACCACCACCATCTCCTTCCCGCTGGCTCTGAATTCCCAAATCAACACCACATTCCTCCTTCCCATCCCTCCGTTTATGACACACTACCCTTTGAAGCTGCATGTGTATCTCTGTGTCTAAATCCAACCGCCCAAAATTTGCAACATGCAGTCGAGATACATCTGAGTAGACCACGCTCAGATGGCAGAAAGGTAGGCAAGGAAGGTCCCCGAGCTGATGTATTCGGGTTTGGCAGCGGTAATAGTCTAGTTAGTTCAAAAAGAAAAGTATGTATATAATGTGCATTCCGCTATTCAAATATTGCAATTGGTATCGCACAGTGTAATCATTCAAGTGAGCAGGATCACAAAAGAAAAATATATGTAATTTGTTAATCACCGTTGAAATAATCTGATTTTAAACCCATTTAAATGCTAGTTATATTTAATGTGCGTTATAAGGGGGTCTGAGAGCCCCTGTCAGTCACCCTGCCTGAGAAGGCTCCATGAGTCATCACCGCTATAATCCCGGGGCACGCTCCCCTCTGAGGACGAGCATCGCGAGCCTCAGACAGGGTGAAAAAACAAACAAACAAGTTGTCTAATTAGAGAGGGCGGGGGTGTCAGGGTGTTGTCGTGGGCGATGGAGGTCAAAGTATGCTGAGTCATCCATCTACGCCCACTTCCTGTAATCGGGGCGTCACGAGGGAAAATTAAGTGTTTAGTCTGTACGTCCTTTTTGCAACATTCCATAAAGTCTCATTCGCAACACACAACACTCACTTCTTAGGTGCATATTGGTGGTGAGAGTAACTCATAATAGTATATTAACACAACATTTTGCCAATGATTCCAATTCCGCTTGGACGAAAGCCATGTACAGTATGTACAGTATATATAGAAATAATTTCATTTTTTAAGCGATGAAGAGAAAATGTCTGTCTATCCATTTTCTTGAGCACTCAACTGCGTTGCAGGTGAGCTGTAGCCTATCCCAAATGACTTTTGGGGAATTGGCAGGGCACCTGGACAGATCGACAGCCAATCACAGGACACATATACAGTAGACACAGAGTACAAGCATTCACATTCACACCACCAACAACTGAACGCATGCTACCTTCCATCAGTGCCTTATTTGTGTCACTGCTAAATGTAGCCTCAGACTAGATCCGATCTTAAACTTTTGAACTTCAGAGTTGCTGAATATTTAAAAATCAACCATGTTCTTGCTCTAATGTAGCTTTTTTTCCCCCCTCCCACTTATATTACGGGTCACAGACTATTTGCTTTACCTATAGCGGAGAAACATTCTGATACACAGGCGTACTGTATTACGAAACACAAAAATGATTTGTGTAATTACCAACTCTGTTAATGTAGGGCAGCTGTGTCCTAAACTTTACATTGGGTGGTGGTCTAATAAATTTCCTAGGCTGGCTGGTCGATGAGTTTTAGAAGCCAAATGCGGCCCTAGAGACCGAAAACCTCGCCCATCCCTGCATTAAATCAAACATCAACGCTAATCTCTCTAACGATGCGGTCAAGTTAATTCAAGATGATGTTTGGCACTTAGTACAAGTACAACACCACCATTTGGCAGCCATCTTGGTAATGCCGCCGGGCAGCACTTTGGCGCTGCTGTGTAAATAAACGGGGGGAGTGGCCACCGTTTAGTTTACACAGTCAGCAGTGGTATCTGATGAAAACTAGTCCACATCATTTCACGCAGCTTCCCCGCTTGTGAGAGATCACCAAGAGTCTTCCTGATGGACATGATAAACTTCCCAAAAACGATACAAATTTGCTATTGTCACACAAGGTTTTTTTTCTTCTCAAAAATAGGCTTTTAAAAAATCCCATGGCATTTCGCTGTACATGTTGGTAATTATGTTTAGAATTAGTAAAGCATTATTTACTAACCCTAACCCTAAAACAGCTACAACACATGCACATTCTAAGATGACCCGCCGATGACCTCAACGGACGCCGTCGCTCTACACTCACAGTGGCTACCACTAAAGCTAGTTAACATCCGGCTAACTGTACATCCTTATTCATTCACTTCCACATCACTCAATAGGTCAGGCCCGCCCTTTAAAGGTACACACACACACATTCAATTTCATAGATCCTACAGTGTAGAACATGAGGATGGCAACTCCAAGTGGACAAAAATAATAGCTGCACCTCGCATGCATATACTGAATATATGCATGAAACTTACAAGAAATAGCTGTAGCCTCAAACACATTTTATTTAACAAATTTTGAGGGGGAAAAATGCTCAATTAAACCAACACATGTCACAGGACTCTTTGACAATGCAAATGTGTGGGCTGGATTAAAGAACGGATCGGGCCCGCGGACCATACTTTAATCACCACTTATCTTGGGGCCTTAGCAGACAGTGAATTGAAGGCAGTTTATTGAACATTACATTGGTCCTTGGAAACCACATGCACAACAAACAACAAACAGCCCCCCCCCCCCACTGGCGTCAGCAACCTCCTTGAGGAGATGCATTTGAGGTGAACAAGAAGACAATCACGTTGCATCTGATGCACACGTGTCCTACTCATTTACCTGCTCTCTCATCTCCATGCTGGCCACCCAAGTGTACAGGATGTGATCTAATACTGCTCTGGGAGGAATCAAACTCACTGAAGATTAAGGGGGGAAAAAAAGAAGAAGTATCTTTTAGGAGGGTCTGGAAGGCGCCCAAAGCTCTATTAGTAGTTAATACTAACTGACAGGAAAGTCCAACAGTAACAGCAACAGGAAGAGGAAACACCCCCCACCACAACATCCTGAATGGTTTGTCAGTGTGAAACTGGATATTTTCAGAAGCTGAATTTGAGCGTCACAGCTGGTATACACATGGCATACAAACATGGCTATTTTTAATTCTTAATTATTAATTTCAAGCGCATGCATATGTGAACCGATGCGCCAATAAAGCAAATATACTAAATATCCTCAAACTAATTACTCTTACCTATCTTAACTAGCTTTGGTCCAATTAAAGTATCTGGAGCATATCTCACTTAGTCGTCGCAGGGCTTTTCCAAGTCAACAAGATTAGGGAACATGGATTTTAGTTGTGAGTGTAAGCTCTCATTTTAATATATACAAGCTGCATCTGAGTATAAGTCGCAGAACCAGCCAAACTATGAAAAAAAAGTGTGACTTGTAGTAAAAAAAAAAAAAACGGTATTATAGTGTCGTGGAACCACACCCCTTGACTCACTCTTGATAATGGGGGTCCTCTCTGTGGGAAAGCTTAGAACCATGTGTGCAATGCTCAAGCCCAACGGGAGTAAAACAAACGCACTGCAACAACACGCCGTCGCCCCCGGTGTGCGAAAACGCCGACCGCACGGGCGGATGAAAGCTTTGCGGAGGACCCGCCGGCGTGCCAACGTCGCTTTGAACGGTAATCCTGGGGGATTCTCGCTTGTTTTATGAGCTCTGCTGCTAACTGGTCGCCGTCTGGCACTTTGGTACGACTATGCAGCGTGGTGGCAAGCAAACACACAACCGCCCTGTCTGACTCCAAGTGAGCTGTTTCAACAGCTCCTCGCAAAAAGTACGGCTCCACGGTGACGGATGCAAGAAACTCTTAAATGTGTCACAATGATCATCAGTGCAGCTTTTGAGCTTTTCGCTCACAGTGTTTATAAGTCCTCATTAAAACAACTTTTAATAATGATTGAGGCTTTAAGGAAGAAGCCAATCCAGATTTTTTTTGTTTTGTTTTTGTACTATAATATGTATGATGTCCCCTTTAATTAAGCATCAAAATCAACCCATTTTAATCCATCTCAGGGGGCGGCCATTTTGCCACACAGTTGCTCAGGGTTTAGGTAACGACCAATCAGGGTTCACCTGTTTTTTGAGTTTGGTCATGTGACGTTCGCAAGCTGAACCGTGATTGGTCGTTACCTGTGCACTGAGCAACTGTGATGTCATTTTAACTCGAAAGCAAGTGGCAAAATGGCCGCCTCCTGAGCTGGATTAAAAATGTATAGATTTTGCTGCTTAATTCATATTCTACAAACGCAATATTAATCAGTCACTCCATTTAAAACATGCCCCATACGAATTTGATGTCATGTTAACTCATTCACAGCTATAGACGGCTATAGACGTAAAAAATTATTAGTTTCACTTTTTTTTTCACTTTTGTTAAGAGTATGAAAACCTAGAAACATTTTTATTGTACATTTAGAACAGATATAAAATGTGTGATTAATCATGGGTTAACTAGTGAAGTCATGTGATTAATTACAATTAAAAAAATGTAATCGCCTAATGCCCCTAATTTAAAAAAAGAAAGAAAAGATTGTAAAAAAAATTAGGGGCATCAGACGATTACACTTTTTTAATTGTAATTAATCGATTAATCACAAATTTTATATCTGTTATAAATGCACAATAAAAAAAATGCCATGAAATGGGTTAACGTTAAAAATAATGCAAAATTTATCAGCAAACATATTCGAAGAAGAAGTTAATTTCTGCTGTTAGGGGTCACCACAGCGAGTCACTCACATAATGTTTGACATAGTTTTTACACCGGATGCCCTTCCTGACAAACAACCCTTCTTGGGACCTAGGAATAGAATGTTACAATACTTCAACTTGAGTACAAAAAACGGCAACCATCTTCAACTTTTCAGATGATCCAAATCCAAATCTTCAACCCACTCTGCTGGGTCAAAATAATGAACTCAATCTTGAGTAAAAGTAAACCAATTTGCTCAAAATCCACAGTTAACCAGTAAGTGGGTTGGGAGAACAACCTAGAATTTTTTGTGTGCGTACTCTACACGAATGTGAATTCAACTACTAGATGGAAGGTTCATATGCTTCCTTTCTTTAATCCCACTTGAAAAAAAAAAAACAAGCGTCTTCTCACATATATGTTCTATTCTCATGCGTAGTTGTTGCTTCAGTTTCTCATTTCCTGTTTGGGGCGTGCATCAGATGATGTGTCCTCGTGCACGTTACGACGTAAAGCTCGCGATGCGAACGAGACGGAGCAGAGGAGTGGCACGAGGTCTGTGGGAATGTGACCGGGAAGGAAGAGAGGAGGAGATGAGGGGAGGAAAAAAAATCCTGAGAGATGACATAGACACACTAAAAAGCAAATGTAAAATAAAAAGGGTTGGAAATATAAAGTGGTTGATTATGCTAATAACCACAGGCTCAGGCTTGCAGCTGAGCTCATTCGGATTGTTTTCCATCCTAATTTAATTTATGAGGAATCTGGGCCGCTTTCACTTCCCTGAGCAATTACTTTTTATTTGTTTTAATTATCTGCCATTTTCTACCTTTCTTTTAACAAGGCCACTCTGTGACAAGAGGGGTGCGGGTTGTGACTCATAAAGCCCTTTCACACGGCCTAGATTCTTACACGTTTTCCCCGGATCTCTGTTCTGTACGAACAGCATTGAAACACAATGCGGGGACTTCAAAGTCAATATGCAAATGTGCCCTCTTCACAGGTATATCAGAAGCGTAAAAAGAAGCGGGACGGCGGCTGTGTTGAAGGTATTATCCCCCGCATATTCACAATTTCGCCTATCAATCGGCAAACCTTTTATTAATAAGAGTAATGATGTAAATTAGTTTGAAATTACATTTAAGTGTCTTATATATATATATAAAACACTGCCCTCCATATTGGTACCTATATTTACATGCGCATATATGCAGTTATTTTTGGAATATTTTATTGTTTGTAGAATTTAAATTGTACGCCATGTGAACCGAAACATAACCTTAAAAACAATACTTTTTTTTTTTTACAACCCCGCTGTCACATCATTTTAAAAACGATATATTTAAATTGGTGCCTGCTCCATCTTTAATTATCCTTCTTATTACTTACAACATCCCCCCATAAAGACTGGGAGCGTCATAAGATGATCCTTTCTTCAACTGGTTTAAAAAACAACATTTAATGTGGAAAGGTTAAAAAAAAAAAAGCAGCAGCAGACTCCTTGGGCAGGTAATGTGCCACATTTCTTTTTCCTCTTACACGAAATTTCCGTGCTCTGCCTCCCCTGTGGCTCAGCGTGCAATGTGTCACTTCAGGATGTTGATTTACTGATCAACAGGAGGTTGGCTGGATGGATTCATTTATGACTCAAAAGGGACCTAAAAATGCAGACTTCTCCAGGAACCCAACGTCTGAGCCCGGCAAGATAGAGGGGGAAATAGCACACAAGGAAGGGTGGTGCAAGAGACGATAAACGCTCTTCCTAATTTATGTTAAATTTAGTTTCGAAAGTCCAGCCCACTGGAGGAAAAAACACATGGTTTACATTTAAAGTGCGACCCCTGCATACTGCTGAAGCTGAGCTCTCACTGGTGACCTATTTGATCAAAGGAGAGACAAGGACGAGGGAAAGAAGACTCAACAATAATAGCTGACATAATTAAAAAGTTAGGTCGGTATTCCGTTCATTATTTGGTACCCATGGTGGTGAGATGGGATTTCCAGAAAAATTACTGATGAACTGTTCCTGAGTCAACATTGTGTCTAGAACACTACAAAGGAAATGACACACTTCCTAAATTGTGAAAATATTCATCATAAACTTCCTTAACTTTCTTTAACATGCAGTTCTTTTTTGCTTCCAAATTAAAAAAAACTCCCACTTTGGCACATTCTTTCAAACGTGTGAATTTCCAGTCTCCAAAATGGTGTGGTATAAAACAAATACACGGCTAACTAGCTAAGCTATATTCAATTAGCTAATGGTGTTTACTTTACCGCAGACGTGCAGATGTGTAACTTAAGCCGTTTATACTTTCCAATAGGCACACTGCACTCCAGCTTCTTTCATTAAGTGTGAAACGATTCCAATTCGGATTTCTTTAAAGCGGTCTTTCCTCCTGGCTCACCCTTAAAGAGTTCCTACAACTTAGCAAGATAAAGTCAAGACTGTTAAATTCCATTTCAAATTGAATTTAAGGCTAACTTTCCAACGTTCCCAACGTCACATCATCCCATGTTATCCAAAGTTGCTATAGTAGATAAATAACATGCATCTGCTCTTGAGAGTCCGGACTAAAACCACATCACTGTTTTGCTGGTTCCTATTGTGATTGTGCGATGTTGCCACAAGAGTCATTCACTAACATGTTTTTTTTTCAAGAATGTCCATTTTTATTGAGATTTGAGACAATTTACAATAACTTTTTAAGGAGTCACTGTGTTAAAAAATATAAATTAATCACTGCAAAATAGCAAATAATCTGCAATACAAGTGTAATAAAAAAAAATCTGTGTCACACTGAACTTGCAAAAATCGATTTTCGATTCAGAACGAAATGATTTTATTGACAATGATTTCTGCTTCAATTTATAGACGTGCAAAGAATCGTCCTGATCTACTCCAATCTGCCTCGCTAATGCTAATTAGCGCGCTACTCGCGGCACTTTTATCACTTTTCACTCATATCAAAAGAACGGCTATTTATAAAAAAAAAAACGCTTCAGAAATGTATACAGAGAAGCATCTTAACATTACTCACCGGCATATGCTCCTCCTACGCTGCAAAAAAAACAACAACTTTTATTGCCATAACATGATCGTGACTTTTTCCCTCTACTCTTTATTGTAGCTACAACTTAACAGTGTATCAGAACACGCGGAACCACACTGCCCATAATGGCCAAATCATGTACAACATAAACAGCGCTCCCAATAAAGGCACACACAAACAAGGGCAAGACAGTATAAAATTTAAATAATCGATTTTGAGACATTTATAATCGATTCTGAATCGTACTAAATGAGAATCGCGATTCTTATGAGAATCGCGATTCTTATAAGAATCGATATACTAACTGTATATTTTAAATTAACTGATTAACCTGCTAAATAATAGGGAAAGTTCAGTGGCAATGGTTTATATAAGTACCACATATTTTGAATGTTTCAGTGAGAAAGTTGTTTGTTTAAAAAAAAAAAAAAAAAAAAGTGTAACACACGCAAGTGTTGATAACCGCTGATGGATCAAGTATTTAAGATTGCATAACCAGCGATAAGATAAGTTGGGATCCCTAAAGTATGTAAACTTTGGAAAACTCATCTTATCTTTCAGCTCAGGAAAGGAAGCCTCTGAAAAACAGCCCCTGGGGATTTAAGAGAAAACACGATTTGGCTGTGGTTTTCCGTGCTGCACAATAATAAATAGTGAAGAGGTCCGCATCAGGCCTATGTAATGTAGACCGCCCTCAATCTAAAGGCCTCATCATCCTTCACTGGCCCGCGGCCCAAGAATGTCACTCACATTCCCGGCGACCTTCATCTGTCTCTGTGTTGGCTTGCTCCCTTTATGTTTGTTTAACTTTCTCAGGACCCCCCAGAGGCTTCGTGCTGGAGCATCGAGCGCCCGAGAGGACAGCAATCATCCTCCTCTGCTACCCGGCTTGCCAGATTCCCTCCCACACCGTCTCTCCCACTCACTGTCTGCGTTTACTCTCGCGTGAGGCGCTCACGTCAGCTCCTGGCCCACCTTAGTCTATTTTTTTCCACCTACTAGTAAAACAGACAGGAGGCATGTTACACTGTATGAGGGGGTGGGAAATAACAAATACAGTGGTACCTTGACTTAATTGTTTTTAATTTGTCCCTTGACCGATCATGAAACTCAATTTACTAAATGAATTGATATAGCTCCTCAGTTTAGTCCATTAAATCGAGGTTTCACTGAAATATAATTTTGATGTAAGTACATTTCACAGTCTGTACGTTTGTTACCTTACTTAAGTACAGAGTGAGAGTACTTTCACCACCTCTGGTTATATGACTCGGAGGGAGACACGAGTCATCGCTCTTCTGGCTTAGGGGAAAGTTAGTGAACTCACACTGTGGGGTTAGTGAGTGTTCACCGGGGGGTCACCGGGAGTGACTCACCTGGCTGCTGGGCCTCTTACTCTTGACTCCGGGATGTGCTTAGTGAGTCAGAGCCAGGAGAGCCGACTGGGTCATACATGCTCCTCCATGTCATAGTAATTTATGAAACTTTTCATAGCCTCCTCATTAACGAAGAAAGCCACAAACTTTTAAATCAAAAGTCGCCTTTTTCTTCCCGGGCGCCATGCTCATTAGTCTGTCCACTGGAGTTCTGGCGTAGAAAAGCGAGCCTTTTTGTCCCAGGTTGCGTTATGTTTTTGGCAAACGACTTATTTTAAGGCGACAGTGCGTCAGATGGCATGCATGTGCGTGCAAACACGACGTTAGGGATACCGGCCAGTGGCCGTTCTGGTGAAATTTCAGGATGAACCTACAATGCACCAAAATTCTTAAGAGGTGAACTTAATTTGACCTTCTACTTTTGAACAGAGACCGATGTTTTTTCCGAGCCCAATATGGATACTGATTTTTAGTACTCGGCTGATAACCGATATTTGGAGCCGATATTAATTTCCAGTAAAAGGGAAAATATAGAAGTTTAAAAAAATACAAACTCTAACTCTTTGTAGAAAAGTCTTTAAGTTTATTAATAATCAACCTAGCTGATAATCAGTCTATCCTTACTTTAAATGCACATGTCCAAGTACTTTCAGCACAACTTGCCATTACTTTTGAATAGAACAGCAATTCATGGAAAAAAATAAAAATAAAATACTGAAACGATTAAGCATGTATTCAAAAGTTTAAACTAAAATTCACCTGTAACTGTATTTTAGGTTCATCATGACATTTCACTCTAAAGTTAAATATCCCTAACTTGTTATAAATATTGTATGTGTGTTACTGTGCATGTATTTGTGTAGATGAGCACCTGCGCTTTGTTTGTCCCCATCACTCCGACATCTGTGGAAGCTAGAGGCCACCTGCTGCGCTCACATGGCAGGAAACTTCCCGAACAACATTCTCAACCCTGGAGGCACCTGGAAGAAGACCAAAAGAAAAAGTTATGTGTGAAGAAGTATTTTTGTTGTTGTTCTCAGGCTTGTTTTTTGTTGTCATTTCACAGCACCTCAAGCCATAAATTTCCTCCAAATTAGTAATGTTAGCAAATGATATGGTTAGAGCAAACATTTCACAATGTGGTTGACTCCGAGCATATAGAATGTTGTCTGGTGTCTACTATGTTTGGTTTTGTGATTTCCAACCACAGTTTATTATCCAATTAGACTTAATTGGTCAGAAAATCTGGATTTATTCATGTATCTTGGGTCATCTTTCTATGCCAGGGATGTAGTGACAGTGGACAAGCAAAACAGTAAAATGCTCTTCCACACAAAATGGCAAAAGCTACAATTGCATACAACATAACAGAACAGCTTAATAACCTTGTGTTCAACTTAACAGGCAAGAGTCCACACTGAGTAAATCCTCATTATTTCAGACAGTATACTGTATTGTATATATCAGTGATACGTTTGGTGGTGTGGTATGAGGCGTTGGTTTTCTAAATTAAAATATGTGCTTTAGCATAATAAAGGTTGGGAAATACTAGTTTTAGATTGAGCTTTTCACACGATTTTATAGGGTGTTTGGTTAATGTCGTTAGTGCTCCCTATTGGTTACTGGTAGGGAAATACAACAAATAAAATCCAATCGAATAGGGAGGATAAAGAAAACAAATACGTATAATACCACTTTCCTTCCTTTTAGAGTCGTACTTTTGTGTTTTGTGTTCTAGGCAACGTAACTAACACATTAATTCTGTTTCCTTTTGGAGCTACTACAGTGGAGTGAAGTAATGATAAGTGTCCATGTCAGTAGTGCTCCCTGCTGGTTAATAACGCGAAATACAATTAGACGATACTGACAACTTGCGGTTTTAGATTCAATCCATCTAAATGTGTTTAAAAATAATATGGCAATAATAAAAACTAGTCTTTACCTGTGCGGCACCCTTTTTTTAATGTCGTACCTTGGTGTTTTGTTTTCTAGGCAATGTTAACAAACATATTCACTAATTTTACTTAGATTTTAGTTAAGTAAACGATAGTTTAGTATATATCTTGTCTTATTTATAGAAAGAAATACGTTTTAGAAAAAAAAAGTTCGTTCGGCTCGAGCAAGAAAAATTCATGTCACAACTTTGTGACTTTTGCGACAGACCGTCAATGGTGCACGCGTCGGAATACGGCAGCGTGGAGAAGATGGCGGAAGGAGTAAACGATGCCGAGCTACTCAAGGAGAAGGCCAATAAATACTTTAAAGGTAAGCTGGCAACACTGTCAAGTTGGCGACTCGCGTCGGCGACCCAACGCAGACGAGAGTGTCTCCGCCGTTCGCATTGGGGGAAGAAATGTTGCCTTTTAAACGGCCCCGATTGCAGTCCCACGTCAATGTGAAGCTAGGCTAGTGAGACATGCTAACGCGTGAAGCCCATTCATTGGATTCTTGAAAGCGGCTAGCTCCGGCTAACAGCGTCTTAAAAACCGCGTGAGTCATTGTGCCGTGTAAGTCAAGTACACTTCACAGTCACTTTGGTCCCGATTCGCTAGCTACCCAGATGGTCGATAGTTCTGCAAGATATTTAAATCAATTGAAGTTACTTGGCGTGAATAGAAATTGCTAGAATATTCCGTTATTCAACGGAAGCGTCATGTGATCAGCGGCGATCAACGCCAACGGCATCCCCTTGTTGCCCATACTTTATTATTGAGCTGGCCATATTTAAATATATTCTTTACCCAATGCCAGTTAAACATAACTACCATGTTGTGCACCCCAAATACAATCGGTCAGCAGTTGAATACAGTACACTTGTCTCGTCGAGTCGTCGTAATGTTACGAGAATAAAGTTGCATTTTTAAGATAAAGTCAAAATATTATAATATTAAAATAAACGTTTAACAAGGGGATAAAGTCGTATTTTAACTTGTGAATTGAAAATTAAAAAAATCTAATTATATATTATTAATCATATATATATATATATATATATATATACCTCAACTCACTTCAACAGAGTTCTCCGAAGATGGCGACAACAAAGTGCTTGTTCACTGTATACGTTGATCCATCTCAATAAATTTACATAATTTGAAATCTGGGCCTGTTTAATTGAACAAAGCTGCTCTGTTATATGAATGGTAAGGGGTCCATACACATTACACATGTTAATTCAACCTTCTGCCATCTAGAAGAAGAGCATTTAATTGTTTTGACTGTCCCTTTACATCGCTGGCATCAATAGATGAACAAATATACATTATTTGTATTAACTAAATACATTTCACACTCTACTATACATCTATGTTTTGCAGATAAAGACTACGATAATGCAATCAAGTACTACTCGGAGGCCTTGGAGCGCAATCCGTCCAATGCAATCTACTACAGCAACCGCAGCCTGGCGTACCTGCGCACTGAGTGCTACGGCTACGCCTTGGCAGATGCGACCAAGGCGCTGGATATTGACAAGAACTACATCAAAGGCTATTACCGCCGGGCCACCTCCAACATGGCGCTGGGCAAATTCAAAGCTGCACTCAAGGACTATGAGACGGTAAGGCGGGCTGGAGAAGAAGAATGGTCCACACGCAGCTAATCTTCACGCTTTGAAAGAGGGATTATTTGCTAATCCTGGTGTGATGCCACAGTGTCAAGCGTGCGCATGTCTGTGTCATGTCTTCCGTTGGCATATTAAGAGTAATGCAAGTAATCCGCTTGAGGCCCTCTGCAATCTCTTTGAAGAAATACCTTGACTAATGAAATCTGACTAAAATAAAGCAATTCAGTTTGACAGTAACAGCATAATTTAATTAGTGGTCAAAATTTTAGAGGTGTCATCGTTTTTAACACAAGGGTTCTTCCCTATTTTTGGGGAATACTGTAATAAAATCAAAACAAGAGCTGCTTTTTAATGTGTGTTGTGTGATGACAGGTAGTGCGCGTTCGACCGAACGACAAGGACGCCAAAATGAAGTACCAGGAATGTAATAAGATTGTCAAGCAGAAGGCTTTCGAGAGAGCCATCGCCAGCGACGAGATCAAAAAGTCAGTCGTCGACTCTCTGGACATAGAAAGCATGAGTAAGTGGGATAAAATACAGTTGCTGCCAGCAATCATGTACATTATTTCATTTAATTTCTATTCTTCGACCCCTCCAACATTATTTGTGCATCCCTTCTTCCCTTTATGATTTTTCTCTCTGTTGTAGAATTATACACTAAAGGACTCAGGTATTGTCAAATGTTCTGCCTGCAGTTAAAACATTTTTTTATTATATCATATTTTTATTAATCGGCTATCAGAATTTTATCCTCCCAAATATCAGAGTTAGAGCTCCACGTAGTGGCCAAAACTGCTGGACTGACACGTAACAGCATTTATTGTCATGAGAAATTACATTCTCCGGCTGATTAGGACGGCTGGAATCAGACACACATTAGCCGCACTCTCCCTTCAACATACTGACAGATTTGGTGCACACCTCCTACACCCTTGCTCAATAGCGTAACAAAAAGCATAAAAACAAATACATTTATTATTGCCTATGAAGACCTCGTAATTGCCAAGATACTTATAACTATGATGCACACAAACTGTCACAAAGGCAAATGTCGTGCCCGCAAACTAACACAAGCAAGAAACCCAAGTTGATAACTTGGCATAGATTTTTGAAGGTTAATGTGCAGATTCTGAAGCATTACGTCATGCTCGCTCTGAAATGATGCCGCCCTCGTGCCGCAGTGATCGAGGACGACTACACGGGCCCCAAACTGGAGGAAGGCAAGGTCACCCTGAAGTTCATGAAGGAAATGATGGACTGGTTTAAAGAGCAGAAGAAACTGCACAGAAAGTGTGCGTATCAGGTAAGACGTCGCTCGCATTGAAAAGCGCTGAGAGAAACGAGCAGATGTGGAAAGAAAGAACTGTTGTCTTTTTGCAGATTTTAGTGCAAGTGAAAGACCTTTTATCCAAACTACCAAGTCTCGTTGAAGTCGCATTACAAGACGTGAGGCGAACTTTTTTTTCTCTCATTTTCTTAATCTACCACCAACAAAATCCTTCATTTGTACTTTTGTTTATGCTCTCAATAAATGTGATGTGTTTTTCCCAATAGGCAGAAAAAATAACCATTTGTGGCGACACGCACGGGCAGTATTACGATCTCCTCAACATTTTCGAGTTGAATGGCCTTCCGTCGGAGTGCAACCCTTACGTATCCTTTTTTGTCTCTGAATGTGGCTAATCCTTCATTAGGGTTATTCCTGGTTCGAGACCAAAGTGGTTGCATTCTGAACATTAGCGTGTTCGTATGCCGCTCCCAGTTGACGTTTACTAAATGGCGGTCAGAAGGGCCGAAATAGAATTGAGGATTACATGTTAATGTAGTTAAAACAAGCAAACTGTGTTGGCTTTAGAGCAGTCTGCCGGCTTTATGCTAACATAAATGGACAATTCCATTGACAAGCTAACGGTTAGCATTAGTCACTATTTTACAACTCTTTAATCAAAAGATTAAAATGGTTCACCAGAACATGTAGACAGATAATCAGATAATATATACTCTCAGGCATATATTCTTTAACCTTTATGAAAAATTACCAATATTAGAGTATTTTACAGAGTTGTTTACAGTAACAAATGCACATTTTTTTGGCTTGAGCAAATTAATGCCATTTTACATTTATTTCAGTGGGGAAAGATGATTTGCGATACGATTGTTTTGAGTTACAAGTATGTCACGAAACTAATTAATGTTCTTAACTGAGCTCAAACTCAGCTGTTTAATGGTGACTTTGTGGACCGTGGCTCTTTCTCCGTGGAGGTCATCCTCACCTTGTTTGGCTTCAAGCTGCTCTTCCCCGACAACTTTCATCTGCTTCGAGGTGAGCGTTATAGCGGAAGCACACGCGTCGGCCCATTTCGGCGTTAACCTAAGATGGCCGACCCGCAGGTAACCACGAGACGGACAACATGAATCAGATGTACGGCTTTGAGGGCGAGGTGAAGGCTAAGTACACGGCACAGATGTTCCAGCTGTTCAGCGAGGTCTTCCAGTGGCTGCCGCTCGCGCAGTGCATCAACAGCAAAATACTGGTAGGCAGAGCCGCAATGTGGAAACTGACATTGACAGATTTTGCGACTTTGATCATTGTTGGTCATTGATTAAGTAAAAGCTGACGTTTTTAGTGTTTTATTTTTGATTTAATGCAAAGGATAACTACAAGGATAGAAAGAATATTTCCTCTTGAGAGGCTGAATTCATTCTGAGGATTTGAAAAAAAATTAAGTTGGCAGCAAAACACGCTATGGTTAAGTCTGGTATTTTGTCAGTAACATATTTAATTTATTGTAAGTAGTAACAGCCAGGATATGATTTTGTTGTGTGCCAGGTGATGCACGGTGGGCTCTTCAGCGAAGATGGCGTCACGTTGGAGGACCTCCGGAAGATAGAAAGAAACAGACAACCTCCAGACTCGGGTACAGCCAGTGTGTGTGTAATAGAGCTAAACAATTTTGAAAAACAATCTTAATTGTAATTAAAACTCTGCCAAGCAAGTGTGGCGTAAACATAAATTAGTGCATAAAATGATATGTAAACATGTGGACTCAGCTTCTTATTTAGAGACTATAAATCAATATACATCGTTTTTGGTTAAAGTTTCATTCTACTACATTACAATGTCAATTCTAATTTGATTAATTGTGTATAGTATATATATATCGGGTGGGGTGGGGGGACGTGAGTGTGTGTGTGTTGACGTGTATTTCTGTGTGAGCTATTCATCAAGACAAATCTCAGCATCTTCTTCCTGTGTCTATCTCACAGGCCCCATGTGTGACCTCCTGTGGTCAGACCCCCAGCCTCAGGTCAGCGGCGCCCTAAAACCTCATATGCCTCTTTTAACATGGTCCTTAGACGACGTCATGGAAGAATGAACGTGTGTCTTTTGCTGCAGAACGGCCGATCGGTCAGCAAGCGAGGTGTGAGCTGCCAGTTCGGGCCCGACGTGACCGAGCGCTTCCTCGATCAGAACAAGCTGGACTTCATCATCCGGAGTCACGAAGTCAAAGCGGAGGGCTACGAGGTCACTCACTCAGGAAAGTGTATCACCGTCTTCTCGGCGCCCAACTACTGGTGAGTACCCCTCGGCCCGTTTTTTGGCGCGCGAGCGCCGCCAGCCCTTAACATTGGTCTTCTGTCTTTCCCCAGTGACCAGATGGGAAACAAAGGAGCTTTTATACACCTCAGGGGATCCGATCTCAAGCCAGAATTCCACCAGTTCACTGCTGTGGTCAGTATCATGCAGATTCACACTCTATAGGGTGAAAACGGCTTTCATTGTTTCTTGCCGTGGTGAAATGAGGTCATTTTAGGGGCTTTGTGACCTCATTTGTCAGGACCGCTGTGAACCAAGCACCCACGTGCCTTTAATCTTCAAACAAGATATTACTTTTTTACAGTGTGCATGAACATATAAAAACAAATTCTAAGGATGCAGGTCCAAAAAAAATTTGCTGAGTCAACAAGTCTGTGAGCCAACCATTCAGAAAACCAAATTTAAATAAAATGACTAGTCTTAGGGCAGATGGAAGGCAATGAAAGGACATTTATCACATTATAAAATTTGGTATTACTACAGATGATTTTTGTGAGCTAATGCTCGTGGACCTCACTTTGCCAATCAAAAGTAATTATTAATTGCATTGGTTTCTTTCGGTTGACCTCTTCCTCACTTTGTCTTCCAGCCTCATCCGAATGTCAAGCCCATGGCGTATGCCAACACGCTAATGCAGCTGGGAATGATGTAGACCCCGGACAGAGTCGGTCGGCCGAGACCACCGGAAGCGTCACACGTGACTCCCTTCAGTGCTCCCCGTCTCCCACTTGGGCCTAAGGGATCCCGCTCCCCCTCACTTTCTGAGGGAGATCCCTTAGACACCCTCGCCTGGTCCACACGGTTACCACTTTCAAACTGGAAAACACTTCCACCGTTTAGCTCTCCTCGTACACGAATTCAACACTCAGAATCCCGGCTGTGTCTCTTAAGTTTTTGTTTGAACTGTTTTAAATGGATCACCTATCTGGTCTGTACCAAAGATCTGTAATGGAATGATAGTCAAGGTTTCACCCAGGAGTGACTCTCAAATTCTGCTTTTCCATTAGCCCCAGATAGCATCACACCACACAGACTCAGTTGCTTTTCCATTACAACAGGTGCGGAACAGGTGCCCAACAAAAAGTTGGGAGAGGTTGGGATGGGATCAGGGACTCAAATGCACAGATGCGTTCACATATAGGTTTAAATAAATGAATACATTTCCGGGTTTAAGCCAGTGAGATAGAGCCGGTCGCCGTCAAGACCATAATACAATATATACAGTATTGTGCTTCACAACAACACTCAACCATATTTACAATTTCACACCATGAATGTAATAATGTAAAAGCTCGCCGCCATCGGCCGCCTCTCAGAGTCAACGACCCTCGTCCTCATTTTGCGGCGACCGAAGCGGCCCCAGCTCTGCTGTCGAAGACCTAATTTAAATACATTTTTAATATTTTTACCCCAAGGTACAATATTTTGTCAATTAGTACATGAGCAGTTGTAAATATGGTTCGAGCAATTATCTTTATTCTATATACTATATTTTAATAACTTTGGCGACTACCAGCGGGCAGCTTTGACTCCCTTGTGTAATCCTCGAAAATGGGGCATGTGCAGCGGAGTTCCTTGCGGCAGCGCTGTCGGCCAATCAGATGATGGCGTGACAGTGATGGCACAGCCTCAGACAGTCTGTGTTTTAGAACCACCGAGCTGGTTCTGAAAGCCCCAAAAAGGTTTAATGGAAAAGCAACCACTCTGGGCAACGTAAGCCCATCTCGCCGTGGAACCGGGCTAATGGAAAAGCACCAGAAAAGTTTAGCACATGCACACAGCCAAGATGGTTCCAGAGCGGCATTTCCATCAGTGTTTCTTAACAGTACGTCATTTTTTTCACGTTGTATTACTTTTCAGGTTTGCGAGATCTCTGTACATGTTATGATCCCAGCTCGAAAAGAGAGACTGACTCTGGGTTCACACCGAGGTGCTGTTTGCCATTTGTGACGTGTTAGCTAGAACGGTTGTGGTCAATGTTTAATTTGCACTGCTTCTTCTTTCGGAGGAAGATACTGCTGCTCCCCCTCCGCCCCGCCATCATTTTACCCGGCAGCTTGCACACTGCCCACCACTCTCTGGACCCAAACACCTGACGTCACCTGAAATTGTGGATTACACCAGTAAAACACACACAAAAATAAACGTCCAAAATGTAACCCTGTCTTGAAAACGCACAGCCGCATGGTCTGATGACCCCCTACTTTTTAGCTAAAGAAATACACTGATGTGTATGTATATATAATGTATCATTTATTGAGATTACATGTAACGTTTGGAGAAAAAAAAATCAATTAAAAAAATCTGTCCAGAGATTTTATAAATGTGCGCATTCATATTAGGGGGGGAAAGCAGTTTATTGTATTGATGTGTAGTCATTTTGAACATTTATACTTTACTAACTCACATGTTCAACATGATGATCATTTTCAGTTCAAAAGGTCTGTTTACACTCATATGTGGTCATCTGTAGAGGTTGAAAAAAGTTACAAGTTTATTTTGACAAAGTAAGGAGTAAACCGTCTTAATGTGTTTTCAAATGCAGGGTGTCAAAGTCCCAAAAATACCTAAGTACTTGTAACTGGCCTGATGGAAAAACTACTTGGTAACGAAGTACATTAGATATTGTATTCATCCTCTGGGGGGAAATTAGAGAATTTTACATCCAAGCAGGAAGAAAATATATGTTTTAAATTGAGTTTTCTGCTTTTACAAATATTCGCCAACTTTCAGGGTTCATTGGGAAAAACATGGTATAATAATCTAGTTTCCTTCATGTTATGGTACTTGGAACATCCAACTGCACAACAACTTTTAGGCATGATTTTCTGAGAGTTTGTATGCTAGCCACAGGCAAAAACTATATAGTACAATACGCCGTTTGTTTTAACCGTGTAAAGGGCGATTCGTTGCGGAAATATCAGAAATGCCCGGATGTTCAGAATTGTCCATAAAACGTATAACAAGATTACAGAACAGTCATTCTTAAAATATATATATATATATATAAAGCTTCAATAATTGGAAGACTAGAATTATTATCCAGACAAAAAACAACTTTATATATGAAGTATAAAATAAAGATGGCGAAAATACAAGGAGGTCCGGAGAAACCTTAGGCGCCAAATTTTGTATTAACGCTACGGTGTCAGTCGCTGGTATATGACGTCGCCAAGCAGCTGATCTGGTCGCGGCAATGTGTCATCACATATACGCACCGCGTTGTCAACACTGCACGAGTTTCACCTTGTTGTCAACCTGCCTGGACGCCCAGATAAAGCTGACCCGACGACGACGAGTAGGCCCGGCAACATGCCCAAATATTGTTCGGTGCCAAACTGTAAGAATGACTCGACGAGCGGCAGCGACCGAAAAAGCTTTTACAAGTAAGGCATTTTGGATCATCGTCGCGTGACCAGTAGTCGTTTACGGTCGTCTGGGTGACCGCGCGTCTTTTTCTTCTTCTTGTTGTTTTAAATTCAAACTGTTATTTATTTGCCCGTTTCACACATTTATTGCTAAGCAAAACATGGACCGGTTGTTATTTGTAAAGCCCACTTGATGATTTTTACGCCTCCTGCTTTTTGACCTTTGAGACTGGAGTAATTTCGAGTCACTATGCAGTCATTTTTGAATTACGTGACGTGTTACTTCTGGAGTGAAGGATACCCGAACGAAATAGCCACACATTTCGAATCCATGTTCACATTTTTGTCTTATTTCATTTCTAATCTACTGGCTCTGGCCCATATCCCAATTGTTCTTGCATTTCTAATGTTTTTAAATAGTACCTGGAATTAATTTCAAATCTACTAGTTTTCTAGGTTTCCTTTCTAATATATCAGTTACATAAACAGCTTTTTATTAACTCCTTTTGTTATATTTCTGCCCTACTAGTTCCAATTACAACTTGTGTTATATTTCTAATGTACCAGTTCCATGCATAAATTAACTTTTCTCATCTACTAGTTGAACATCTGCCCCCCAAATTAATCTTCTGGGTCCATATACAACCCTTTGTTAAATTTGTAATCCAATGCTTCCCCTTGTTCCCATCCAATGCCCATTTGACTCCTAATCCACCTGTTCCACATTCTTTAAGCGCACATCTTGTACTTGGTCCTAGGTTCCCACTGCAGGATCCCGAGCGGCTGCAGCTGTGGCTGAGAAACATCGGCCGGGACAACTGGACGCCGTCTCGACACCAGTACATCTGCCACGAGCACTTTGCGTCGTCATGCTTCAAGGTACGCTGGGGAATTCGTTACCTGGAGAGCAACGCCGTGCCCACCATTTTCCGGAGGGTCGAGGTAACGCGAAAGCAAATCGTACCCAACACGGATGTAACACAACTTTTGAGTCATTTCTAATCTACGGGCAGTATACCATCAACAAACTCCATTTACTTTTCTAATCTAGTAGTTCCATTTATGACCACTATCCTCTCTGATGCACTGGTTTTAGTTATATTTTGTAATCGACTAATTCCTATCTCACCTCCACTTAGTTTCTAATCTTGCTGGTTCCATCCACCCACAACCATTTGTTACTTTTCTAATCCACTAGTTCCATCTACAAACCGTTTTCTGCATCTTTGTAGAAACGCAAAGTGATGGATGACAATGATCGAAAAGCCAAAGTGCTTCGCATGGAAGCCGTCTTGGTGGAGGACCCCAGCCAGTGGGCTGCGGTGGGCGGGTCTAACGCGGCCGCCAACCTCCCTTACCCACCTACGCTACCGACCATAGCTCCCTTAATGCAGCCAGTGGATGGGCACAGCCAAGGCGAGGTGTTTCTGCTGCCCGGCGTGTGCCAAGAGGAGCTGGCGGGCGCCTTCCTCACCCCCGCTCATAGACTTACGGTCCAAGAGATTTCCGAGGAGGACCCGTGCCAAACTCAGGTCATCGCCTACGTGGAGTCCATATCGAACGTCCTCCCCGGCCACCTGCTAGTCTCTTCGGACACGGTGCTATCATCCGCTCTAAGCCCCGAACCCATCGTGTCCACGGTGCCTATTGTGTCCAAACATGCGGCCACGCCACCTTCGATGCCCCTCCCACTTGAGGTGGATGGAGGCTACGACCTGCAGGATGATGATGATGATGATGATAATGACGATGACGACGCAGGTAGCTGGGACCACCAACTGGAGGAGCACTGGTGAGATACGAGGGTTTGTTGTTGTTGTTGTTGTTTTTTTCAGCCAGTGCAGGCTAGGATTTCCCAGCAGAATTGAAATGTACACAGGAGTGTGTGTGTGTGATAGTTTGTGTGCGAATGAGGGAGTGAGATTATTATGAATACATTTGAAAATGATAATTGCTCCAGATATAAAGGAATATGAATTGATTGATTGAGATGACTTTCCTACTTGCAGCTACCACAAGCACCGTCTGAGCAAGGAGCAGCTGGAGGCGGTCGTGTCCGAGCTGCAGAAGAAGGTGAAGGTTCTGCAGCAGAGGCACCGGCGCAACCTGGACAGACTGCTGGACCTGGAGAACGCCGTCAGTCAGCTCAGGCAGAAAAATCTCATGACTGAAGAACGACTACAGCTCCTGGAAAGGGTGAGGACACTTACTCTCACACATTCACGGTCACATATTTACTCAAACGCATTCACTCTCACTTTTTCACTCAGGCAAATCTCTCACAGTCACTCTCATTTACACTGTAACTCAGTCTCCCACATTCACTCTCACACTTTTACTGTCAAACATTAATTTTCACAATTTACTCTCACACTCACTATCTCACATAATCACTCTCACATTCTCTCACTATTTTACTCAGACAAAATCTCTCACAGCCACTCTCACATAATATCCTACACATTCACTCTCATTCACACTGTAACTCAGTCTCACACATTCACTTTCACACATTTACTCTCAAACCTTAATTTTCACAATTTACTCTCACACCCACTATCTCTCCCATCCTCTCACATCTCTCACTATTTCACTCAGACAAAATCTCTCAGTCACTCCCGCAACTATTACGCACTAATTATCCCACACCTTCACTCTCACACATTTACTGTAGAACATTCAATTTCATAATTTACTCTCTTTACTATCTCTACCATGCTCTCACACTTTCACTCTCACTACTGTCTTTCACAGTTGAATTCTCACACATCAATCTCATAATTCACGATTCACTCTCAAAAACACAATATCCCGTATATTAGTCTCACACTGTCTCTCTCACACAGTCACTGTCAGGATCAGAATGTCTTTATTCTCCCTAAAAGGAACATTACTGCCTCACACAAACAAGCTACCAGACACAATATCGCTTTCGCATTTTCATTTTCATACTCATGCATATATCATATATTCTCTCACAGTCTCACTCTCACAAAAAAGTCTTACAGCCACGCTATCTCACAATCTCTCATAAATTAAATCTCACACTCAGTCTCACAAATTCACTGTCACACCCACACTATCACTTCCACAATCACTCTTACAGCCTGTCCCAATCACTCTCACACAATCTTCCTTTCTCACACATTCACTCAAAAACACTCTCACATTCACTTCCATGCACAGTCTCACACAACACACATTTTATCACACTTAGTCCTCTCTCTCTCATTCCTCTCACAACCACAGTCTCTCTCTCTCTCTCATAGACACACATATCTCAAACATACCGCTGTCTCTCACACACTCTCACATTCTGTCTTTCACAAGATGGTGCTGTACAGCTGTGTATATTTTGTATTCTGCTGACTCTTTCAGGCGTACATCCAAAGCGGCGCTAGCATGTGCAACACTGGCGAGACCGTGGCCATCATCTACGGGGAGGACGACGCAGCGTATTTCTACACTCTCAGCGACGGCGAGGAGAAACTGTGAAGGTCACATTTAAGTGCCACAAGTTTTTTTTTGTCAGTAATGACAACATGAATCACTGATTTGCACAACTACGGATGATATCGGGAGAATGTGTGTGTGTGTGTGTGGTTGTATGCTTTTTTTTTCTTCTTTTTCTTTTTTTTAAGGTTTTCACTCTTATTTTCCTGCAACCACTTTTTGTCTTTGTCAATTAAAACTAACTTTCATTGATGTGCTTGCTGGTTGTGTTCTCATTTTGTTACATTTCTACTCTATTGGTTCCACATAAATTCAGATCTACTGGTTCCAGTAAAATTTCTGGATTTCAAAAACCCTAGATGACCCTCGATTGTGTAGACTGCTGATATCTGCGTGACCACTAGTGGGCAGCAAAGACCTTTACTGCTTGTTTTGCCAACTACATCTCAGCATTGTGAACATATTTGTTCAAATCCACCAGTGGCTACTCTCCAAGGTCACAGAGGGCCAGTTGCTTTTTTTTTTCTTTTCTTTTTTTTTTTCCTTCCTTCGTTTTAACCCAAGAACCTGGTCTCCCATCCAGCTTCCGTCCCGACCCGAGCGTCGCGGCGCTGGGCTGTTATCTGTTCTCACTGCTGGAATTTAAGGGAGGGATTTGTATGCCTCTTTTAATCTGTCCTAAAGCTTTATCAGCAGGCATTAACTCACATCTGCCTCTACAGCACTGAGCTAATGGGCCTAACGTTCCACCAGACCAGAACACACCCAGACACCATACACACGCATGGATGCGCGTAAAGGTTGCCGGTACAATCTGACCCGACAGTCAACACACTGTGTGCTGTCCTCCCTACTTTGTCTGCACTCGAGCTTCCTATTTGCATTTGTTCAAACGCACGTTAGTTTTTGCTGTTAAACGCATGTCTCGTCAAAAATTTTATTTTACTTGTTGCAATCGTTTTTTATGTGAACAGATGTGGCGGGCCTTGCATTTGGAGCTCAGGCCTTCAGAAGGGACATAAGGACTTGATACCACCCTGAAATTATAGAAGTTAATTAACCAATTCATCTGCCATATTGGGTCCGTCACAATAGGCAAAAATCCTCTGGAAAAAATAAAAGTGCTTTTACTCAATTTTGTCTTACGCTGGGGGATTCCATTTGAATAAAGTACAGATGTACGGTGGCAGGTTGCCGTTCATTACTTGGTAAATGATCGTAAGCTAATTCATATCTCATCATCCTGATAGAAGTTACCGTCCCACCTTCTGATTTCATGGGGAGTGATGTCTGAGCAGAGTGGAAAAACAGTCTGACGGTTTTAGTGTGGAGACGCTTGTCTATACTGTAGATAATATCACCGTCTATGTTTCCTACATGGCAGCGAGATCCCCCCCCCCCCCCCCCCCCCCATATAGCTACTGTAAATGTATTTTTATTTTTTGGCTTTAGTTCTCTCGTGTGTGTCAATGTGAATTTTGAATGTATTTTTTTCTGTCTGTAAATCGTTCAATAGTGTGATTTGTTTGTGTCGCGTTGGACTGATTTTTTTTTTTTTTTTTTATAATTTTTTGCCTTTTAGAATATCTGTATTTGGTCCCATCTAGGTAATTGCTTGTTGTCTGCCAAAGTCTTGCTGGAAGATTTTAACAGCAGTGTTTGCATTGTTAAAGGAGAGAAATGCTGTCTTGCTGTTGCAGATGAGCACTTTATTGGGTCTCCGTGAAAAGACAGTGCGCTTGTGTATTTTCCCTGGCAGTTGGAGGGAGGGAGGGGGGTCATTTTCATTCCAACTTCAGGTGCCAGGCAACCCTCTCGGCCCTCCACATTCCCCAGTTTCGGTCATGTGACCACTTGTTAGCCAGAGGCAGCCGAACGTGGCCAGACCCTCGTCTTAAATAAGTAGAACGCACACACACACACACACAAACACAAACACACACTCACGGTTTGTAGATAGAAACGCATGTGGATAAGATTACATAAATAAACAGCAGATATAACGCTTAAGTGTAATTGAACTGCGCTGCTACAATTAATTCCCAACGGTTTGTATTTGGTTTGGGTGAGTCAATGATTAGCTCAACGCTGGTTAAACATGCCCGGGGCTCTGACTCGAGTCAGTGGATCACACAGCAACACAAAATACACAAGACTAAAAAGGACAGGAAATTAAACACGCCATGTCATGTTTGCGTGCAGACTAGTCCTGTTGTTTCACTTTTGGCATTTTCTGTCACCAGCTGTCTTGGTACGATTCAATAAAAAGGATAACAAGATACTAATGTTTAATTTTCTGGCCGGAAATTCTTTATTCTTATTGTTCTGATTTATTATTTTACCTTCCACATTTTTCAACTGATTCAAACCGTTCCACGTTTCCCACAATTCCAAATTTTCCCTGAAATGAATCCCATTGAAATTAATAATCGTACGACACATTTTTGTAAACATTCTCAATTTATTGCATTTAACATTTTGGCATCAACCAATTTAAACCTGTCCAACTTGAAGCTGTTCAACTCGTTCAGGACAAGTGGAGAACAAATAAATTCTCACATTTGTACAATACAACACCCAAAATAATTAATTGAATTTTCTTTTTAACATATTGACCTCCTACTTCCACGTTTTCAACTGATTGATTTCTACATAAATTGCATCATTATTTCAATTATTCCTTCTTCTTTTTTTCACGGCTGTGTAATGCCGACGTCGGAGCTTTAATTACCTTGGCCACGTCACACTGAGTCTTTGTCGGCGGCGACGCGATACACAACCGTAACTTGACACACTTGCCTATCAGTCGTTCATCAATATTTTAAAAAGCCGCCACCTGCTGGGTGTGACATGCTGGCTCCAACCACATATTGACACTCACCAGAGTACTTTTTTATTATGTGTGAAGTTGAATTCTATTTTGGTGAGAAGTAATGGGTTACATTTATTTGTTCCTTTTAAAAGTTGAAAATGTACTTCCGCAGTCTACTCTTTCGGTTTTATCCATAATCATCTGTGTCCATTATTGTCTTTTTAAGGGTATTGTATTGCTTCATTAATATACATATAAATGTTTTCCTTATAGTAGGAGTACATTAAAAATGTATTTTTTCCCAATTTTTACTTAAGCGACTTTTCTTGAGTGCACTATTTTACGACCCTTTCCACAAACGAGCGCACCCCCCGCGAACGAAAGCGCTTTATTTGAGCAGGCCTCCCATGATTTATCGCCACATAAAACTAAAGGTCTCCCGCGGGTATACTCGCGCCTCTGAAAGCGACCCCGCGGCTCCGAATGTCGGACATTATGGTAGAAATCAAGAAGGGAAGCATATTTCCTTAATTAAAACACGAGGATGTTTATTGTCAGAAGATACAAGCACAGAAAAGCTGCATATAGCAGACATTGCGTCACGTGCAGCACATGTCATGAGATTATATTAATGATGCTCTTACTGCTCTGTTTATTAAACACATCCTTGCTGATAACCCCACTGGATTATTTCAAGTTATCTGGAACACATTTGGGAAATTTAAAAGTTATCATAACATTTCAGCACGGGTGCGGAGATAGTCCTGTCTGTGCTGTTCGTTTCTTGAGGCGAAAATGACAACCATGTATGTTTGCTCGTCTATCTATGCCAGCGATGTATAGTGACAGGCAGAAAAAAAAAATAGAAACCATTCTCCATAACCACAAACATACTCAACAGGGTTGTTATGACTGTAAAAAAAACATAAATGTACAATGTTGTCACTTCATCACATCACACTTTATTATTACCTGTATGTAATTGTCCCTGCAATTAATTGTTAAATATATTGTCACAACAAAGTTAATATAAAATCAGAAGTCATGTAAAATTCGGGCACACACATATTTCAGTGTACAAGTGTCGTTCGATTTATGTTAAGAAGCGATTTGCTCGAAAGATGATATGTTAAAAGTGAAGGGGAAAGAATTGTCCCCCCAAAAAATTGTATTTACAGCAAATAATGCATCTTTGTTCGTCTATCTTTGCCAGTGACATATAAGGACATGGAGAACAATTACATACTCATCCACTAGATGGCAGAATTTGTATGCAACTGTTGACTTTGATACAATCAAATGATAGCTTTGTGTTCAGCTAAACACGCCCACTTCTCACACTGACCAATCATAATTATTATTATTATTAACTCATTCACTGCCATTGACGGCTATAAACTGTTTGAACTATTTATATTATTTAAACTTTTTTTTCCCACTTTTGGGAGTATGAAAACCTAGATTTTTTTTAATTTTACATTTAGAACACATATAACAATTGTGATTAATCGTGAGTTAGCTATTGAAGTCAAGCGATTAATTAATATAAAAAAATGTAATCGCCTGACGGGATTTAAAAAAAACAAAAGAAAAAATTATAAAAAAATTGATCGCATGACTTCAGTAATTAACTCACGATTAATCACAAATGTTATATCTGTTCTAAATATACAATAAAAAAAATTCTAGGTTTTCATACACTAGTTGACAAAAGTGGGATTTTTTTTTTTAAACTAATAGAAATAGTTCAAATGAATTTTTGACGTCCATAGCCGTCATTGGCAGTGAATGAGTTAATAAATTGGTAATTTTTTGCGACATTTTTTGTTTGGTGGAATGCCGTGGGATTTTTTTCATGTAAAATTTGTCCCATGGCTCAATAAATGTTAGGAAACGACTGCATTAAAGATTCAAAATTGTCCTCAAAGTTGACAAAAACGCGTACGTTAGTAGAGATTCATTGTAGACTCAAAAAAAATGTGCATCTGGTTCACCGAAGAATTGCGACGTATAGTGACGGGCAAAACAATTAAATACTCTTCCACAAAAACTGTGTAGTCATCATGACATAAGTATAATTATTCTTGCTTAGATTCCGTTAAAAATTCTTTTAATTCCACTTCAATGTTGCTCTTGGCTATCTAATAAGGTTTTTCTAAAATATCAGCCTTGGCTTAAAAGATTTTGGGGCAAAATTGGTCTAATCAGTCATTAGTGAGTATTAAGCAAGTCACACATGTGAGACTTTCAGTTAGGTCAAAATATACAGAAATCAAGCGACGATTGTATGAATTTCCCGCCCTTCCAGTCTTTGCGTCCACGTCCTCGCTCACACGTAGTCTTTCCTCTCCATCCCCTGCCCCCCCGCCGACCTGGAGGCCGAGTACGCCATTCGGGAGTTGTTGTAGCGGGCCTCGCTGGGCGGGCACGAGCAGCAGAGCAAGCCGCCGCCCAGGATCAAGAGGGCGGCGGACGCCCATCCGATGTAGAGCGCGGCGCCCAGTTCCCGCCTCTGCGCGTCGGTCACCAAGGGGTTGTAGAAGTCCCGGATGATGGTGTTGGCCGACCAGGACACGGGAATGAGCTGCATGACGCCCGACACGATGAAGAACACCCCGGAGACGATCATCACCTTGGCTTTGGGGCCCTCCTCTTCGATGCAGTTGGTGCACTTGGCGCCGGTGATGGCGATCAACACGGCCATGATGGCGAGCAGGATGGAAATGACGGTGAGGGCCCGGGCGGCTTGGAGATCCTGCGACAGGGCCAGCATGGAGTCGTAGACCTTGCACTGCATCTGGCCCGTGCTCTGCACCACGCAGGTCATCCACAGGCCCTCCCAGATGATCTGCGCCGTCACGATGTTGCTGCCGATGAACGCCGTCACCCTCCACATGGGCAGGGCGCACGACACGATGCCGATGATCCATCCCAGGATGCACAGGGAGATGCCCAGCAACTCCAGGCCGACGGACATCCTGCGGGCTCTTCCACCAAAGTCGCGCCGGAGAAACTCTTGAGGAAGTTGGCGGCCTTGTGTGTGTGCGCGCGTGTGTTTGTGTGTGCGTGTGCAGCCGAAGACGAGAGCACTATGCTTTATAAAGTAGGGTCAGGTGGATGGGAGGAGTCCTTGGAGGAGATGACATCACTGCAAAAGGGGGGGCGGGGGGTGGGGGGGTGGAGAAGAAGAGACTCCGCTCTCGGCTTTCACTGGGCCACAATGAGGCCTTTAATCACAGCAAGTGTGGAAGGCGGATAAACACTTTTTAGATGGTTTGAAGCCGAAAATCACAGGTTTCTTCGCTGGGCTTTTTAGACGGTAATCATTCGGACGTCTGCAGGGAGGCGGTTCTTAAATTTCACCAAACTGCTTTTCCTGCAGCCTCTTTCAGTTCTCGTTTGTTTCCGCCTTCAGTTTAGTCTTCAGAAAGTAACATGCATGCTCTATTGGGTTCAGGTTGGGTGATTGACTTTTCCATCCCTGATGAAGTCCTTAGTTAAGTCGGCAGTGTGTTTTGGGGTCTCCCGGTGAGTTTAGATGCATTTTTCTGTAAATTTCCACACAAAATCTTACTTCTTTCTCCATACTTTGGCCTTTTCCACCATCTTGGTCTCATCAGTCCGTAAAACCTTGTTCCAAAACTTGTTTGGCTCATCTTTACTTATTTGCAAAATCCTATCTGGTCCAAGACACGCAAGCACTGGACTAAAACAACATATGCGAGTGTGTTGCTGTGGCAACCCCTAACAGAGGAAAGTTTGTAGAAAATGTTAGTAAAATTAGTTTTATTAACCACAAATATATTGATAACCTGGTAACCGATGTCTTAGTAGCTTGAACTCATCACTATGGGTAGTTTTTGTTTTTTACTCATTCCTTGGATCAAAAATCTTGACCAAATGTGGCAAGTGAAATCCTTTCTTTTTGGACCTGGCGCTGGTTAACTATTTCACCCGATTTGGGTTACTTTTGAATGTGTCCACTTTGACCCGTTTCCCCGTCTGTTTGGTTCAGTTTTGGTTTGCTACTCAACTGTCAGTATTTCCATTGCAGAGGGTGCCCAAAAAAAAATTCATAACAGCATCTCCATTGAAAATTCACACACATTTAAGCATATTGTCCCAAAACCACTATTATGATTCGGGTTCAGATAAGGACTTGATTAAGTATTGTGAGTAAGTCGCTGCCGAAGACCTCATGAGTATGCGTGATCATACTGAAAGAATTTGATTGGTTGGCAGTGAAGAAGGAAGGAAGTCCAATGTGGATTTCAAAAGAAATGAAACTTTACTTTAAATTTGGTTTTGGATTTAGAGAACAAACATCACATGAACATTGAGGCTTTTACAGGCGTTTGAGCTGCTGTTTATCTCATTCACTGCCATTGACGGCGATAGACGTCATAAATTAATTTTAACAATTTCTATTAGTTAAAAAAAAAAAATCCCACTTTTGTTAAGAGTATGAAAACCTAGAATGTATTTTTTTTTTACGTTTAGAGCAGATATAACATTTGTGATTAATCATGAGTTAACTAGTGATGTCATGCGATTAATTACAATTAAAAAAATTAATTGCATGACGCCCCTAATTTTAAAAAAAATAATTTCTTTAAAAAAATAAAAATACAATAATTTTAATTATTTTTAAAAATGTTTATCTTTTTTTTATATTATAAAAAATTAGGGGTCGTCAGGCGATTACAATTTTTAATCGTAATTAATCGCATGACTTCACTAGTTACCTCACGATTAATCACAAATTTTATATCTGTTCTAATACAATAAAAACATTCTAGGTTTTCATACTCTTGTTAACAAAAGTGGATTTTTTTTTTTTAAACTAATAGAAATAGTTCAAATGAATTTTTGACGTCTAACGCCGTCAATGGCAGTGAATGAGTTATGTTGCATTCACACATGCATGGCGGTTACAAACAAGGACTCTGGCACTTTCTCCAACTTGCCCCGGTCACTTTTCGAGCATTCACCCGCCAGCAAACAGTGTTTGATGGCCTTTAATCACTGTCTGTCTGCGGGATGCCCTTGGAATTCTTTGGCGCAATGACCGTCTCTCTAGAAATGGAGCCCCCTCCCCACGGCCGCCTTCTGTCCACCCCTCACCCTTTTCCTTTTCTCCCAGCCATGAAGCAAGTCCTTTGTTTGAGAAGCTGACAAAGTAGACGGACTATCTGGGAGCAAACAGCCAGGTAGACGGCTGCTCTGATGCGGCCGAAGCCTCCATTCATTTCAATCTACTTCTGAAGAAAAAAAAGACCGTTTACATTCCAGAAATAAAATGTTTTGTCTTCAAATGGTGAGTGAGAAGGGGCAAAGGTTAGGTTAAGGAACAGATGAAACCCAATACAAATTCAGACCCCTGGTGCAGATTTTTGTACATAGGATTTTTGTTTCCATCGTAGGTCCTAAAATGAGCAAGGAAGATTCAGGCTTTCAACCATCTAAACAAATCTTTAATACGAAATAATAATTGTGCACATTACAAACTTTTTTTTTAAAACTTTGATATCAAAACAGTGAGTTAGTTTATCGTAATAAACGTGCGATCGGGACCAAGCCCTTCCGCCAATAGCAAAAAACTGTGAGTAATTGACACTACAAAAAAAATGTTCAGAATGTTCTTTGACAGTAATTTAAACTAAGAATGCAGCAATGGCAATTTTTTTTAGACCGAGTACGAGTATTTAGGACTCGTATATTTGCGTATTCAGATACCGACTAATGATTCTTAGTTATGTCATTGGGTCTTATAATTGAGTTGAAAATGTGTTTTATTTTTATTGAATATTGTAAAAAAAAAAAAAAAAAAATGACTTCTTGTCAAGGTGTTTGGCCTACTGTGTTTTGGCAACCCTGAATATACCCCAAACTGTGATCACAAAATATTTTTAACGAAAAATGCACTCGAAGTGCGGGGACGCCTTTTACCGAATACAAATGTCTTAAGGGACACTTCAACATACTACCTTGACACCAATTACTACTTTCCTATTAGCTGGGAATAGGTGAATTCATTCAAGCATTGAGTAAATTCAGCAAAAAATTTTAACACAGTCAAAAAGTTCAAAACTGTCGATTAAAAGCCACATTAGACGTAGTTTCTCTGCTCATAGCCACTCTGCGGGATGGATCTGCTGGGCGGGTATATGATCTTTGACGGGGGCCCGTACCTCTTCCCGGGCTGAGGAGGGCAGCTGGAGCACAGGAAACCCCCGCCGAGGAGCAGGAAGGCGGCGGCGGCCCATCCCATGTACAGGGCCGCCCCGATTTCCCTTTTCTTGGCCTCGGGGATGACGGGATTGTAGAACTCGGTGATGATGGCGTTGGCCGACCACGACACCGGGATGAGCTGCGTCACGGACGCCAGGATGAACGCCGCCCCGGCCCCGATCATCGTCCGAGCTTTGGCTCGCTCCTCCGCCACGCAGTTGGTGCACTTGGCCCCCATCATGGCCACCATTAAGCCCACCAGGCCCACCACGATGGAGATGATGGTGAGAGCCCGGGCGGCCTGCAGGTCGCCGCTGAGGGCCAGCATGGAGTCGTGCGTCTTACACTGCATCTGGCCCGTGCTCTGCACCACGCAGTTCATCCAGATGCCCTCCCAGATGGTTAGCGCCGTGACGATGTTGACCCCGATGAAGGCCGACACTCTCCACATGGGCACAACGCACGAGGTCAGGCTCAGGATCCATCCCAAGACGGCCAGCACCACTCCGAGTATCTCCAGTCCCGCCGAAGCCATCCTTAGAACTTCGTTTTTTTCCGTTGTGCCGCCAACGGGCCTCGGCGCTCGTATAGGCAATGGAAGGCGGAGTCTCAAAATTCTAACTAAATTCTAAATTCAGCTTTGGCTCAGGAAAACGGCCTGGGCTTAATCATTCAACTCCTCGGTAGCGCTCACACCTGTTTTGGGAGAGGGGAGAGTACACGCTGGGTGGGTATCTCAGATCTGGAACGGTTAAAGAGTAACAGAGGTGGTCAAGAACCTGTCCATAAATGATTGAAAGTGAACATCAGCATCCACGGCTGTTTGGTACGCTCACTTTCAACTTTTTCAGCTAGCGGAACCTCTAAAGGTAAAAAAAAAAATTATAGGAAATACGGTGCTGCCTTGAGATACGGCTTGATTTCCAACTCTAGTATGCAAATCCAGCCCCCCCCCCCCCCTAACAAAAAAAGTGAAATGTAGCCTTCTATAATATTACACCGTAATGAATAGAATGTACACAACTAAGCAGTTTATGTAGCATGATTTAATGCTGCAATCCAATTCAATGTGCTGTGCCCGCCTTGGCCACCAGGAGGCAGTACAGTAAGCCATGCAGACACAAATGAAGAAGAAAAAGTGATTCAGTAAAAAGGCTATTATAGGATAAATAATTGTTGTACAATCTGTCTAAATGTGTTACTCAACTTGTTACTGATTGCGTTGAGGTAGCCGTTAAATTGTCCACGCATACTGCTAGCATGTAAGTGACGTTAGCATGAAGCTAAGGAGACTCTTGTGAGGCAGACACATGTAATTATCTCTTTTTTTTATGTTTGACACAGGGCTGTAACTAAGAATTATTTTAATAATTGATTCATCTGCCCGATTATTTTGTCGATGAATCAATTTAAAAATGTATTTTATTTTCTATCTCTTTATTCAAAGCAGGACATTATTTCAAATTAACGCCTCCCTAACATGTCAGAAAATCTGTAAAAATGTTGATTGTTTTCCAGCGTGTTTGAAAATGTTTTATTTTGTTTCAACAGAGTTGTTCAGTTGCCGCAGCTTTTTTTTTATTGACTCTCGTTGATTAACGTGTGTTCCGAATGAAGTGGCCAGTCAGTGTGACATCATCTTGAAAGCAATTTCCTCCTTGGTGAAAACGTTTGAATGTACACACAATTCTTGTCAGGAAGTCAATAGACAATTACCTGTGTGCACAATGGTGCCGGGTGGTGGGAGGGGGTGCAGGGGGGGGGGGTCTTATCAGCGTCCTTGTTTTGAAGGTCATAGTGTTTTTAAAGGTTTAATTGCCCTCAGGTTTTTTTTTTTATTTTTTTAAATGCATCACATGGCCTTTTGCTATAAGAACTATGTGGCAAGTTTTTCTTATGCTTTGCTTGGCGTTTTAGAGACTTTCTGACCCCTTGAGGGACTTTTCATTTATTTATTTATTTTTAAAAGCAATGACGATGAGCAACCATTAGTGGCCTTTTGTGGACTTATTTGAGGCTTTTGGAGACTCCCTCAAGATTAGCAGATGTGCAGACTGCCAAAACCCTGTCTAATAGGAAAGTAGTACATTAGTCTCATGGAAGTATGTCAAAGTGGTGTATTTTAACTGGGCGACTTTGTTGGGGAGGAGCCTGGGTTGATATCAACGAGACTTTGCTTCATTGGGTTCGTTTCCTAGTGCAGTATTTCAAAGCAGCATCTTGGTGAAGCCTCATTTAAACTATTAATTCATTCACTGCCATCGACGGCGATAGAAAAATTCATTTGAACTATTTCTATTAGTTAAATTTTTTTTCCCACTTTTGTTAACAAGAGTATGAAAACCTAGAATTTTTTTTATTGTACATTTACAACAGATATAAAATTTGTGATTAACCGTGAGTTAACTAGTCAAGTCATGCAATTAAATACGCTCCTAATTTTTAATAATCTTTTTTTTTAAATCGCGTCAGGCGATTAATTTTTTTTAATTGTAATTAATCGCATGACTTCAATTGTTAACTCACGATTATTCATACATTTTATATCTGTCCTAAATGTAAAATAAAATAAAAAATTCTAGTTTTTCATACTCTTGTTACCAAAAGTGGAAAAAAAATTAACTTACTAGAAATAGTTCAAATACATTTTTGACGTCTATAGCCTTCAATGGCAGTGAATAAGTTAGAATGGGCAATTCTGGAAGTCAATCACGTTTTCTATTCTCAACAGAATTCAGTCCTTAGGCTATCTTCTGCAAAGAGTTGGGGGTTATTTTTATCCTGACAAAATACATCTGTTCTGTTTTCACTTTTTTAACTTGAAAAATGCAATTTTAGTCTCATAACAAAACACTTTAGGGAGTTTTTTTCTCTCAACTTTTTCATTCCTGTGACATTTTTACATGGCAGTTATATTGAATTTCCATTCAGAATATCAGGGAGCCTTTGAGGGGGGGAAATCACTGCACTGCAAATGGTCAAAAACATTTAGATGACCTGATCTAAGGACACTGCTATCTGTATACAAGCTATTAAAATGTAAATTCATAATCCATCCCCTTTAAGTGATGAAAGCGGAGAGGATTTGTGCTCAATCAGACAAACGTTCCCACATATTTGGAAACAAACCTGTACGAATGATTAACCAGCTCATACTGGAACTAAAGTTGAGTTTGCAAAACAACTCTCAAAAACAAGCAAGTAGGTCACTTCTATTTGTTTAGAGTGCATCAAATGGGTCACTCAGTCGGTACTAGTCGGTCTCAACAATTAATTGAATGCAGATCAACATTGCAATATAATAGAATGACCTTTTTTTTTTTAGGGTTTGTATTCATGGCTCTCTTTTTAACAAAAGCCTAGCCTATAAGACCAAAATGTTTGTTTAACAAATCCGTTTTTACCCAGTTTTTCTGTAATACAGATTCATGTATTGTTTGTGTTTATCAAAAAAAAAAAAACTTTGAAAGATGGCGTAAAAAAATGCATATTAAATATTGAGGAACAAAAAAAAAAAGGCCATACATTTGGTCGAAATAGAAACATTTACTATTATTTTACAGAGTCCCATTGAGGTGATGGAGGGGTTGGTAAGGGGGGGGGGGGGGGGCAGGTAATCAATGAAGTCTTTGTGAGGGTTTCTGTTGCACATTAGTCCGATTATCCCAGACCAGGTTTCAGGACAGGTTACAAAGGAAGACGAGGCTAACAAGACCCCTTTTGTCTCCTTTGCGAAATTTTCCCCGAAACTAAATATCTCATGTCGGGGGGCTGCAGCTGGTATGTGCGCTCTGCATAACAACTCACACCGGTGAGGCGCTTATCATAGTGGAAGTGACTTTAATGGATTTCATGACTTGGCAGATGTTTGACTTTTCTGTCTACTGCAACCAAATATGTTGTACAAAAATATTTGAGTTTTTTTAACCTAATTGCCGAGTATAAGGTCCTCCCAAAAAGATGTGATCGCCGAACCACGAATATGAGAAGGTTCACTGTAAACGCATCATGTTCAGTTATAGCCCGAACAACATCAAAGTTTTACTATAGCGCTAAAAAAACAAGCGGAATTCAGTGCTGCTATGAGATACGAGCGCAGAACCCAACTCGGCTCACTTCACAAGTTCTTTAAAAAGAGGCTTCAAGCTGTTTACTGTCCAACTCTAGATAAGACTAAGAGAAATTGATGTTGTGTATTAAAAAACAAACAACTTCAAGAATGCATACGTTAGCTTAATGCTAACACAAAATGGTAAACACCATTTTGGCGGGCTAATGGGTAGCATTGATAGACGCAAACGATATTTGAACACAAACAATAAAGCAATACTCATGGGCAGATATAATTTTATGATTATTATTACTACTGTGACTTACAGAAGACTGATCTGCTTAATGGATAGTTGTATGTCTGTATTATACTGCCCTCAGGTGGCCAAAACATGCACACCAAAAGGAGCAACCCAATGTCCATTCAATTGAGGCAAAAAAAAAAAAGTGGTCAAAACCTTTTAACTTATTCACTGCCATTGACGGCTATGGACGTCAAAAAATAATTTGAACTATTTTTATTATATTAGTTTCCCAATTTTTTTAACAAGAGTATGAAAACATAAAACAAATATTGTACATTTAGAACAGATATAAGATTTGTGATTAATCGTGAGTTAACTATTGAAGTCATGCGATTAATTAAAATGAAAAAATTTAATTGTCTGACGTCCCTAATTTTTTATAATCTTTTCTTTTTTTAATTATGGGCATCAGGCGATTCAAAATTTTAATTGTAATCAATCTCATGACAACTAGTTAACTCAAGATTAATCACAAATTTTATATCTGTTCTAAATGTACAATATTTTTTTAATGTTTTCATACTCTTGTTAACAAAAGTGGAAAAAATGGGAAACTAATAGAAACAGTTCAAATGAATTTTTGACGTCTATAGCCGTCAATGGCAGTGAATGAGTTAATTCTTTGCATTCAATTTAATTACTCTTTATCATGTAATTACTGCTTGTACAAAGTACAATTTTATCGTATATAGTAACATAAAATATAGAATATTATAAGTCCAGACCACCACTTTACTTCAAAAGTCGCGCACCTCTGGAAATGCCCTCATAATCTGCTGACATAGAATATAAAAGCGAACAATGACACCCACCACCATAGAAACATTGCCCCCCCCAAAAAAACGGTCCAAGGTCCTTCAAGCATTCACCCACTACTCATTGCTCCCCCCTGCTGGTCACATTGGCAACACTATCATCACACATAGTCTCGTCTGTCGTATCCACGGCGAGAAACAGTCGAGTAGTCCACCGGGGCGGGCCCCCTGTCTCCCCGGGGACTACAGGTGCACCACAGCATCGCCCCCCCCAGGATGAGCAGGCAGGAGGCGGCCCAGCCGAAGTAGAGCGCGTTGCCGAAGTCCCGCTTCCCCGTTTCCTCCAGAAGCGGATCGTAGAAGCCCGACACGATGGCGTGGGCCATCCAGGACACGGCCGCCAGCGTCAAGACCCCCGCCAGGGTCAAGGCCAGCCCTCCCGCCGCCGCCAGGCGCCGTTTCCCCCTCGCGTCCCGGCTGCAGTCAGTGCACTGAGCCCCCGCCGTCGCCAGGGCGATGCCAACTACGCCCAGCGCCACCGAGACCACCACCAAGGCTCGGGCCGCCTGGAGTTCCCGGGGGAGCCCCAGCATGGAGTCGTGGACTTTGCAGTGCATCTGGCCCGTGCTCTGCACCGAGCAGTTCATCCACAGGCCCTCCCAGATCACCTGGGACATGACCACGTTCTGGCCCACGTAGGCGGCCACCCGCCACATGGGAAGGCCGCACGCCACCATCACGCCAAGCCAGCCCGCCACGGCCAGCGTCAGGCCCAGGATCTCCACGCCGGAAGAGGCCATCGGTTGAGGAGAGAAGACCCTCTGTGTGTTGGAGTGCGCGCCGCCTCGCAGGTGATATGAGATCCCCTCGGTTGCAGGTCCCGAGTCCCACTTGAGGGAGAAACTGATTGGACCTTCTTTATACGGCTTGAAGGTGGAGTCAGCGCCAGGTGGTGTCAACCTGGCGCTGAGGTATGCTAGGAAATACTCCAGACAGATATTGAGAGCGAAATCGAGAAATTAATACTGGAATCATCAATATCCATTGATTTTTAAAATTTTGTGCCGAGTTCCTTCATCTTAAGGCAATCCATTTGATCTTTAATTTAAAACCTACTTTCCAATGTCTCATGTTGTCCGACGTTGATATTGTACATAAATGACGTGCATCTGATCTTAAAAGTCCCGAACTAACAAAACTCATCTTCAAATATAACTTGTAAGAACAACCTTCAAATAAATAATAAACAAAGTTAAAATAACAATATATTAAAATAATAGCAATTCCCCAAAAAGCGTGTTCCTGCTGTGCGCGTCTTGGCCTCATAGGGGCAGTGTGGTGCCGTGCATGCATGCGAACAAAAAAAAAAAGGGTACAAGAAGTTGCGGGTTTGCTATATTAATGTAAGTAATTTTTTCACAGATTAGGAAAATTAAATGCCTTTGAGTAGTGTTGTATTAACTGTCTGTATGTTTCCCTACATGGTTTGTGTTTGAATATTCGTTATTTGAAGGAATATTACTCCTGAAATTCGATGCTAATTTGCTGTGAGCTTTTTAGTGGGATTTTACATTGACTACTAGCATTAGCGCTGGCGATGTTTCTAAAATTAGCTATGTCTGTAACCTATTTAAAAATACAATGTGTGTAATCATTTTTTGTTGTGTGTTTAGTTTTACAATCAACTCCAACTCAGGTGTCATTAAGCAACTCAAAACAATAAACAAGAATAACATCCATCACACGCTTGCTGCCCAAGCAACACGGTAGCACGTTAAGTGTTTTTTTTTTCTTCTATTATAGTATTTTTAAGATTTTGAGAAGAAACAAACAAGAAATCTCAGCAATCAGTACTCAATTCTTCTCGTTCTTTGCACGTTTTAAGCACTCAAGTTCAAACATATTTCATGAATTTAGAAACACATTATAAAAATGACTTTCCAGTGTGTGTAGATTAATTAGGTACCATTAATGGTACGCGGTCTCCCTCTGGTGGTACGCAAAAAAAATCACTACATTAAATGTGGAATTTTTGCATAACATTACAAGGGCTTCAACTTTTTTTTTTTTGTCCAGTACAGCAGTTTTCCCAAACTACTGGTTCCTGGACTGGTACTTGGCCCCACAGATATCTTTAAGAAAAACAAACAAATCGTCACCCTCTTAAAATAACTGCCTAAGTCATATTTTTTGCAAAATTTTTTTTGCAAATGTTTGTGTTTCCTAAAAAATCTGAAAAAATTACTCAGGTGATTATTTTAAGAAGGCATCGAAATGCAAAAAAATAAATAAAATAAAATAAAATATGTCATACTAATTAATTTGCTGCCTGTGTGGGTTAGCTAGATGTAGCGCTCATACATACTGCCTAAAAATAATAATTTCCGTGTTGAAAACACAGCACCTAGCAACAGTGTGGTTGACCTTTTCCAGTTTTTCTTGAAAAAAAAAATCATTTTTAATCATGTCCAACAACACCATCCTCCCCTGTAAAGCAAACCTTTGGTGTGCATTTTAAGCTCAACCAATCAGGGGGGGTCAACATCCACGATGTAGATTTCACTCAAAGAACTATATAAATGCGGAAAAATGCTGAATCACTCTTGAAATGAGATCTGTGTACTTCGGGGGGGGGGGGGGGGGCAACAATACGCGTCCTTGTGTGCTTTGCCAACTTCCATGCAGACGGTCTATACTGCTCCCAAGTTGTTGAAATGTTAAGGAGCCAAACTTATTCATATGGCGACAATACTCGCCTCGGGCCTTCTTGCGAATGAGTAAAAGTATTCTTAGTGTAAGGTGAACTCTGTCATTAAGAGCATTCTTCTCATTTACTAAGGTCACCTTGGATCACCGATCAGGGTGATCATTTCCCTAAACCCCGCACCTGCTTCTTCTCCGAAGATCACACGTCAACAGAAAACAACGGTCAATGAATGCCTTCAAAATACTGACTGAGAACCACTTTCCCCATTGCGCAAAACATGATGTTGAGCGGTGCGCAGCATCTGAAATTAACTTGACAGGATTATTGGCTTTCACTTTTTACACCATCAAAATGTCGAGCGGCGATGCTAAACAGACATTGCGCCGACATCTCTCGAATCTGAAAAGCACTTAACCAAAGCAGGGAGATTTAAAGTTGAGTGCAAAATTCTGACGTAAGTGGTGCACCCCCTCTGTCCCGGACATAACTAAAAAAATTAATAATTCTATTGGTACACATCCAGACACCCATCAGTGAATTTCACAGAATTTTTAAGATACGCACCCAATTTGACATCACGATGGAGTTGGCGCACCCCCTCTATAACCCAGACACACCCTAAAAAAATTAAAAAGCAGCTTATTGGATGTCCATGGTCACCCCTCAAGACCCTTTCACAAACTTTCGAAGCCACACACCTCTTTCAACATTTCCACAGATTCGGCGCACCTCCTTTTCTACACACATCTTAAATACAAACATTTATGGTTCCAATTTGTCACCTTTTGGCAGCCTTCCTAAAAAATGTTCAACCTTGTTCCCCCTTCAAAATCCAGAAATAGCTGGCGCACCCCCTTTCTCTCGACATACACCCTGAGAAAAATATTAGGCACCTTTCTTTTTTTTTTCTGGAGAGCTCAGCATTGTTCATTCGGTAATTTTACCGATTGGACATGTCATCATCATTGCTTTTTTTTATATATATATATATATTATTATTTTTTTCTATTGTCAATAGCCAATTAGGCACCTTTCTTAACATCCATGATCGCCTTTTAGCAGCATTTCTCAAACTTTTAAGTCACCCCTTCAATATCATGACGGGGTTTGCGCACCTCCTCTAACCTGAGCACCCCCTAAAAATAATTACTGGGCACGTTTCTGATGATCTTATAGTAGCCTTTCTCAAACATTTTAGTTAAGAATAGCCTTCAACACCCTGCTAAAGTTGGCGCACCCCCCCCCCCACACATTGTCAATTAAAACATAATTTGTACCCTTGTGAATGCCACTGGTCAGCTTCTCTGAGCCTTTTGGAGAGTTTTTAAACCATGCACCCCTTCAACATCCCAACAGAGTTGTCGCACCCCCGATCCCTCAAATACACCTTAAAAAATATGTTAGGGTCACTTCTGCATGCTCACAACATGGAAGCCTTTCTCAAACTTCTGTAGTCACGCGCCTCCTTAATCAACACCTCCCTCTCACATGAACACAAGCTACTAATCATCATAATTTTCATATTTGCAAAGCAACACGCAGTTGAAGACGCAAACAAATATTTATTTAACAACTTGGAATCTTGCTTTATCAGAGAAGTACGCGTCTGCAGATGATCAAAATCCAAATACGAGGTGAATCATAACAGTTTTCTTGGCTCACGCTTGCTGTAATCTTCTGGCATTTGATGGAAGGCCGTCAACAATTTTGTGCAAAAACAAGACCGAGTCGGATTAAAAAAACAAAAAAGTGGAAAGGTTGGGGCTGACCTGTTTGAGGATGCGTTCTTTGTATGTGAGCATGATTGGGGATTCAGTACAAACATTTCAAAACGTCAACATGTCGCCGCTTGCCAACGTTCACCTGTCGTGGGAGCAGGAGCCGGTCTGACCGCTTCCCCGACTTGTTTCTAACGGACGACTCGCTCCATTTCAAAGCTTTACATCAGGGTGCTCAAACTTTTTGGGTTTTGCGAGGAATCTTCTCACGGGTCCCCTCATCATCCTAATTCCAATTAAACAATTAACACTTGTACCGTTGGAAATAAACATTTGCCTATTTTCAAGAGAAAAGTCATAATGGAAGAAAAATATTTTTTGGGGGACAAAAAAAAGTTGTAATGGCAAAGTTTCATTCCAATTATTTAATCACATTAAGTGTTTACTGTCCATGTATTTATTTTAAATAAAGCAATTAACTCATTCACTGCCATTGACGGCTGTTGACGTCAAAAATTCATTTGAACTATTTTTATAAGATTAACATTCCACTTTTGTTAACTAGAATTTTTTATTGTACATTTAGAACAGATATCAAATTTATGATTAATCGTGAGTTAACTATTGAAGTCATGCGATTAATTACAATTAAAAAATGTAATCGCCTGAGGCGATTTAAAAAAAGAAAGAAAAGATTATTAACAATTAGGAGCGTCAGGCGATTACATTTTTTAATCGCAATTAATTGCATGACTTCATGAGTTAACTCACAATTAATCACACATTTTATATCTGTTCTAAATGTACAATTAAAAAAATCTAGGTTTTCATACTCTTGTTAACAAAAGCGGGAAAAAATGTTAAACTCATAAAAATAGTTCAAATGAATTTTCGACGTGTACAACCGTCAATGGCAGTGAATGAGTTAAACAAGTATTCCATGAGATACATCAGCACAAGATATTAGCGCGTGTACGTGTGACTCAAAACTGCCACTTGCACACTGAAACTGTGATGAGGCCTGAAGGACAATCTCTCTTTGATGACATCACTCTGCGTGTCCGCACATGACTCACACCTTTGAAAGTCTCTCCAGTCTGAGGCACTATCAGCTTTTGTTTGAGCCCTGAAGGTGGAACATGTTTTCATTTTGAAGAATTTTTAGCCATTGCTTATCAAAAAGGCATAAATACTTATACATATATTTTTATTGTGTATGTATGTATGTAGGTTTTCAAAGTTTGGGTTCACTTCAAGTTTGACCGTTAAGCTAATGAGGGTGGGGAGTGACTAATTATGAGTTGCAATTATGTTTTTTTTCATGTCCGTTTTTTTTTTTTGTAATAAATTCACCCGTTCAATAAAATAAAATAAATGGTTGCATTTCTTTAACTTTTGAATCATATAGAAGCGCAACGAGCTTTCTCCCATGCTCTGAAAGCATCTCTCCTCAGATTATTAATTGTGGACATTCCTCCTGGTTGGTGGAACTCAATATGTCCAACCATCCCAGCGTGGATCAAACGGAGGGATTGTAGTCCACTTTTTTGGCTGTGGGACACTGCCTCCATTCATTTGTGGCACAATCTGATTCCCTGGACGGCACTCGTGGCCGCACATTCGTTGCCGGGCGGACTCACTCGCGTTCAGGACCACTCGTGTTTTCATCATTGACAAAACTGGAGACTGGACTTGACTGGACGGCTACACCCACAGGTCAGGTTGAATTTGATTAATTTGGTAGCTTGGTATCAAATGTTTTTCTACACTTATGATCCGAAAAGCTGAAAAAAAAAGGTTCAGAACAACATATTTAAAAATCACCTGTAAATCAATAATATTGTGTTGAGTTCCAGATATATTTGAATTAAATATATGCAGGGTTGTTAAACAGTTTGGGTTGCGCCAGAAAAATTAATAAACAAAAGGGGTTTGTTTGGTGTAATCGACAAAAAAAATAAAAAATTGAAATAACTTAAAATAACAATATTTGTAATTTGGTAGCTCGGTTGTCAGCAGTTTGCTCATTTGACAAAAATATAAATAGCAACATCAAAGAAACTGATAATTGTCCAGCAGTCTCTTAATTTCCATATTTATTCAATTTTCAAACGTTTGGGGTTACTTGTTTTTTAAATAAATATAACATTAAATTAATCAGAAATACAGTATACAGTAGACGTACTTAACATGCTTAGAAAATGACTTGATAATGAAAAATATGAAAACATTTAGAATTACAGTCCAACTCTTTGAAAGTTAGTATGTGTACAGTATGCATATGGATGTACTATATATGTTCCTACTAGTGGTTGCACATCTGCCTCATAATTCAGCTTCCACCATCTTGTTTTTGAATGTACATGTTCTCCCCGTGCTTGCGTGGCTTTTTTTGCATGCTTCCTCCTACATATTCCATCAACACGCATGTTCGGTTCACTGACGACTATCCGGAGGTGTGAACGTGAGTTTGTGTGCTGGTTTGTCCATTTGTGCCCTGCTATTGGCTGGCCATCCGTCCAAACTCAATTGGGATCTGCGTATTAGAAAATGGATGTCATTTTAATTTTGGATGTAATAGTAATTTTGTCAAATCGCATTTCAGCCTTTACGTGTTGCCATGTCAATCTAATCTGCCTTTACGATCACGAGTGCTAGCTCATGTAGCTATATTAGCATTGGGCCTGTTTCATGAACCAATCAGATTTCAAATTCATCAAAACTCGTTACGGCTAACTATGGCTAGCAAAACACACATTAATACATTTAATAATCAACTTCTCTTGTGAGTATTGTGTATTTTATTGTTTTTTTAGGGGGGGTGAGGGGGGTCATGTTATCATACACCTCTCATGATTATCCATTTATCGTTATAACAAACCCCTGAGGGCAACCGTAACTTCAACATGGTTCATGACGCAAGCAAGTTTCCCACTCCTGCACTGAAGTCTTTTTTTAGCTTCTATAAGTGAGTCACCGGTGGCCATGACATCTGTAACAGTCACCTGACGTGTTGACACATGCCGTGGGGGGCACTGCCGACAGGTGTGTATAAAAGAGACGCGACAGCCTCACCTGAACATTTCTTCAAGCAGCAACACTCAAGAGAACTTCAAGAGGATTTTGGACATGGTTTCGGCGGGCTTACAGATGCTGGGCGGCGCCCTGTGCGCCCTGGGCTGGATCGGGACCATCATGGCGTGCGCCCTGCCTCAGTGGAAGGTAATGGCCTTCGTGGGCAGCAACATCGTGACGGCGCAGACGACGTGGGAGGGCATCTGGATGACCTGCGTGAAGCAGAGCACGGGTCAGGTGCAGTGTAAGGTCTACGACTCCCTGCTGGTCCTCAGTCCGGACCTCCAGGCCGCCCGGGCCATGATCATCATCGCCATCCTGCTGGGCGTGCTGGGGGTGCTGCTGTGCATGGCGGGCGGCAAGTGCACCAACTGCGTGCGGGATCAGAGCACCAAGGTGAAAATCTGTGTGGCGTCCGGCGTGGTCTTCATCCTGGCGGGGGTGATGTGCCTCATCCCCGTGTCCTGGACGGCCAACGGTATCATTAGAGACTTTAACAACCCACTGACTTCAGACTACCAGAAGAGGGAGCTGGGGGCCGCCTTGTTCATCGGCTGGGCGGCTTCGGGCCTGCTCATCGTAGGCGGCGCCCTGCTGTGCGCCAACTGCCCGCCCAAGGACGACTACCCCACCAAGTACCCGCCCAGCCGAGCGTCTGCGCCCAAAGACTACATCTGAAGGATGTCTAGCGTTTCATCAGGGCCAACATAACGGGCCGCAACTTCCAAACAGAACTTGCTTCTTGACTGGGAAGTAGACAATGTTACATTTCTCTTTATTTGATCATTTCCATATGTTTCATGCACTCCATTTCATTTCTTTGGTTCGTATTATTGTCTATTGACAGTATTTGTAAATAAATTGTCAAAAAGATTTTTATTCTATTGTTTTGTTTAGATTTTGGCTATATATTATTGCACATTTGAAAGAGAAAAATAGTAACCTCGAGACCAACGATTCTCAAACTTTTTACTCTTAGCCCCACCTCAAAAAATACTTGCTTTCCAACTGCCACCATAATGACCAACATTCAAATACAGTTTCGTAGTAGATACTGAAATACTCCCTAAATGTTGTTTAAATACTCTCTGTTATGCTTCACAAAAGTTAATTGGCAAAATGTTACCTAAAAGTTATCTAAATACTCTTAAATCTATGAAATACTCCCTAAAAGTTTCCTAAATACTCTTACATTTATGAAATACTCCGTGTTACCTAAATACTCTTAAATTTAGGAAATACTCTTGAATACAAAGGACTCCCTAAAAGTTACCTAAATACTCTTAAATGTAAAAACGACTCCCTTAAATCTACTGTAATACTCCCTTCAAGTCACCTATACACTCAAATGTACTGCTCTATAAATTCTCTTAATAATCTTAAATCACAAAATAACCCATAAAAGTTACAGAAATACTATTAAAACTACTGAAAAACTCCCTAAAAGTTACCTAAATCGCTTAAATGTACTTAAATACTCCTTGCAACTCAAGTAGTCCTTAGCTGCCATCATAGGGCATATTTTGCATATTTTGCATATTTAGGCAAATACTATTTAGGCAAATAGTGGAGTCAACCTCCACTATTTGTTGGGACCGAGCCGTATCGCAAATAGTAGACACTACCCAAAAAGGTTTGTAGATGCCATGATATGGTAGTAAAACACTACTTATGTCAAACTGAATGCATGTGTTGTGAACGTATCAACTCGTTTCAACGTAAATGCTTGATACAAAGACCCCACCAGATGGCGCTAAAGCAATATCATTGTACTGGCTTGAGTACAAAAACAACATCAGGCCTGTTTTTGACAGTGTATCAATTGTCCATGTGTCAGGAAGGGCATACGGCTTAAAAACTCATACGAGTGAGTGAAGTCTGCTAGCTCAATGCTAACTCATAATTGGAAACATCTTTTAGAAGGGCAAAAGAATAGCATCAGTTGCATTATAACCCTTTAAACAACGGATACATGAAAACAATCAGTGACACATCACATAAACAAATAACAAATGCTCTCAGATATACAGTATATATATTTTTTTCTCTGTGAAGAACAGCTAATATTATTGCGGCTTACTGAGGACAAATTGACTTTGTACACTGCGGTATGTCTGTAATATGCTGGCCCCAGGTGGCCAAGAAGGAGCAGCACCGCGTCAATAGAATTGTAGCAACAAGTGGCAAAAAGGGTTTATTTCTTTATATTGTACTTAATTATGTAAACAATGGATGTTTTTATAAAAATCTTTAAAAATTAAATCTATGTAAATATTTTTGTTTGGGTTTTTTTTGGGGGGGGGGGGCTGTAACATATTAATGGCATTTCCATTCAATAAAGAAAGTTGATTTTGAGATTCAGTTGTTTTATGTTGCAATCGTGTTACGGAATAAATAAATAAATAACTCGTATCTCAAGGCACCACTGTATACTTTTTGAAGCATTTTTGATTTGTGGTTCCTGTGAGATTTTTCTCATGTAAAAAGAAGACCTGACCACAACAATGGAAACCTTCTGACCTTGGAGTATTTCCAAGGTCAGCACTACGGAAGATGACGAGACCCGTGTTTATGTGTAAACTCACCCCAGCCAATAGAAGGCCAGGATTGCGCGGGTCACACGCCTCCCTGTCGTCGTTGCCACTTCTACCACAACAAACTACAAAAACAGAATCTCACCGCGTCCCGCTAGTCTCTCTGGACGTTAGCCGCCAAAATGGTGTCCCAGGGCATTCAGATGATCGGCATTTCCTTGGCGACGGTGGGCTGGTTGATGGTCGTCGTGGTGTGCGCTTTGCCCATGTGGAAAGTGACGGCCTTCGTGGGAGCCAACATCATTACGGCACAGACCGTCTGGCAGGGCCTGTGGATGAACTGCGTGGTGCAGAGTACGGGACAGATGCAGTGCAAGGTTAATGGAACATTTCTGTAATCTTAGATAGATAGTGACGGAACTGAAAATTGCATATCGTTAGTCTAATAGCAGAATTGCCAAATTTTTCCTTCATGTCTGTATTTATTTATTTTTGTCACATAGGTCATGGGTTGAAATGTAAAACTTTTGCTTAGTTTCCACAAATGTTAAAATATGACTCGGTAACTATTTGGCAAACGATATGGCACTTGCTGAATACGGAATAATGGCTAAACTGAGTTTTTTGTGCCGTTGAGGCGACAGTTCCTGTCTCATAAAATCAGAGGCTGACAAGACCATCTACGAGAGGCAGGATAAAATGGTAGTGAGAGAGAGCTAAGACAATGAGGTGTGATGTACAAAAAAAGTTAGCTTAGTAGCATAGTTGTCAAAATTATGTTTGAATGTTTTCAGACAGTTGCCTCGATTCAACCTTTGCGGATTACCATGACTTGGAGCCAAGAATTGACAGAAAAAAAATCACATTAGAATATTTTATTGATACGGTATCATGACAGTAACTCTAAAATGATTGATGCAATTATGCTAGTAGGCTAACGACATGTATAAAAGAGAAGCTAAAGTGGTGCTTTGAGATACGAGTGAGTGACCTAATTCATGAGTTTTTGGCATAAATGTCATATTTCATTTGGGCAATGTTTTTGCTTTGACATGCTAACGCTAACTTGAGATATTAACACTGTATGGTGGCAGTGAACTCAACTTGACTCACTTCACAACAAGCAGCACTAGCACTAGTGAACAATTAATAAAAAAGTCAAATAAAAAAAACATTCACCTGTTTTTTGCCACTCCCACTTGAAGTTTACCATCAAATTAAGTATAAAACAAAGATAATTACACCTTGCGTAATTAAAACAACCACATAGCTTAGCATTTAGTCCGCTATCATAAATGCTAATGCTAGCATAATAACATGACGCACCCGTGTATCTCCACTTGTCCATTTTCTGTATACAATTTAAGCAATATCCACATCGTAATTCAATAAATTAGTATTTTGAATGTTTAAATTCCAATTTTTACCAACATCATTGAGCCAGGGCACTTATTTTACATCAGAAAAATCTGGCCACACTCCTCTGGATATTATTAGTCATTTGAACTCCAAAAGGTCTACGACTCCATGCTGGCGCTGGCGCAAGACCTGCAGGCCGCCCGGGCCATGATCATCATCTCTATCCTCACCGGGATTTTCGCCGTGATGCTGTCCATCGTGGGCGGCAAGTGCACCAACTGCATGGAGGAGGAGGTCTCCAAGTCCAGGGCGTGTATCCTGGCCGGGGTCCTGTTCCTCGTTTCCGGTCTCCTGTGCCTCATCCCTGTGTCGTGGTCGGCCCACAACATCGTCACCAACTTCTACAACCCTGTGGTCATCGCGGCCCAGCGTTACGAGCTGGGGGCGGCGTTGTACGTGGGCTGGGCGGCCGCCGTGCTGCTGCTGATCGGCGGGGGGCTGCTGTGCTGGAACTGCCCCCCCAAACGCCAACAGAACCCCCATTACGTCGCCAAATTCACACCTGTGAAGTCGGTGTCTACTTCGAGGGAATACATGTGAAAGGTTGTTGACGGATGGGACTTGGAAGTTAAAAAATAAATAAATAAATGGCATTATAGCGGTGAATTGCTGCATTCCCTACAAATAATGTGTTCACTTTTTGACTGGACATTGGTTTGAAATTTATAGTATATTATTCACTGATTGTATTTATTTTATTATCTTTTTTGGTATTTCTTGCTGTGCTTTCGGAAATGCCCCACAAGGTAGCGCCAACCGGCCAATCATTTGTAGACTTTCACATCACTCAACAGACAAGGCATGCCCTTTTAAAGGCATGCACACATTAAATGTCACAGATACTACAGTGTGGAATGTGAGGAGGGCGACCCAGTGGCTAAACATAATAACTGCAGCTCGCATGCATATAGTATCGGGTGTTCTGGAACAAATGAGGATGCATGTCAACTTGTTCCTCATTGAAATGCCATTAATCAGTTTCAGCCACCAAAAAAAAATACCACAATATATGATATATATAAACTTTTAAAATATATTAAATGAAATAAAAAGGTTTCAAACAGATAAAAAGAATGTGAATTGAACATTTTATCCTTGTTTTGATTATTCATTTGGTTTTGTGTGTAGCTTATATGGGATTTTCTTTAAATAAAGTCATCATGAATTCTTACACTTTGATTCCATGTGGTCATTGCAAATTAACATCCAGAACTTCCAGCACCGGAAATTTTCATAGTGCCTAACCTCATTTGGGCCACCATGTCTATCCCAGCTGACTTTGGGCCAGAGGCGGGGGTACACCCTGGACTGGTTGCCAGAAAATCGCAGGGTACAAAGACAAACAAGCATTCACATTAAAGTCTTGTTTGAAGCTAATGTGTTTGTTTTGGGCCTGCATCCTGTTGATTTTTTTTTTACGCAAAAATATCACATTTTATTTCTCAGGGTTACCTCTTTATTCTTGCTCAAATTTTTACTTTTTTCCTCAATTATGTTATTTTTTCCCCATAGACGTATCTCTAATTGTAGTAAAAAAAAAAAAAAAAAAAAATCTCAAATATATGAAACTTGCAAAAATGTAAAAGCTCGTCCTCAAAAATATAAAACTTGATTCCTGTTAAAATGTTTTTTTTTTTGTAGAAAATGTGCAACTTGATTACGGTAAAAAGCAAACACATATTCAGAAACTACTTATTGGATGTAAAAATAACATCTTTTGTAAAACAAAAAGTATCTTTTAAATATCTTTCTCGAAAATAGAAATCCTTTTTTCAATCATATTAAACTATTGTCAATAAAAAAAATTACAGTATTTCTAGAAAACAATTGTTTTCCTGTGAAATAAAAACTTGTTGAAATTTTTTTATTTCTAAAAAAAACTCATTCATAATTCATTTTGACTTTTTTCTTCTAAAAAATCTCATTCTGAAAAAATATGCTTATTTATTGTAAAAATATATATAATACAAAAAAATTAACTTTTTATGTATAAATGTTCAAAAAAATCTAAACTTTTTCTAGAGAATGTTCTAGAGAATATATGTAAACAATCCTAGTTTTTAATTCTCAAAAATATAAAACATGCTACTATTTTTTTGTTAAATTCTGACTATAATATAAAACCTTTTCACCATAATCAAAATCTATTAGTGTAAAAAAAAATGCTAGAGAATATATCTAAAGAGACAATTCTTGTAAAAATGAATGCATTTTTTTAAACATCCTAAAAAAAAGCTACTTTTTTACCCCATGAAAATGACTACTTCTCAAAAAATATATACAACTTTTACCACCTTCTATTGCCTCTCTGTAATCTTTTATTCTTCAAAACGAGGACCACTGCAATTCATCCTACTATTTGTATTTGATATCCTTTACTGCCACATGCACCATTGATTGGATGAATAGAACGAAAACGAACGAAACAAATGTTTGTGTAAACACCGAACGTGTGTGTCATTTGGCGGCAGTGTGCTATCTTTGATCACAAACTTCTGACTACTGCTGATGTCACGGCCAAGAAATTGTGCAACGCTTTTGCTTGCGTACTTTGTTGACTGTGCGCGCTATCGAAAAAATGTCTCACAGGAAGTGATACTAGCTTTTACTGAAGGCCATGACCACACAGGCATGTCTGTACGAAAATGTGGAAGACACTCGTGCGAATATAATTGTGGCCACAATATACAAATTGTGCGCACAAAATACAAATAAAGAAAGTCATTATCATTAATGGACAATCAGGTAAGCAAATGGAGTGCACCTTCTCAAGAAACACTAGCAAAGGTGCGCTCCATTTGCTTACCCATACATCGACATTGTTTTAATTGGGTTAAAGCCACAAATTTGCGTTAAGCGTGCACGTTATGTCTACATTGTAGCCACGATTCAGCAAAAATTGAGTTTGGGCCAAGGCACGTTCCATTTGTTTACCTAAACGGCCAAAATGCTATTGGGAATATTATAAAATCCCCAAATTAGTTTTTTTGTCTGCATATTAAATTAGGAGCACATAATTTAAATAAAAAAAAGAAAAATCAGTCATGATTAAGTGTACAAAAAAAAAAGTCTGAAAATATGTAACTTTTTTTCCCAAAAGTATACCACATTTCTTTGAAACTATCCAACCATTTCAAGACAAGTTTCAAATTAGGATTCCAATTCGGGATTAGCGTTTCAAATTGGTGTGATGAGACAGGGTTGGAGTTTAATTTGTAGGGTTTTAAGGCAGGAGGAAAGTTTCAAGTTTTCAGGGTTGGGTTTGAAGCCAGGCTTCGGGTTCCAAATTAGGATTCGAAGCAGAGTTTCAAATAAGCGTTTCAATTTACGGTTTCGCAAACTTTTTAAATGACATTTTAGCTTCAAATAATAATTAAAAAAAATATTTTCAGTGGTAGAATTGTATTATCTGTTTAACTAAGGATGTAGCCAATTTTAGCAGAGCTGACCAGCATCGTGAGATGTTTAAGGACACACAAAAAAGAGGGATTTATGCCACTGGTGTTAAACGCACTGGTGTTAAACGCAAGGCCTGGGGGCCAGATGTGGTCCGCTGAATCATTTTATGTGGTCCTAAAAAAAAACAAATTATGTGCATCCACTTTATGTTTCTTGCTAAACACTACAAATTGTCTTCACTTTTAAAAACGCTGAGATATTGCAAGCCATTTTTGTTACAATCCTCCTTTTTAAAATAAATGTAATAATATGTGAGCAACCAGTTTTTTTCTGGCCTCAAATTTCAAAACTAGTTATTTATCAAATTATACTTAGATGTACACTAAAGGTTTTGTGGAAAGATTACCAAGCTGAAAACGTTGACGTCACAGAGTCGTAAACACCCTTGGTGCGCATAAGAAAGCATGTTTTTCTCAATACCACTCCTGTGACTGGGAGAGGGGAATCCGGTTTGGCGAGAAGAACTCACCCGACGACCACAAGCAAGGACCCGCCCACTCCGTCGTCGTCTCGAGACTGAGAAAGAGAGACAGGCAGCTGCCGGCTTCCGAGCGTCGACCGCTCCAGTACGCAGCTTCTTGGCCATGGGGAGGATCGGCAAGGAGACGGCGGGTCAGATCATCAGCTTCATCGGGCTGGTGGGAGTGGCGGTGACCACCGGCATCCCCATGTGGAGGATCACCTCTTTCATCGGCGCCAACATCGTGACGGGCCAGATCATCTGGGACGGCCTGTGGATGAACTGCGTCATGCAGAGCACGGGCCAGATGCAGTGCAACCTCAACGAGTCGGTGATGAGGCTGACCCCGGACCTGCAGGCGGCTCGGGCGCTGGTCATCATCTCGCTGGTCTTCGGCTTCATCGGCTTCATGGTCACCTTCATCGGCGCCAAGTGCACCAGCTGCCTGAATAAGGACACCTCCCAGGCCAAGGTGGTGATCATCGGCGGTTGCCTGGTCATCGTGGCCGCCGTGCTAGTCCTCATCCCGGTCACGTGGTCGGCCAGCATCACCATCACCGACTTTGTGAACCCCTTGACCATCAACACGCAGCGTAGAGAGATCGGGGCGTCCATCTACATCGGCTGGGGGTCCGCTGCCATCCTCTTGGTGGGCGGCATCATACTCACCACCTCGTGCCCGCCGCAGAGGTCCGCGAACGGATACCCCGGTTACCAGGCGCCCTACGCCAACGGGTCAGCGTACGCCAACGGGTCCACGTACGCCCCCGTTTACGCGCCGGCCTCCAGCCAGCCCTACACGCCGAGTGGCTCGTATTATCCCGCCAAGCCGTATGCGGTGCCCTCGGGATACTCGCCGCGGCAGTACATTTAAGCAGTGGATCCAAATGTAAACTGCAGACCGGATCGTTCTAGTCCTGCTTAGACTATCAAAACACTGAAGATGGTACGTGGAAAGTATAGGAAAATGACTGGAATGTGGCCTTCTTATGAGAATGTTTTGAAATGAAATGAAAGTGGAAATTTGCTGGTAAATTTCCATGGGAGGTTAAGATGGGGGAACTTGGTGACATTGTACAGTGGACCCCCTTGCTTATTTCTAGTATCTTTTTCCCGATCCCCCTCTTGCTTGCTTTTTTTTTTTTTTTTTTACACAATCCTTGCTTATTTGCCTATTTTCTGAAAAAAATCGACCCCCAAAATATAACTTTTTTATGGCAATTATAGTGAGTGTCACTTATTTGCTAATTTTTCGCGTAATTTTCTAGATTTTCTGTCGCTATCCCCCGCGAATAGCAAGTGTCCACTGTACTTTTTGTATTTTTGAAATGGAGCTTTTTCATTTTTCTTTTTTAATTATGAGTCTATTCACACTTCTGGACAATTGAATGTAGTCTCCAATGAACCTAACATGCATCATATGAACGGCCTTTGCACTGGAGTTTACCATCGTTGTGTAATTAGCTCCATTAAAAAAAAAAAAACGTACTCTTGAGCTGTTGATTTTGTGTAAATAACTTTGAATGTGTAATAAAATTTTTGAGTGAACAACCAGACTTTTTTTTGTGGCGTCAGTTAAGTGTATGTTCCAAAACAAAACAAAGGAAAACGATTAGCTTTTGTAGCTAGTACTTTTTCAAAAGTGTCAATTAAAAAAAAGATTAAAGAATAAAGTTTAGTTTATTATTATTTTTTTTTTTACAATTAAAGGGATTGTCAACCCCAGATTTTTGTTTACAATATGTTCTCATCTATGCACCCCTACTACGGTATTCTGATTAATATTATGTTTGTGGAATAACTTAAACAGCAGAATCCACCCATTTTTACCCATTTCAGGGGGCGGCCATTTTGTCACTTGGTTTCAGCTGAAAATGACATCATAGTTGCTCAGGTAAATGGCCAATCACGGCTGTGAATGAGTGTCACATGACCAAACTCAGAAAAAGTGAGCTTTGATTGGTCAATATCTGAACTCTGAGAAACTGCGATGTTATTTTCAGTCAGTAGCAAAAACGTACTAAAAACGGGTGGATTTTGCTGCTTAATTCATATTGTGCAAACTCACAACTCATCCGAATGCATTTTTGGGTTGACTTCCCATTTTTTCCTTTTCTATTCGGTTCCTGTTCCAGTTAAAGTGATATTGCTGGCAATAGCTACATTTGCAGACCCTCTTATATTTTTGTATAGTTGATGTTCATAATTTGCTTATAGTAGTAGTTATATAGTAGTTAAATCGAAAATTACTCACCAGTTACTCAATAATTGAGTAGTTTTTCCACAGAATACTTTGACGTAAGTAATTATTTTTAGGACTACATTTATGTCTATGTGAGTCATATTATTCTTCTTTTAACACAATTCTTTGGGATAAAAATGAATGCAAAAACCTAAAATAAATGATTATAATTATTATTATTTCAATATTGAGTCCATTGGTAACATACTGTATTGTACTTTATGTATTGTGTACATATTTCTTTGTTGTTGTTTTTTTATGATTTCACATATGGAATGAAATATGAATATATCTACAGCCTCACAAAGCCAGTGGGGGTGCTAAAGTGGATTAGCGTTGTTTTTCAATCACAATTGCAATAACATAACATTGAGTACAATGTGAGCGTTTGGCATTTACACATTCCGAAAGTCTAGTTTCTGCACTCAAGCACGTGTTGATAGAAAGATGTCTTATTTTTAAAATCAATTTCTTGGCATGCTTTTTTTGTGAATTTACGCGTCATCAATCATGGGAGATTATTATTATTATTTTTTAAATAGACTTTATCTTTAACAGCCCAAAACACACCCCAAAGGAAGAAATCTTTTGGAGTAAGGTACAGCAATGGTGGGAACCATTCAACTAAATATACACATACATGAAATATAAAAAATAAATTAATAAAGAAAGAAATGATAAACAACTTGGTAGAACTCTTGCAAGGTGTTAGCCTGATAGCATAAGTCTTTTTTTTAACTAACTGTTAAAACATCAATAAAGAAAATCCTTTTTGGGGGGGCTTTTTCTTGCTAAAACTCACTACTTCCCCAACACCAAAGCCACCAGAACTCCCTGAGACTACCACGCCTCCAAGCTGTGTCACTTTGAAAAGAAAGTAGGTGACGACCCACCAGGTGTCAGAGCGTCGTTTGAATCAAGAATGCTACCTCATTTACATAAAGTGGAACCGATTTAATCTCGTCGAAACTCGTGTTGGTCCTCCGTGAGGAATCTGGTCAGGCAGGTTCAAAGCCAGGCCCGCCGGTTTCAGTTAAGACTCCGCCCCACTTACGGTTTGCCGTCCTTAAAACCAAGTCAAACACTCCCCGGGTGTTTTATTCTTACGTGATAATCGACTCGTTCAGTTCTTCCGTCCTGCTTCCGTGAGTACCAAACGCAAAAGACGTCATCATGGTGTCGCTGGGCCGCCAGATGCTGGGCTTCATCCTGGCCATCATCGGCTTCTTGGGAACCATCATCGTGTGCGCCCTTCCCATGTGGAAGGTGACCGCCTTCATCGGCGCCAACATCGTGACGGCGCAGGTCATCTGGGAGGGCTTGTGGATGAACTGCGTCATGCAGAGCACGGGCCAGATGCAGTGCAAGATCTACGACTCCCTGCTGGCTCTTCCCCGGGACCTCCAGGCCGCCCGGGCCCTGGTGGTCATCGCCATCATCGTGTCCGCCTTCGGGGTCATCCTGGGGATCGCCGGAGGAAAGTGTACCAACTTCCTGCAGGACAAGGCGGCCAAAGCTAAGGTGGCAGTCGCGGCGGGCGTGATCTTCATCTGCGCCGGGGTCCTGGTGCTCATCCCCGTGTCCTGGTCGGCCAACACCATCATCCAGGACTTCTACAACCCCATCCTGACCAACGCGCAGAGGAGGGAGCTGGGCGCAGCGCTCTACATCGGCTGGGGTACGGCGGCACTGCTCATCCTGGGCGGGGCTCTCTTGTGCAGCTCGTGCCCACCCAAGGACGGACCAGAGTACCCCGTCAAGTACTCGGGTGCAAGATCCACCGCCACCAGTCGGGCCTACGTCTGAGGACTGACCCAGGCCAGGAAAAGACTTTGAAGTACAATGGAACCTCGGTTCACAGACGAGCGCGTTCATGGACAAATCGATTTTCCGGCAAATCTTGCTCCGGTTCACGAACTATGCTTCTGTCACAGCATCCACGCGGAACCATCAGTTGTGCTTTCTCTTACGTATTTCACATTCAGGTATCTTTTTGTTTTTTTTGCTCTAAAAAGACCCCTCAGGAGGGTAAAAAAATAACCAGTAGCCAGAATTGTGTTTGTGATCTTGCTACTCACTTTGGAAGTGTGTTGACATTTATTTTTGTAATTCTTATAAACAATCCATAAAAAAAAACAAGACAAATGTAATCTAGTCCTGGAATGGATTAATTCAATCTTCCTTCAGTTTCTGATCGAATGAAGTTTGTGAACAAAGGTAATCTTTCCTAAAGCTCATGTGCGAGTTTCCACCTAATCCAACTTTGAGCAACTTTTGGGAGAAATTCCACATTTTCGACGAGGCTGAGGACTGAGCTCCAGTTTTTCTTCATCTTGTACCAAATGGAAGCTATTTGTACAGCCACACATATTATCTTGTGAATGTATTTTGTGTATAAATGTTCCTCGTCCATATTTTTTTTTTAAACCAATTTTACTGATATTTAATAAAGCATTTACTTACACTTACACCATTTTGTTATTGTGCTTTTTTTTCTACCACATCAGATTTAGAATCATTATTAAAATGGTGCCTGTTTGTGAATGACGCCATTTTTTCAACAAGTCCTCATATTACCAAATATATTTCTATAAACTACCAGTGCTTCCTTTGATTGTCAGGCTTTGTCAATTTATATTGAAGTAGGTCACCAAGGTGTAGGCTCAGATGAGCTGGAATGTGAGTTGCTCTTCAAGCAAATGTTCAACCAGTTCAGCCAGTTTTTTTTTTTTTAAGTTCAGCCAGTTCTACCACATCCTCGTGAAACTTTTGCACCAAACACGCTAGAACGGGGGACAACGACCTTTTGGAAGCTGACAGCTACTTTTTGCGTACTGATTAATGCTACCACGGCTACCACTTTGATAAATAATATATGTATTGGTTACTCACTTTTTTTTATGTTCTACTTCCGCATTTCAACAATTTCCAAAATTTCACACCATGCGGGCTACTATTTTTCCCCATTCCAAAAATGTGCAGTTTTTCCACAATTTCACCCCATATTCCCAATGACAGAACACATTCACTTCAGTCGCATTCAGTTCAACTTGGAAATCATTTTCAACCATGAGAAAATTCCCACATAGCAAAAATTCCATATTTTTCACCATATTGCACATTTTCCACAGATATCATTCTGCATCATTCCATATAATTCTACATTGTTCATTGTTTCTTTCATCAAATTGTAATTTTTTCACCAATATCATTCCACATCATCATTGCATATCCTTCAAAAACGTGCACCTTTTTCGCAAAACCCTTCCACATTATTTCATATAACATTGCATATAATTCAATATCGTGCACGTTTTCCAGCAACATATTTATTTAAAAAAAAATATATATATTTTTAAACCAATATAATTCAGTATCAATATCATACAGGAGATAGTTACAGCTCTTTAACAAAATGCAGTAATAATCGTCATTCTTTGCAGGTAATAAAGAATATATGCCTGTGAGTTTTGCTTTATTATTATCTTTTTCCGTGTTGCTTCACTGTTCATGTTTTATATTATCGTTCCAGCAACCCCAGAGTTAAAAAATAAATAAATTGTACAACCCTGTTGTTCATAGTGAACCAGGAAGTGTCCTGCTACCATACAAACACACACAAATTGCTCAGTTCAATCTTGGCGGAGACTTTGGTTTCAGTCAAATGTCAAATTTCTTTCATTCAACATCCGTCCCCGCAAGCGTTCCAGTGTGAATCACACTTTCAGCTGCTTCACTTGACCTGGCTGCTATTGCAGCATGACATGCAGTTTTATTATGTGAACACACCTTTGACAAATGTTTGCATTCTTCTCGCGTCATTCATGTTAATACCTCATGCAAGTCACGTTGTAATATTTACAAAAGTATCACTTTCGGTCCGGCATGCATTTATATAATTTCTTCCGACGTTCCAGTCAACATTACGTAGTGAGATTTTGCTTTTGTTGTTAAACAACACAGATGTAGCGAATTCATCATAACAACTCATAATATTTTACACACTTTTACATAGAATTTTGCCCTTTTCGCCATTGAAAATTGTCCTTAATGTTTTTGAAAACTGGTATGTTGGGTTAGTGGGATACTGCAAATCGTGTTTGATGCTTATGAAAAGTAAGTATGCTGTTTTAGGGAATGTGCACCAAATTGTTGTGAAAACTCTTAATTGTCAGCAAAATTAAATACAGCAATCCAGTACAAAAATACTGTTTGATTTATTTGTTAAAGTATACTCTTTAAAGACTATAAATTATCAGCAAAACTAATTAAATCAAATTTTTAAGTTGGTTGAAAATCTAAATATGGTCTTATTTGTTTAAAAAAGTCCCGATCCGTGATTATCTAAGTGCAGCATTGGCTCCCTCTAGTGGTGCACATAAGACTCACAGTACGGCTCACATGTATTTAACTCATATAAGCATTTAATTTGTTAAGAACTGTTCGCCAACTTTTTGCCAAAACAAAAGTGAGTACATGTCCAAATTAGACCCACTTGGCAATTTTCTTTCCTGTGTCATGTGACTTGCTACTAGCTTGTTCAAGGTCTTAGGTGTGAATGGGGTTTCACATAGAGGTTTACTCGCTTTTGTTGCCAGTGGTTTTGACATTAACTCATTCACTGCCATTGACGGCTATAGACGTCAAAAATTAATTTGAACTATTTCTATTAGTTAAAACTTTACTTTTGCTAACAAGAGTATGAAAACCTAGAAAAAAATATTGTAAATTTAGAACAGATGTAAAATTTGTGATTAATCGTTAGTTAACTAGTGAGGTCATGTGATTAATTACAATTTTTTAAAAAACTAATAGAAAGAGTTCACATACATTTTTGACGTCTACAGTCGTCACTGGCTGTGAAAGAGTTAATGATTAATGCACGCTGTACATTGACTACATGGGAGAAAAATGTCATTTCTTTAGTGTCGTCCCATGAAAAGATCTAATAAAATATTCGCAAAAAGTATACAGTACTCACTTTCGTGAGACTTTCTTATTAAACTGTACTCAAATGTTGGTGTCTTTTTGTTGCGAGTATCGAGCGGACTGCGTAACACAATCCTCCGTTCAGCGAGATAATAATAACGCCCTTGACAACCGGCAAAGAATCTTGAACGGCAGGTCTTCTTTTGTGCGGCCCTCTGATGCGCCCTCGACTTTTCACGCCTCCCATTCTGTGCCTGCGCCGCATTCGGGCAGCCGACCGCCTTCCCGCGATCGTCTTCTCACCAAACCTCTCGCCACCATGGCCTCCATGGGCATGCAGATGGCCGGCTGCGCCCTGGGCCTCCTGGGCTGGATCGGGGTGCTGATCACATGCGGCTCGCCCATGTGGCGCGTCACCGCCTTCGTCGGCAGCAGCATTGTCACGTCGCAGGTCATGTGGGAGGGTTTGTGGATGAGCTGCGTGGTCCAGAGCACGGGTCAGATGCAGTGCAAGGTCTACGACTCCATGCTGGCCCTCACCCGGGACCTCCAGGCCGCCCGGGCCCTGGTGGTGGTCTCCATCATCGTCGGGCTGGCCGGCGTCCTGGTGGCCTTCGCCAGCGGCAAGTGTACCAGCTTCATCCCGGACAAAAGGGCTAAAGCGAGGGCGTCGGTGGCTGGCGGGGTTCTTCTGATCATCAGCGGGTTCCTCTGCATCATCGCCGTGTCCTGGACCGCCAGCATCATCATCAGGAACTTCTACAACCCGACGGTGGTGGACGCCCAGAAGAGGGAACTGGGGGCTTCTCTATACATCGGCTGGGGGGCGGGGGGGCTTCTGTTGTTGGGAGGGGCCCTCCTTTGCGCCAGCTGCCCCCCCAAGAGGGACGAGGCGCCATCCGTGCACTACGTGACGGACAGGTCTATGGGAGCATACAGCAAAGCCGACTCGATGGGCTCGTACACGCCGACAAAAACGTACATTTGAGGCGAGTCGAGCAAAACTTCGAAATGGAACATGAAGGAAAAAGACAAATGAAGAAAGTTGCTGTCTGACTGGATTTACTTTTTGTACATATAAGGCAGGTGATCTGTTGGGGTGAGGCCATGAATAAAGAACTCAGTAGAACTCTTAACTGTGTACCTATTTTTGCTCGCCAGGCGTGTATTTCACATGTCGGACGGACAGTTATAACATTTTCTCGTTTTACATCTCTGATCTAACCAGGGCTGGACTGGCCATCTGGCATATAGGGCAGATGCCCAGTGGGCCGGCCTCTTTTGGGGCCGATGTAGTGCTTTTTAATGATTATTTTCCTACATTTTACCACAAGAGACTGGCCTACAATTTAGAGGGACTAGTCCGCTAATCCTTTTCGAATATAGATAGCAAACTGAAACATCATCAATAAACATCAGAGGAGAACTATATGTTATATATGACATTTTCTCGTTTTACCCTTTGACCCACTGTTCCAAGTATTGGGCATTGGCTGAAAAGTTATTACATTTTCTTGTTTCACTTCTGTTACCCACTGTTTGAGATTTCACACGTCGATTGGACAGTTACGATATTTTCTCGCTTTACTTCTGTGACTTACCATTCCGAGTGTCAGACATTGAATGGACAGCTATGACACGTCCTGCCATTTAAAAAAGACTTGGCTGATGTTCGCTGTTTGGCATGCTTTCAAAGACACAAACCACTGGGACTCAATAATATTTGTATTCAGTATTTGTTCATGCGCTTTTCCATGTGTGTGGCGTTTCTCATCAAAGTCAGTTTTCTTTCTCGGTTCACATGCCTGTTGTCTGTTGTCATCAGCGCCGGTCGAACCAGTTCGCCGGCCTCCTATCAAACAGGTATCGCGTTCTCTCTCCGTTTTGGCAAACTAAAGCAGTGATTCTCAAACGGGGGGGTCCTGCTAGCCATGGGTTTGGGGTCCACAAAAATAATTAGCTACAAATAATGATGTTGTATCATTTTGAACAAAATACATTCTTACATATGGGGAGGGGAGAGCCACCCAATAAAACAAACATAATATCGCCACCCTCTTATAATAATTGCCTAAGTCATGTGATTTGAGGACTCCCTCTAGTGGTATGTTACTCACTGAATTAAGAGTTCTTACGGTCAAATACAGATACAGTACAGTTAATTTGCATTTAACTTTTAAGTACGGAAGCATTTGATTTTAGAACTGATTGTTCTCAAACATTTATTTAGGTACAATTTTTATTTTACCAGTGTGCAATAAATTTGATTTAAATCAAGTGCAGTGTTATGAATTATCTTATGATGGCTTACAATAATATTTAATTCTAGTATTAAAAATAAATAAAAAACATAATTTTTTGACAGACACTTGGGTTTCGGGCCTACTGTTATTTCATAATGGTGGTACTGAATTTATTTGAGGCAGTACTTACTTGTAAAAAAGTGTATACGACGACCTAACAAACATAACCAGCATTCAGCATCGTGACATTCTTTCAGATTTTTCACATTGCAATGAGCTTGCCACGTTTTCCCAATTTGGATCAGAAATGCGGCCTTCTTTTTTTGAACTGAATTCACCTTATTTAAATAAAATATGAGGGTCAATAATTATAGAAGCGTATGTAATTTCTTTTCAGTCAATATCCCTAAGTTATTAAGTACAGTGTTAGCCTTTGGTCTTTAGCTTCTTCGTGGCTAATCTGATCCATCCAAGTTAATCATAACACAAAATGGTGACATACAGACATGTTTCATAAAAAATAAAAAATAAAAGTATCCTACAGAAAAGTCATTAATTAATAGCCAGAATATGATGATCATCTTGTTGTACGTTAGCATATCAACTGCTAGCGTGTTAGCATTTGATTTATTCTTGTTAGAAATACAACAATTTGTTGCCATAACCTTGGCAATTTTTCTCCTTTTCAAAGGGTCCCTGCATCCCAAATATTTGCAAACTCGTCTAGTGTGTTTGAGATTCCAAATGTTGTGGTTCGGTGAGTTCACTGTGTCATGTGACGAAGGTCTAACTTGTGGAATTGATTCATTGAATTGAATTGATGAGCTAATTCATTTAGCTGTAATTGCAGCGATGTTAGACTATGCTTATTTGGTGTAATTTAGCCTAGGCAGATGTGAGATACTCTCGGTTTACATGAATTGATCTGCGTCTTGCCTGTTTGCATTTCATTGAATGTATTAATGTAAGTAGATATTGAATGCAAAGCGGCTAATTTGCCAATTTGCACGCAACATATAGCCTATTAGCACATTAGCTGCCAATGTGCTAATGATTTGCTTAACTGAAGTCATTACGTCACTCCAAACTGAAATTTTGTGGGGACAGCGTTGCCACTTGAATGTTAAAACATGCGACTTACCCCCACCTCCGGTTTTAGGTGCAACATGGCCCTGCAGGAGCTCGGCATCGTCCTGGCCATGCTGGGCCTGGCTGGTTCCATGCTGATCTGCGGCCTTCCCATGTGGAAGGTAACAGCCTTCATTGGGACCCGCCTGGTGGTCATGCAGGTGTTCTGGGAGGGTCTGTGGATGACGTGCGTCAGCGAGTACACGGGCCAGATGCAGTGCAAGCTCTACGACGCCCTGCTGGATCTGTCTCCAGAGCTGCAGGCGGCTCGCGGTCTGGTCTGCATCAGCCTGTTCCTGGGGTGCCTCGGCTTCCTGGTCTTCCTCCTGGGCGCCCGCTGCACCAAGTGCCTGAGCCACCCGCGCATCAAGACCAGGGTGGTGCTGGGTGCGGGCCTCGTCTTCGGCCTGGCGGGTCTCGCCAACGTGGTGGCCGTGTCCTGGACGGCCAACAGCGTGATCAGAGACTTCCATAATCCGCGCGTTCCCGATGTACTCAAGCGGGAGCTCGGGGCAGCCATTTATATTGGCTTTATCGCATCGGGATTGCTACTTTGCGGAGGGGGCATCTTGTGTTCGAGTAGGCCGCCACCCAGGGCCGTGATACATTCTCATGGGTACACCCCGGCTAAAACGGCCACAAACAGCAGCTACGCTATCAAGAACTATGTCTAGAATAGCATTAGCGGGTTTTGCATTTGAGAACTGGGCCTCCAGTTGAATACAAAGTTGGACTTTAGCGTACAGTGTAGTCGAATAACTGATGTACTTTTGTTAGCTGAACACATTTAACTATTGTAAAAGTGTTGATATAACTCTTGAATGTGGGGAGCTATATTAACTCCAAAAAGTGTTAAAAATCAATCAAGAGTTAAATAAACACTGGACTTTTTGCTGTGTACTCATCAGAGATGCTAATTGTCAAATGTATGCTAGTCCAACTTAGCTCTAAGTTCTAACAAGTTTTCCTCTGGCCAGCCAATCAGAGGTAGGAAAAATGCTGATGTCATTGAGGGCTTGGCTTGCTCTATGAAATTTGATTATCAAAAGATTCCCATTGCTCATATAGGTGAAGTTACATCGGACAGCAAAACTAATTCCCAAGGACATATAAATTGACATGGCAACACACGGAGGCTGAAATCTGATTGGATGGGGGGGAAAATGACCAACTGCTGCTATGAAAGGGACTGTTGGAATGCCATAGGAATCAAAACTCACTATACAAACGTTTTGATATGAGCTATCTCGATCTAACATTTGAACATTCACTGCACTAGAGCAAAAAAAACAAAAAACTTTTCCTTTAAATCAGCTTCTTGTCGGAGAGTAGAAAAGCCCACAGAGGAGCTTTTGTCCTGCCTGCTGACGGCTCAGACTGGGAGAGTCGGATTGTTTTGATACGATGTCAGAACAAACAGAGAATTCCTCTCGGGCTACGCCTTCCTCTGCTCTCTAACGCCGTCCGACCGGTTTCCCATGACAAACGCGGCCTGACAGCGGAAAGGGACGGCCCACCCCGTCTGTTTGGGTTCCCGAGTCGACATGCGCCGGCATCTGGAACTGGCGGGCCTGGGTCTGGCCCTCTCTGGATGGCTCTGCGCCATCTTGACTCGCTGCATGGCCTTGTGGACAGTGAGCGGCACCCTGGACAACTCCACCGCCACGTTACCGGCCTACTGGGATGGGGTGTGGCTGGAATGGGACCACTGGGACCTGGCCCACAACGGGCAGCTGCACTGCTCCTTCTACCGCTCGCTCATGTCCCTCTCCGGGAGTTTCAGAACGTGGAGGGCCTTCATCATGGCGGCAGTGGGGGCCGGGGCTTTCGCCACCTTGGTGGGAGGGGCCGGAGCCGGGTGGTTCCCCAGGCGGGGGCAGGTTAAAGTGGTCTCCGGGGCCAGTTATGTTTTATCTGGGATTCTCATTCTCGTTCCCATCGCCTGGACTTGCCACCACACCAGCCAGCCGCTTGAGGGAGCCGTGCACCTGAGGAGGCAGTGGGGACCGGCACTGTATTTGGGGTGGGTCTCATTTGCGCTGATGATAGCAGGGGGGAGCCTCCTCACCACGTTGTGTCCCACCGCCTCCGAGGGACCACCTCGTGCTGCCGAGGGTGCGATGCCGCATCATCCGGAGGAGGAGGCGACGCATTCGCTAAACAGGATTAACAGAGCCACCTTCACAAACAGCCAGTACCAACGTGGGTCCATACCCATCTGATGTGGGGAAAGTGGGATAGCCACCCACCTGTTTTCGACACAGCTGGACGTCTTTAGCCACAGGTGAGATGATTTTGGGTTGGATCGATCCGTGTGTGATTGGTTCTAAGCCCACACGCAATAGGTAAAAATCTCAAATCATCTTTCCCCATTGAAATGAATGGAAATGTCATTAATCCGTTCCAGGTAGCCAAGAAAACACAACAAATATATGTTTACTGTAAGAAAAATAGCACTCTATAATATTGTATTTTATAAAATAATGTAGTAAACTCATTAAACAGAATGCAAAGTTGTTGTTTTTTTTACACTTTTTGTGCATTTAATAGACATAGGAGTACGCAGCTCATCAGAAAACTGAATTCTTTGCAAATTATAACGAATATATACCTGCAAAAGTTGTTTTAAGTCCAAGTGTTGATGCACCATTGACATAAATGCTGCTTATTAGCCAGTCTATGGTGTTAAGCATTTTTTGTTAGCATTAAGCTAAACTGTTCTTCTATGTCATCCCTCCCGACCGCCAGCGGTGCTGAACAACTGTCGTTTTAAATACACGTGTAATGCTTAGTTGTTGTTGTTGTTTTTTTTACAGTAAACTTAAACTGCAGGTGGAATTAAACAACTCAAATCCTCCTTTTTGAAGGTCAAGTAAAAAATATATATTTATATTGTCAAGTAATATATATATATATATATATAGTTTTCAAATTTCAATTTCAAATCTACATGTTTTATGTTTTTGAAACCTCCCACAGGAGGGGCAAAACTGATTCAAACACAGACCGGCTGGAGCCAATCCCAGTTGACTTTGGGCAAGATGTTGGGTGCACCCTGGACTGGTGACAAGCCAATCGCAGGGCAACTCATATTCACACCTATGGGGAATTTAGAGCCTTAAATGAATCTACACTCTAAAAAATTGTTGGGTCAAAATAACCCAGGGTCCAACCACTTTTCTTTCTTTCTTTTTTTTACAAAAACAATCCAATCTTTTTACCTGTTTTGTGAAGGAAAAAAAGACAGTTGGGTCAGACTGACCCAATTAGAGGTCTGCCCATTTTTGACCCAAAATTTTGCTATTTTTGATCATACTGTCATTATTAAGAGTGTAAAAACATGTTTTTGGAATGTGGGAGGAAGTACTGTAGTAAACAACATAGAACTGTGAGGCAAGTGTGCAAACCACTAGGGTACCGTACTGTGTGCAATTAATATGTGTCATCGCTAATTGTATGAATACTGAAAACACTAAAGTTGTGTATGTTTATATTGAGCGAGTATAGGTAGCATTTTATGTAGCGCATTGCTGTAATATGTACAATTTATAGAATGCATATAGAGTACAAACACAATAAGAAAAAAAGTACATAAAACTGTCCAAATTGGCAACTAGCGTCCCTTCTCTTGAGCAAACCCCAAATACAATCTTCAACCCAACTTGCTGGGTCAACATAACCCGAACCCTTGGGTAAAAGTACCCCAACCCTCTCAAAAGCGAGTGGGTTAGAAAAACAACCCAGCATTTATTAGTGTATTGCAGATTTATTAACTGGAATTTGGGTATACACTGTACATGTGTTTCTCTCAAGGTTACGATGTTTAACATTCAAGCATCTTTCTCCTCCATTGTTGCTTTTTGTTGCTCCACTTGAGACCATACCAGTATCTTTTACATACACGTGTTATGGTGAGCAGGTTGTGATGATCCGAAGCATATCAAATCAATAAACAGAATGTTATTTAATTCAATTTACTGTATGCAAGTAGTTGTGATGGAATAAAATGTTGGCATTTGTGACAAAATACAGTACAAAACTTTTTGCTTGAACTTGAGTGATGTTATGAAATGTATTTGCATCAGAGCAGGTTCCTCATGTAAACACAATAGAATTAGTTTGTACTTTTTTCTTGTAATATTGCTTTTCGTCATAAATTTACCTCTTTATCATGTTAACATTACTTTTTTTTGCAGTATTTCAAGTTAATTTCTCATTTACACATTATAACTACATTCTTGTAAATTTGACATTTTATGATGACTTCAAAATGGGCTCATATTACCAAATGACTCTAATGTATGGTCTTTTTTTTGCTACTGTACTAAAGTTAAGTTGTAACATATACGTGGCCAAAAAGGCTTTCCAATTCTTAACCTGTGGACATCATGACAAGCTACTTTTCACTTGTTCTTGATTGAAAATAAAGTGACATTATTAAATATGCATTTGCATTTTACATTTGTCTGCAAAAATCAATAAAAGAAAAAGTGCTGCAAAACAGATTTCCAAACAGTATGCTTGATGCATAGAGGGGAAACATACAGGCAGATACATTTTTATTTAAATTTAATTAGTAATTAATGGGTTTGTTTTTTAAGTGTTTAAGTGATTTCCTAATAACTACAGCTTCTCGTCACCCTCCTCCATGTCCTTCAGACTGATGACCTCCACGGCGCCTCGACCTTTGGTCTCGCAGCGGACCAGCTCGCAAAGCTCCCTGTAGCAGCCGGGATCCACCAGACAAATCTAAGGAACAAAAAAAAAAAAAAGAAGAAGTGATTTCCTTAACATTTTTACAACATTACCCTTAGAGGTACAGGAGGATGGCCAACTCACAATTTGAAGGTTCTCCTCAAAATCTTCGCTCTCCACGATCTCCATGAAAGGTTTGATCTTCTCCTTCAGCCGTTTGGCCTCTTTGCCCGGCAGCAGAAGCCGCAACCTCATGTGGGCCCGCTGAATCTGCATAGTCTCCTTCAGCTGTCGGATTACCTCCAGAGCCTGCAAGCAACACAATAACGTAGATTATCATACAACATAAGCAAATACTTCAATCTTGTAAGATTCTGACCTATTTCTCGAAAATTCAGTTCTTCTAAAAAGTTATTATTATCATCTTTTGTTTTGTTTTTCATAAAATATTAATATTTATCATGGATTTTTTTCCCTTCTAATGTGACATTCTCTCAAATTATTTAACCCATAAAGTTATAAAAAAATGCACTAAAAATGTTCTCATAATTTTACTACTATATTCTCGTAATGTAACCATTATAATATTTAGCTTGAATTTTGTGAAATTCTGACTCTTTACTTGCAAATTCTAGTCTCAGTCTCATAAAATTGTGATGTTACAATTTTATTTTCATTTAAGGGCAACTTTATTGCTGTAAAATTATGCATTTTTATTCTCATAACATTTTCCCCATTAAATTGCTTTTCCCCCCTCATATTTCTAGTTCAATCTCAAAATATAGTATGTCAACGTTGTAAAATTTACTGTGATATTTTCCCCCCTGAAATTCTCTTGCAAAGGTTGACATTATTCCACAAAATTACTATTTTTATTGCAGTATTTAGATTGTCATTAATTAAAAATCTCATAACTTTATGAAATGATTAGCTTTTTTCTTCACTGACCCTAATCCCCTTCTATATTATCCTCATATGTCACTGTTGTCAAATTTAGCTAAAATTCTAGCTTTCTCCCTATAAATTCTGACTTCTAGTACTATAACTATTTTTATGATTTTTCTAATCCCATCACCTGCTGCTTAGTGCTCTTGTTGGCCTTGACTGAGTAGTGGATGTCCTTCATGCCGCGTTCGATCAGGGTGACTGTGTAAGGCCTCTTGGTGTCAGGGTTGACGCACTTGTCGGCCACGATGGTGGCAATGTCCCTGAACATGGTCTCCAGCTGACACTGCCGCTCCTTGTCGGACACCTGGAGCTCCCCTTTGGCCAGGATCTGTGCGGGTTGCGTGAGGGTATTTTTAAACAGGGGTGCCTTGTTTAGAGTGTAAACGTTACTATTGGAGATTGTTACTGGACCTGTTTGCAGATTTCGGTTAGGTCATCTGTGCCGAAAGCTTTGCACAAGTCATCCTTTTTGGCCACCTGCCCTTTGGAGACATTGACGAAAACAGAGTTGGTCTGCAAAACCTCGTCCAGATCTTTCTCTCTGCAGACAAAAACACACAGGTGATACGTTTATGATCGACATGCGCAGTTCGTTTGTTAATTGTCCCTTGGCTCAATTAACACTGGGATTAAACATCCATTCATTTTTTTAACCGCTTGTCCTCACAAGGGTCGCGGGGAGCGCTGGAGCCTATCCCAGCTGGCTTCGGGCAGTAAGCGGGGTACACCCTGAACTGGTTGCCACCCAATCGCAGGGCACAGAAACGAACAACCATCCACACGCACAATCACACCTATGGACAATTTGGAGTGTTCAATTAACCTGCCATGCATGTCTTTGGAATGTGGGAGGAAATCTGAGTACCCGGAGAAAACCCACGCAAGCACGGGGAGAACATGCAAACTCCACCCAGGAAGGCCAAAGCCCGGACTCGATTTCACGTCCTCTGCACTGGGAGGCGGACGTGCTAACCAGTCAGCACCGTGCCACCGGGATAAACATCAACATTAAAAAAACAAACGTATAAAGACAACAAACATGAACCTAGGGATAGGGGATTATGCAGAATTGTTAAAGATCAACATTTGACATTTTACTTACGCTCCGGAGCGCCAGCTGACAACTTTATTCTTATAACAGGCGATTTCGTAACGCTTGCCTCCTTTCTTTATGCGCACAACCGCCACATTCGTCAGCCGGATTTGGTTGGTCGGTGTAAATATAGACATTTTCACGTCTATCTATAGTTGTATTGAGGATACGTGTGTTGTCAAAATGCTTGCTTCTGCGATGTACCTTCTACTGTGCTACCAGAACTGAAGTCCGTCAAGAACAAAAGTTCCGCTGTTTTACCAAGGTAGTCAATTTTCAAACGGAAGTCAAAAACATGAAATCCACATAAATCAAATATATATTTTCTTAATGTTAAAAAAACTATCTAAATGATTTGTGATAACAGCAAATCACAAAGTAGCTTAAAGGCAAATTTCCAGTCACCGAAGACTTAGAGACCGTCGAGAAACATTAATGGCGAACGAGGTTCCGTTTATGATAGCGTTATTTTCTTTCCACAAATGTCGCAAATACAGAATTTAAATCGACAAAACATAATTTTATAATCGTAATATTTTTTATAATAAAAAAGCTGGTATGTCTGGTTTTGGATACAATTAAACAGCAAAGTAGGTGAAAGGTACAGAGAAATGTCCAATCAATTTGAATCTAGAGGGCGCTATTGGGCCTAAACGCAAGAAGAAGCAAAACAAAACGAGAAGTAGAACGAAGACGCTGCCTGCCTGAAAGGACCTAAAAGAGTTTCGGTGAGACGCCTGTTTAAAATCTCTCCACAGGTCACGTAATTTCACTTTTCTGTCGATCTGCAAAACGTCGCGTCCGCTCAAATCGTGTTTGCTGGGGTTCGACTTTGTTTGTTTTTCTTCCCACCCTACCTTCGACGTTTCTAGGGCGATGTTGTCACTCTTTGCCAGGTCTGCTCTCACAACATGTAAGTGACCAGTGCTCTGTTACGTTATTAAACGTAAAGTCAGCCTTGTCAACATCTAACAGCTGTTGTGTTTTAATTTGCTATTTTTGTTGGGTGTTTTTGTGAAAGTTTACGTTGATAAACCACCGAGTCTGTTGTCGTTATCACTCCATGTCTGCCCTCAATGTATCACACAATGCATCCTTGCAGTTGGAAGAAGTTGTAAATACAATGAAATTGAAATATGTGCATCTTAAAATTGAAAGGCAGAAGCGAAGTTCATGAAAAAACCCTCCCTTTATTTATATATATATATATATATATATATATTAATCCACAACAACAAAAAACTATGTGTTGACTGAGCAAAGTACTTGATATATAAATGTTATTTGTAATAATATGTTCAAATTTAATCAAATTTAGTTCTAACTAATTTTTAGTTAACTAATGCTTTCTAATGTAATCACTAACTAACTACAGATTTTTTTCCCCATGTGTTTCCTTATTTTAAAAGACAGGGGATTCGGGCCCTGCAACCAAACAATCATCCGAGCCATGTCGTCGTCCGGCGGTCCCACCGCTCCTTACACCACCCTGGCCATCAGCCGCCCAGCACAGGCGATCACGCATGTGGAGCTCCACCGTCCCAACAAGCGCAACGCCATGAGCAAAGCTTTCTGGAGGCAGGAATCACTTTATATCGAGACCCCCAAACAATTACAAGGGGAAAATCATTTTTTTATCGTGTCAAGAGCTGAATGATTTAGAAAAATAATCTAATTGGGATTCCCGCAGAGCATTATTGTCCTTATGACCATGGCTGTGTTCTCGCTCAGTGAGATGGTGGATTGTTTTAACGAGATCTCGGGTGACCCGGACTGCAGAGTGGTGGTGGTCTCTGGCGCAGGGAAGGTCTTCACAGCAGGTGTTGCAAGTCTTGTGTCAAAGCTGCACGTGTTTATGTGGATTTAAGAACAAATGTGATTCTCAGTTGTGTGTCCATGTCTGTGTGTGCGTTCGTCAAGGTATCGACCTGATGGACATGGCGGCTGACGTGCTGCAACCCGACGGCGACGACACGGCCCGGATTTCCTGGAACCTCAGAAAGACCATCAGCAAATACCAGGACACATTCTCCGTCATCGAGAGGGTCTGTCACACAAATGATGAGGATTTTGTTTCTTATTTTTATTATGACTTATCTGAGAATTGTCTTGCTCTAAGTGTCCAAAGCCAGTTGTGGTGGCAGTCCATGGAGCCTGTGTGGGAGGAGGTAAGAGGACGTCATCACATTAGGAGTTTGAAAAACGAATCATTTAAAATTAGATAATTTATGCATCCAGCGAGTGAAATAAAATTGGTCACAGCAGCAAAATTCGCTTCTGTTGTATAAACAGTATTGAGTAATTGATGAATTATATAATACACCCTAAATGCACGCTGTATGAAACTGCTTTTGACTGAAGTCTAAGGTTATCTAAATCTCGATTCGATGAAGAGATTGGTTGTAACTAAGGCATCATTTTTGACATGTTTAAATCTCATGACAGTCACGTGTCCTTTTGGACTTGAGTTTATGAAGGACAACCAAGAACAACATGCAGTAGAACACAGAGTTCCTCCAGGATAGCTATCATAACAATGATGAAAAGAACCTTGGAGGAGGTAATCATTTTGAATTCGATCTAAAAACTCAATGCTCCGTCAGGTGTGGACCTGATCACCGCCTGTGACATTCGCCTGTGCACCCAGGACGCCTGGTTCCAAGTCAAGGTATGTCCTGTTTAAATTAGACCGTCACATGACATTCATCACTCACTAGGCCACACCCATAAAGGCACACATCAATACTACAGTACTCATATTTTCTGGGGATTTAGGTTTTTGTTGACATACAAGTGTAATGCGTTGAGTCTCTATGAGACCCTATCTGTGCTTGAGGTTGTTGCCGTGGTGACTGTGTTGCAGGAAGTGGATATTGGGCTGGCGGCAGACGTTGGAACGCTGCAGAGGCTCCCAAAGGTCATCGGCAGCCGCAGGTTGAACGGCTCATAATCACACAGAAAATAATAATTACGGTGAACCCCCAGTTCATCGCGGGCGGATATGTTCCAAAATAAATGGGAGGTTTGTCTTTGGTGTGTTTTCTCAAGCCTGGTGAACGATCTGGCTTTGACTGCGAGGAAGATGTACGCTGATGAGGCCCTGACCAGCGGGCTGGTCAGGTAAACTGTTTTTGATTTTTTTTGTAAATAGTATGTTAAAGTATCCTTAAAATGGATATCAAGGATATGGGCTAAGCACTAAAGCAGCTTCCCATATGAATTGAATGGAACTGGCTTTTTTTAATTAATTTTTTTTTCAGCCGAGTGTTTGCAGATAAGGAGGCCATGATGGCGAGCGCGCTGGAGATGGCCGGGGAGATGGCCGCCCGCAGCCCGGTAGCCGTGCAGGGCACTAAAATCAACCTCATCTACTCTCGAGACCACAGTGTAGCCGAGGGACTCGACTACATGGTAACTAAAACTTTACATGCAATCAAGCCGTGGGAATGAAAAATTACATCGATAAAATAATTTGTTTTGTAATGTTAACATTCATTCATCCTAATTGTTTGACCAATTTAGTAAAATAATTAGAAAAATCATAAAAAAATAATATTTTTTTTGTTAATTTATTGAATGCTTTTTATACCAGGCTACGTGGAACATGAGCATGCTTCAGACAGCAGACTTGATGAAATCCGCTCAGGCCTCCATGGAGAAGAAGAGTGTCAAAAGCATAACTTTCTCCAAACTGTGAAGAGAGCTCAGGAGGTCCATCCACTGAACAAACTCTTTCGACCAGTGGTTCTCAAACTAGGGTCTCCAGATCGCCTTTAGAGGGGTGTCCAAAGAGCCAACAACATTGCTGAACTAAACAAAAACAAAAAAAAGAATGTGTGTACAATCTCATGATTGATGTGACCTGGTGCTCATTGTTTTTAATCTGTGTGTAAATTTGAGACAAATAAGCTGGAAAGTGCACTTCTGACAAACAGCAGCCAAATTCAGTGGCCTGACTTCACGATCATGTCCATTTCTTTGTTGTCATTGTAAAATACATAATGTACATGATTTGAATGTTTATTAATCTATTAAATGCTGCTGAAAGTTAAATGAGACTTATTGTGTAACTCCACCACACAATTTAAAAACATTTAATAAAAGTCATGTTGAAGCCTTGTAAACATATTTTATGTTCATGAGACGCTCCTTGTACTTTGCTGCCTCATGTCACCACTCGGTGTAAAAAAGTTCAAGGACAACTGTCCTATGTCATAAGGCGCCATGATCTTTGAATAAGTTAAAAGTTTTATTCATAAAAACATTTACACAGGTATAAAAGTACATTCAGAGTCGCTCATTCACAAGTCTGCTTGCCACGGAGCTTCTGGAGGGTTTTCTGTGCGGGAAACAAAACATTTTGCGTCAGATGAGTGAACGGAGTGTAATGGCTCAAAAAACAACAACTTGTGAGTGTGATGGTTTACGATGTGGAAGGCTTTGGCTTTCTGTCTGTTGCTGGCGTAAGCCTCCTGTTGGCTCTGGACCGCCTTCCGCTGCTTCACCTCCTCCAGCTGCTGGTAAAGTCTGAAAGATTACATTTAATTAAACAGTTGAATTTGTTCCGTGACCAAGCTTGTAACTCAATGTAGTTGTATGTCAAATAATTTTTTCCCCACATTGAAATGCCATTAAACCGTAAAGCCCCTAGTGGTGTTTGAAATTGCCAAAAATGTGCAGTGTCTCCTTTAAAAAAAAAAAACCCAAAAAAAACGAAGTACCTCTGAGTTCGTCTGTGCATCTCGGCAACTTCTGGTTTGCTTTTCTTGACTTGGCTTTGCTTGTTCAGCTTTGTTGACGTGCTCACTGCTAGAAAAACAAATGAATACTCAACTTCTGGGGCACCAAGTTCTATCTACCATCTCATCCCATTTTCGACCTGGAGGAGTCGGGGACTTGATTTGCTTGACCATAGTGGACTTTGCCGGTATGGACTTGTCAACTTTGGCTCCATGTCGAGTCTGCGGAAGACGTTCCCCGAAGTGCACGCCGACCTCTGCCACCGCCGCTCCAGTCTTGCCCGGCGCCGCTTTACCCTTGACTTGTTCTGTCCGGTGGGCCGACGGAAGCTGCAGCAGGGTTATAATAATGAGAGCTACTTTTTAATTACTTTTGACTTTTGTTTTCCAAATTCAGTCAGTTTTAATTAGATTTTGGAGCAATTTTTTTTGTTTTTAGTGTGAGGTATTTGTTGGGTGCAAGAGGTTTTGTAAATGTAAATTTTTTTTCATATTAAGTAAATTTTAGTTTTAGTTATTTCAGTAGTTTTGGTTCTATATAATAACCTTGCCGCCCTCCGCCGCCGCCCCTCCAGTCCTGGCCAGCACTCCTTTAGCCTTGACTTGCTCCGCCCGGCGGGCCGACCGCTCCTGTAGGGCTTGGCGCTTCTCCTCAAAGACCCCCTGCTGCCGAGACCCCCAGTTGAACTCGAGGAGCACGCCTGATGCCAGAAAAAAAGATCAGATGGTAAACTTCTGAACAGATAGAAATTACTTGAACACCTTCAAGTAACGTGAGTTGAGGAGCTTCATTTTGACAAAGTAGTTTTTTTGCCACTATAGGTAATAACAAACCTTTTTAAGAGAGTGTGTGTCAATTACTCTGGATTTTCAGGACTTGGTCTTTCCCACACTATATTGGAATGCTAAAAAATGGTGGACTTTACCAGCATGTGTTGGGCTCTGGTCCTCTGAAGGCTCCTCCATTATGGTTGTTTGGCACTCCTACGATAAGAGAACAAGAAGTTTATATGTAAGATAGAACTGAGAAGGTTCTAGAATGGCAACACAAGTACCTCAAGGTTTTTCTGTTCTTCCTCCTCCCACCTTACTTCTTCCTCAGGCGCCATGCTGTCCTGCAGCGTGGTGTCCGTCAAGCTCAACAGTGTTATTTCGGACTGCTCCAGGATGCCCTCTGTACTGCCTGCTTCCTGGAAATAGAATGAAATAAAATTTTATTGCCATTGCTGCAGGCCCAATGAAAATCAGGCATCACAAATTGCAGCGTTGAGGTAAAAAAAAAAAAAAAAAAAAATACACAAATGCAATTATCAAACCCGATACAGTTGGTCCTATTTGGGAGAATGACCAAAAAAAGGCACACACAGACACAAACAAAAGATGTGTCCACAATCAGGCAGCATAAAAACTAGGGGTGGGAATCTTTTAATGTCTCACGATTCGATTTCTATTTTTGGGTCTGCGATTCGATTCAGAATCGATTTTCGATTCGAAATGATTTGCTTGACAATGATTTCTGCTTTAATCTATAGATATGCAATTTTTTTTAATTATCTACTCCAGTCTGACTCGCTAATGCTAATTAGCGCGCTACTCGCTGCACTTTTATCACTCAAAAGAACGGCTCCACACTGCAAAGAAACTTTTATTGGAATAATTTGATCGTGACTTTTTCCTTCTACTCTCTAATGTGGCTACAACTTAACAGGGTATGAGATATGGAAATACACTGCCCCTAAGTGGTCAAATTGGGTACAACATGAACAGCGCTCCAAATAAAGGCACACACAGACAAAGGCAAGACAGTATAAAATAATTTAAATAAAATCGATTTTGGGACATTTAAAATCGATTCTGAATCGTACTAAATGAGAATCGTGATTCTTATGAGAATCGATTTTTTGGCACACCACTAATAAAAACGTACCAGCAGCTTAGCAGTGAGTCCCATCCTCAGGTTCAAACTGTGCTCCGGCTTCACTTCTGCAATTGGAACTTCCACTCGCTGATGCTCTTCTTCTACGTCTTCCTCTGACAGTATGATGTATGCAGACGAAGTGTTGCTCGCGTCAGATTGCGAGAACCGTAAAACCTGAAATCAGAAAGGACCAAAATACTTACTTAATTACTGTTAGGCCTATTTAGGTGAAGGTATACATGGAAAAAAAAGACATAGGTAACTAAAAAAATACACAAAAACGCAAAAACTAACTTAGTATTAGGGGTGTGCCCAAAAATCGATTCTTATGAGAATCATTCAGTACGATTCAGAATCGATTTTAAATGCCCCAAAATAGATTTTATTGAAATTATTTTATACTGTCTTCCCATTGTTTATATGTGCCTTTATTGGGAGCGCTGTTCATGTTGTACCCAATTTGGCCACTTAGGGGCAGTGTGGCTCCACACAGTCTGATACACTGTTAAGTTGTAGCCACATTAGAGAGTAGAAGGAAAAAGTCACGGTCAAGTTGTTCCAATAAAAGTTTTCTTTTTTCAGCATGGAGCCGTTCTTTTGAGTGATAAAAGCGCCGCGAGTAGCGCGCCAATTAGCATTAGCGAATCGGACTGGAATAGATAATTACGATTCCTTGAACATCTATAAATTGAAGCAAAAATCATTGTCAGTCAAATCATTTTGAATCAAAAATCTTTTTTTAATCGAAAATTAATTCTGAATCGATTCCCACCCCCAAAAAGTATATTAAAAAATAATAATAATAATAATCACACACGACCTGCGGAGAGTCGCCGCAATGCCAAGTGGACCTCTGGCGGGAGCCCTCCTCCGTCCTCAAGCCCTCGGTGGACAGCTCGCTCTCAGAGGCGTCACCTTGTGACGGCAAGTCAGAATGCGGCAACATGCTGAACTCGCCGCTCGAGAGATGACCGTTGGAGGAGTCAGCAAATGCGGCGGACGGGTCCGCCGTCTCGTTGTTGGTGACCTCGACCGGGAGGGGGTGAAACGAGTGTGCGTCGGGCGTGAGTGGATTCAGACCAGGGACGGAAGCATGATAGGAGGCTTCGGGAGGTAATGATGGAAACGGAGGTATGGTGGCCTCCGTCAAGGCACTGAGACCTACGCCAGTTCTTTCACCTAAAAAAGCAAATGCAATGAGTCGTGTTGCCTCTGGCTTTTTAAAAGTGCCTCTTAAATCCTCAAACCTGAGCTTCCAGTGTCCTGGCCAGAAGACATGTCCAACACCCCGACAAGCGGTCTCATCGGGCTCTCCTCCGGACGCTCGTCCAACCACGACTGTTCTGTCCGAGACGTCAACTGACCGGCACAAAGGTCCCGCTCGCCACTCCGCCAACGCTGGCTTGATTCTTGGGAGACTTGTTCCATGATGCGACTCAGGGTCAAGTCCAATCCGGCAGAAGGTGGCGGGCCGATCATGGACGAGTACGCCGACGGCTGACCCACCAGCCACTCCATGGTGGTTTCTCTTTGGTCGGGGAGGAGGCAGGAGGACTGATCGCCCACTTGACCGGTTAGAGGTCTGAACGAGTCCTGATCATCGTAGACTGAGAGCGGCTCCAGGATTGGGTGGACCGTCTGGTCACGATTCTGGAAGATAAACAAGAGAGAAAGAAAAAAAAAGATAATTGGACAGACTTATTATGAAAAATAAAAATAAAAATTCCTCCTCAATATTCCCATTTAATATGCAATTCTTTTTCTCAAGGTCCTTAGCTCTATTCTAATGCTAATTGCTGCAAAACGGAAACAGATAGAAATACACTTATTTCCTGATGAAAGAAGAGACTCTAATCTTTCTTTTATTAGGTAAGTTTTTATAGCAATAGAACACAATACAGTATTCTGTGGGCCTTGCAAAATAAGTCAAAATCCAGTAAAACAGCCGGGGGCAAAGGGGGTTGCTTCTGTGAAAAGGGCTGGGAGTGAATGAGTTAAGTACTGAACCTATCTAGACACTATATAAATATCTATATTTAAAAAAATGTCCGTAATGACGCTTTCCCACTCCCATCCCCCCAAAAAATTGCAGCCTTTGCAATTTAAAAACTGCATTCTACGACATTACCATGTCAATTTAAATTAAATTTACATCCCTATTGGAAACAAACAATATTGAGCTTAAATGGCATAATGTTAATTCACCAAGATCAGTTCAAGTGGAGAAACCTTCACAAACTGTTTTTTTTTCTTTCCTGAATAAAATACACTTTAAGTCAAGTTACAAGATGACTCAAACCAATATAAAATAGTAAATACATGTAAAGCCTTTCAGACGGCTTTACGGCTCACTGACCGTTGCACTTGCGCGGGCGGCTTGAGGGGGAAGAGCCACGCAAGATGCTTCGTCGTCCTCCCCTCGCCTCTCAGAGACTTGGTGTAAAGACTGCTGGGAAAGTGAGGAGTGAAGCTCTTCTGAAACGGAGCCTTCGTTATCTGCAGACAGGGAAAATTGCATACGATTATTCTCACAGGATTTGGAACTTTTTATACAGACAAAAAAACTTTTTTGTTCTTGTTAAGACCACAACTTGTTTTCTTGAACAAATACAACTATTCTCCTAAGAATGCTCTATGTCCTAACTTTTTGATCCCTATGGAATTTAGGGGTACATAAGGTAATTGGCATTACTCATTCAACGCCAAAAATGTATAAATACGTGTTTTAGTATTACCAAAAACGAATTTATACGTTTTATGGGGGGGGGGGGACACATAGAAGGCTTTGATGCAACTTCTGACCTGAAGACGTCGCTTAAAGCAATGGTAGTTATTACAAAAAACGACCAGCAGGTGGCAACAGAGTATAAGAGCTCAGCCAGGGCCAAATTGCAACAAGCTCTTTTTGCCAGCGTTTTCAACAGGAACGTGAATAATCATGAAACTTAGCTTTATTCTGATGCTAATTGCTGGAAAACGGAAACACTAATACAAAAATATACTTTTTTTTCCTGGTGAAAGAAGAGACTCTAATCTTTCTTTTGGTAGGTTCCATGTTTTTATAGCAAAAGAACACAATATTCTGTGGGCCTTGCAAAATCAGTCACAATACAGTAAAACAGCCGGGAGCGAAGGGGGTTGCTTCAGTGAAAATGGCTGGGAGTGAATGAGTTAATGTAGCATTCATTTAGACATTTCCCCCACCCCAAAACTGGTGAATAAAAATGTATTTCTTCATTTATTATTATTATTTCTGTGTAAATAATTTACATACACATTTTTTCATCTGAATGTTGTTTAGTTAATTATAATTAAATAAAACAAAATGTTTTTTTCAATCTACCGGTATTCTATTATTACCTGGCCCAATTTTTAAATCAATCAATCTGAAGTACTCTCTTTCCCACTCCAGCTCCAAGTGTACCATAGTGAATAAAATCGGACCACTTGGAAGCAGCTTCGCACGCTGTACCTGTGCTTTTACCCGCGGCGCTTAAAGAGACGTCGAGCTCTTTGGCATATTGGTCGATGATGCGCTGGACGTTGCTGTCGCTGAACACAGCCGGTTGGGGCTGGCCTGCAGCAGAAGTGGAAGAGGTGCCAAGTCGAAAAGTCTCCGCGGCGCCAAGGGTTGGAGATGTACCTAATAACGACACAAAGACGGGTTTTGGATCAGAGGAGAGACTTGAGACGCATGACCCGAGTCGGACTTCAGTCCACCAATTTTAGGAGCGATTTCTCACCTGCGTTGGCCTCTGGATCAGTAGTGATGTAGCTACCAGTGGATAGGGTTGACAGGCTTTCCAGATCAGGAGGTCCATGTGCAGACTGACAAAAACACATTTAGTTAGGGTAGGCGCTGGATGAATGAGTTATATTATATATTCACCTTTACTAATAGTAATTTAGCGTACCAACATTTATCATAGGGGAATACAGTAATCTCTATTGATACACTACAATATAGAGAGATCAAATAATATGCTTCTAAAGTTCGTAAAAAAAAAGAAAAAAAGAGTTTTAACCCCTCCCACAAAAACACTAACTTGGTCAAGATTAAACAGACACGCAAAGCAACTGAGCTCAGTTCAAGTGTAGAAACCCTCATAAAAATGTATTTTTAGTTGAAAATACACTTCAGGTCAGGGAGTTTGACATCATCACTCAGTACACAAAAACACATTCAAGACTCTCTCTCTCTCTCACACACACACACACATACATACGCACACACACACACAACATTAAACACACATACGGACACTGAGCTCAGTTCAAGTGTAGAAACCTTCATGAAATGTATTTTGTTGTAAAATACACCTCAGGTAATTTTGTTTACATCATCGCTCAGTACAGACAAAAAGACAACACACGCACACACAGACAGACAGACAAACAAACAAACACAGACACAGGAAGACAAGAGGAAAAGCTTCTCAGGCATAATCACATGCCAAGGCAGATATTGCCATGGCGTTCATGTTTGACTTGACTTGTGAACCTCAGAGGGCTTGAGAAGTGTACCTGGATAAATTGGCACCCCTTGAGTTGAAATAACAGCCCTACCAATTGACTTGCCTCTCCTGGTGGCCTGGTATGATCTGGGAGGGTGCTGCTGATCGTGAGTGGCGGGCCAAAGTACTCAACTCCCCTCTCGGAGTCAGATGAGAGCCGGTGGTATGAACCTGGAAGACAGGAATTCCATTTTTGATTGAACCCGATTGGAACGGAAAATCGCGGACTGTATTAATTTAGCTGAACCACAAAAACATAGCGTGGTTGTCAATGAAGAAATGGGTCGCCACAAAGATCATTGATCGATGCTCAAAGAGACAAAAAATCAGGTGCCTCCGAGTGGCAAAAAATTAATAAATACAAATAGCACTTTACTTACCATGCTCAGAAGTGTCTGGGGATGTTCCGGTCCCCATCGCCGGCTTTTCTCGACAGAGTGATGGAGTGGACCTCCTTGAACTTGACATGGAGGAGGTCTGGAGACTCTGTTGGGTGCTTACAGGGGATTCATACGACTCCTGCAGAGACCAATCCATTGCATGTTGTGGCACAGAGAAAACATCCTCTGGACCTGAGAGCAGAAACCGTGTCAAATACTCAATACAGGTTTACCAAAGATAGAATTTTGGTATGGCGACGAAATCTGGTACTGACCCGTCACCTGGCTGGTGTCCACCGGCGTCTCGACTTCCTGAATGGCGCTGAGCTCGTGCCGTTTCCTCATCACGTCGAGCCGGACGCGGGTCACGGGGGGTTTTGCTGCTCGAGAGGCTGGAGAGAATCAAGTAACAACGCAAAGTGAAATCCTGGTAGTTGTGGGGACTACGTAGCAGAAAATGTAGGTAAAGGTATGAGGTCAACATCCACAATAGTGCGTTCTATAAATATAAAGAATGCAATGCAACACACTCCGTTACCTGTCTCACTGGTGGAAGGGAATTGAAGACTTGGGGTGTCTTTTGCCTGCAGATGCCCCGAGTGGGACAAACTCCCCCCATTCGATTTTTCTATGATTTTGAGCAGGGAGGAAAGTAGTTCCAAGCGGGTTTGACCGGTGTCCTCTGGGGCCGAGACTTCGCTGTGTGGCTGCGAGTTGGAAACGAGCGATGGTATTTCACAACAGCAGCAACGGGGGATGAATTGACATCGACAGCCATGGACTAAACTCACCTGCGCATCGACATGCATCAGAGCCCGCAAAGTTTCTTTTTGCTGTCTCAGGATCTCCAAGCTTTCTCGCTGTTTTTGTCGCAGCTCGTCAAGGCTTTTCCTCTCGCCATCCTGCCGCCTCTGCTGGTCTGAAACGTCTCCTACAGGTGATCCAAACTGCGGAGGGTGTTTCTCCGTGACCGTTTGGATGGGCCGGAATGGAAAGCTGGCGGTGACCGCTTTGGAAGAGACAACCTCTGTGGCGAGTGGTTTAAGAGTGAAGGACTCTCTGATGACCGCTTGAGGAGGAAGGACTTCTCTGGTGACTGGTTTAGGATGATGTGACTCTATGGCGACCATGTTAAGAGGGAGCGATTCTGCGGTGACTGGTTTAGGAGGAAGAGACTTTCTTGTGACCACTTGAGGAGGAGATGGTTCGGTGGCGACCACTTGAGGAATCGGGTCTCTGGTGACTGGTTTAAGACTGAGTGACTCTCTGGTGACCATATTAAATGGGAGTGACTCTCTGGTGACCACATTAAATGGGAGTGACTCTCTGGTGACCACATTAAATGGGAGTGACTCTCTGGTGACCACATTAAATGGGAGTGACTCTCTGGTGACCACATTAAATGGGAGTGACTCTCTGGTGACCACATTAAATGGGAGTGACTCTCTGGTGACCACATTAAATGGGAGTGACTCTCTGGTGACCACTTGAGGAGGACGTGGCTCTGCGGCGCTCACTCGAGGAGGAATTGGCTGTGTCGTGACAAGTTTACGAGGAACTGGCTCTCTAGTGATTATTTTAGGAGGAGGACTTGGCACTTTGGTGACCACTTCAGGAGGAAGTAACTCTCTGGTGACCACTTCAGGAGGAAGTACCTTTCTGATGGCCGCTTTAGAAGGATGTGACGTCGTGGTGGCCGACTGGATTCGAGCTCGCTCTGCAACTTTCAAAACAACTTTTCGCGTCAAAAGTGCAGGATCGGAGACGTCCTGCGTCTGGTGTCTAAACATGTTTAAACTTTCAAAGGGTTCTGCAGGATGCAGGCTGGAAACAAGGCTGACACTGGATGAGGGAAGACTGGGTGGCGAGGATGGACCAGCGGATCCTCGTGAGGTAACCTCGGCAGCAATTTGTGGCTTTGCGGAGGGTAAATGCAGAGGAGGCGGCGGAGTGGCCACGTTGTGACGACTCTGAAGAGCTCGCTGGTATTCTTCCAGGTGCCGTCGAGCCAGGTCCATAGACTGCTGATGAATTCTTTAAGTTGGCAAATAATAAAGATGGAAAACGAATCAGACACTAGAAGACCTTGAAGACATTTTCTATACATTTTAGGTGTTCAAATATGTTCACAACGTGTTCAAAAAGTGGGTTTAATCAAAGTGGGCTAATCAATGACTTTATTTGTGTAGAAACCTTCTAATATTGAGGAGCTTATTTTTGCAGGCTAATCCCAGGGACATGAAGCAGTTTTATTCAATTTATTTATAAACTACTGATTTTCTTTTTGAATGAAATGAACTGGTTTTTTTTCTTACATTCACATGTGCATTGTAGCAAACTGCATTTTCCTGAAATATTTTCAGTGGGGCAATTTCAAACACAAATATAAATTTCGTACAGGCTTTAGGTTAGCTTAGCAATTAGCATGGCTTCTCTTTGAGAACGATACAAAATGCAATTACAAACACATTTTAGGGAAGGTCACAACAATTATGTAAGTTTTAATGAGGTTTAATGTAACACACCTGTTTTGCTCCAGAAGGCGCTCTTGACATTCTCGGATTTTTTGGGTGTGCTCAGGAATTAGCAGCTGTTGTATCAATCCAGAAATGAGTCATGACAGAAATAAAAAAAATTAAAAAATCGTACTCAAACATCAGCTTACCTCTGGACGTTGGTAAACTTCCTGGCCACGAACCGGCGGTACCTCTGCTTCGTTAAGAGGGATTTCTTGGATCACGTCAGCTTTCGGGTGTTTTTCTTCCTGCTGAGCCTCAAGCAGCATCTGCTCCAATTGGGCCTTCTGGTCTTCCAGCTCCTGTAGCAGGGCCATCTGCTGCTGTTTCTCCTTCTCCAGCTCCATCTCCTGCAGAAGAAGAAAAAGTCAAGAACAAGGCTCACCTAAGGAATTAAAACGAAAAGCAAAATGCACTGTAAAAAAAAAATCATTAGTGGAAAAAATGATTCTCCACAAAGTGGACTACCAGTCCCTGAATGATCCCTTACCCTTTTCTTTCGCTCTGCTTCAAATTCCAAGATTTTGGAGGAAAGGGCATCTCGGTGTGGAGTTTCTGCTGGGACTGGCTGACCAGTTTGCTTCACTGCTTACAGAAACAAAAGAAACCCTGGTTTGTCACGGAAAACGCAAATAAATTTTTTTTAATGTTCTTTTTTTATCCACAGCGTGTTGATTGCGTCATAGTTATTTATGAAATTTGGACAGATCCAGCCCAACCAAAAAGTACAAAAATTTACCGGAATTTATCTCTTAGCCCAAAGTGAAACATTTTAAATACATCATTACCTTGAGATAACGATGGAGGTCGGGTGGGCTGGCTGCTGAGGGAACCCGTGTCGATGGTCGTCTCTCGCTCCGAGATCGCCTCTTTATCGGCGAGCGCGTCCCTCTCCGCAACTCCCTCAGGCCCGACGACGGCATCCCGCTCTGGGATCACTTCTGCGTCCCACTCTGAGACCCGGCTGGCAACGGTGACGAGAGAATGGGCATCAGTGATACCGCCGTTGTGGCTTGCCGACTCATTCCTTTGGTTCCTGATGCGATCGAGGAGATTTGTCAGCGCCTGTCTGGGAGCTGCTCTGATGGTGTCCACTGCAAGTTTAGAAGAGGTATGGAAAGGTATTTAAGCATTTATTCGATATCCTTAGTCATCTTAAGGTCCACGTACTAGTATGCACTTTGCCTTCACTGATAAGTCATTTCAGCTCAGAAGGACAGGTGTTTTAATAGTAGGGGTGTCAGGCGATTATTATTTATTTTACGTAATTAATCGCATGACCCAGTGCGATAACATTAAAACACCTGCGGCTTAGTCAGGTGCCGCATATATGTGTAACAAACAAACACGAGTATTCCCCAAATTTACCCAACGCGGCTTATAGTCAGGTGCACCTTATACTCCAGAAATTACTGTAATGCCCTAATTTTGACACCCCTATTTAATAGTAATGTTTTTCCCTTACTATTAGTGCCACTTTTGGCCAATTAGTACACAATTAAACCTTTAATTAATTCTGTCCACAAAGCATCTACTGTGCATTCTAAGTAAAAAAAAAAAAAAGATGTTTTTTTTTTATTTATTGTATTGTACCACAAGCAGATTCCTGCGATCCAGTGTCGATTGTCGACGTTCCATGTTCAGATGTGATGGCCTCGTCCAGTGTGACATCCAGGTCCGGGTCTTGCCTGTCAGTGGACATAACAGGAAGAGGTTCGGGGACCAGCCGTTCCAACAGGTCACCTTTGATTTCTGGAATCAGGCACATTAAAAAGCTTGTATCGTTTGAGGTGAGTTAGTTATGCAGAATGTAGCCATTCCATATCTAAAACATAGATACGGAAATCATAGTTCACAAATAAAATTAACCTAGTTGCGTTTTTATTTTCCGTGAAGCACAAAGATGATGCCAATTCTGATATTTGGCCTAATAAAATTCCAATACCCAATTATTAATCTGATTAACTCATTTGCTCCCAAAAACGTATAAATGTGTTTTACTTTAAATGTTTGAAGTGTCCCAAAGACATATTTATAAGTTTTTTTTTATGTTAGAGCATACAAAAGGCTTTGATGCAGCCTCAACTGCAAAGAACGGTTCAAGAAATGGAAGTTATTACACAAACGGCCAGCAGGTGTCAGCAGAGCAAGAGATCAACCAGGGACCATGTTGAAAAAAAGCTATTCTACTCACATTTCTAAATAGATTTGTGAATAATGATAAACCATAGCTATATTCTAATGCTAATTGCTGCAAAATGGAAAAAATTAAAAAAATTTAGAATCTTTTTTTGCCTGGTGAAAGAAGAGACTCTAATCTTTCCTTTGGTATTCCATGTTTTTATAACAATAGAACACAATATTCTGTGGTCCTTGCAAAATCAGTCAAAATCCAGTAAAACAGCTGGGAGTGAAGAGGATTGCTTCAGTGAAAAAAAATAAACAAATAAATAAATAATGAATTTGGCCCCTTTAGGCTTGAAGCAAGAAAGATACGAACTACATTTTTCAACCGATTTTGATGTATCTGGTTCTTACTTCTTTCCCTGGTGTACATGTCCTCAAAGGCAAACTCCATGTCCCTTTGGAAGTCCTCCTTCATCTCCTGTCTCCTGTGAGGCGTCTGAAACATCTGTGGCGGCATCTGGAAAGCCTGCTGCCGCCTCCTCAGCATGTCCGCCTGCTGCATGTGCTCCAATTCAACAAGAAGTCGATCACGGTCCTGCAGGGGTCAAAACAGGGCCTGATGATAACAATATGGCACTGTGTCGGGCCACCATGTACCTTACGAATGAATAAATACAAAGAAATTAACACATTCTGCATTTGGTCAGATTTGTGTACTTGTAAGATTTTTGTCCTCACTAGTACAAATTTAGTGTGCTAATATAATGACTAGGGCACACTCCTAGAATAAAGATTGTCTAGCAACACTTTTTCTACTACCGTATGACTTGGACTACAAAATTATAGAAATCTTTCCAAATGAATTACCGATAATGGTAATCTATGAGTACTGTTATGCCGTCAAAGATGGGCAAGGAGAGCCATTTATTTTGCATAGCACTGGCATTGAGCAAAATCTTCATACATCCAAACACATCACTTTTCAAGAGACCAAAAAATAATAATAATACTGCATGGTTATTGAACCATTTGAAATGGCATCATCAAAGCATGTAAGCCATTTTCAACATTTTAGATTGGTCAGTGATGACAAGTGCATGGAAAGTCATACCAGCGCTTGGTGCTCTTTCCTCAGAGCCGTTTTTCCTCGAAGACGAGCTGTCTCCATCTGCTCGGCTCTTTTCCTCTCGCCGTCCCTCTGGAAGTCCAGAAGCTTCTTCGTCGCCAGCTCAGCTCCATCGTGGGCATCTGCCTATTTTTTGCAACATGACTTTTAGTACTACACGAAAGAGGAACATACGATGAACGACAAGGGTTTTACCTGCTCCGTGTCCTCCTCCCGGTCCACCGTGACTGCGGACATGTGGTAACGTGTGGACGCAAAGGCACTGACGTCGGATTTATTTCCTACGTTAGATTTCCCGGACTCAAAAGCTTGCTGGAAAGGAGAAGACAATACAGTTTACTGTAAAACCAGTGGATTTTAAAGCGATCATTTTTCCAAGTTTCTTTGTTTTTTATAGTACACAGGCAAGTCCCAATGTTGAGTTGCATGCCTTTAGGGTTGTACCATATTTTTCCAAAAAATGCCTAGCAAAACTGAGGTATAGTTGAAGACATGCAACAATATAATTCACTATAGTTTGGCCTACTAGTAAACATTTAAACAAAATATAGTTTGTTTAAACATTTCACACCATTTCAAACACAACCTTTTAGTACGTACAACTAACCAGAATTGGATTTGGGGGAGGCGCCGGGAGGTTGGCCACTTTGGTCGATCTCTCCTTTTCTACCTCCAGCGCCTTCTTTCTAGCATTGATTGTTCTAGAAAGGAAACAAAAACAATTAGCACATTTCTCATACTGTTCTGGTCCACTCAAAAGTGGAAAAATTCTTACCGGCTTTGCATCTCGGTGTCTTTAAGCCTCTGCGACTTGAGCTCCTTCAGGGCGTCTCGAAAGCGTTCCTCTGCTTTGGTATGATTCAGCGCCTCCCTCTGAGTTATGGCCGTCAAATCAGGCTCCTTTTTCAGATCAAATGAGATTTCAATAAAAGTGCGACACTTTTTTGTGTATCTTGTTCTCTTGAAAATTGTTTGAGGATTTTTGTGTGTGCAAACATTGACATCTGCGCACTAATAGTGACGCCTGCGTAAACGTTAACTAGCTGAATTTTATAATGTCATATTGCATTACATTTTCCTTGGCCATCCTCTGTCCTTGGCCGACCATTTGGAGACTCTGTTCGTACAGCATCTGCAGCGTGCGCAGTTTCTGCCTCTGCTGCTGCTCCCATTCCTCCCGCAGCTCCTGTCCCAGCAGCTCCAGCTCACGCTGGCGCCTCTGCTCAACATTCTGCCGCGTCTGCAGCGCAAAGTACTTCTGCTGCTCACGAACCTGGGAGAGGGACAGGTTGGTGGGTGTCAAATACAGACTAACAGAATGATACATTGTTTCTTTTGTAACCAAGAACACCTGATTCCTAAGAATAAAAAGAATCTAGAAGAAGCGTAACATTTTTTAGAAGTGGAGTGTCAATGTAATTTATGTCTTTGGTACTAGTACTTATAAAAGATTAATTGGCAAGACCTAACCCTGTTGGCTCATTCACGATGCAAATCACCACCCGCATTCTCTTTTTCAACAGTTTTATTAAACTCTTCATTCCCAAAGTCCGCAGTACTTTTGGTTCATCTTCTTTTCGATTTTCTGCCCCAAATGACTGAAAAACCGCAACCATTTATAAAACTCACATAATTTATTCCAATATATTATTGTAAGGGATACTGTACAACATTATCGCTGGACCTGTTTTTAGCCTGTTGGAAACCTTTTATTCACCATTTGCTTTTCATTGGCTTTGTTTTTACTCTGCAAATGAGACACTCTTCCGTGGAAAAAGGTAAAATCCTGTCCATGATCTTGCCCTTGATCTCACTTGTAAAGTGAGTTTGAAAGTGCAGTAACTGGTTGAGCAGAACACAATTAGTTCGCATGCTTGGGAAAATGCTGGACAGGAGCGAACCGATCAACACGACGATTGGGAGTTTGAGAACGTGAAAATGTATGTTTGACTCTCAAAAACGATGCCGATTTCGACCGTGGTTAACTTCACTTGCATACATAAGACGTCACAATAAAGTGCGACGTCAAAAAGCGAAACAAAATCCTCTTGTGTTCTCATTTACCTGTTGTATTCGCAGTATTCTCCTCCTTTCCCTTTCTTCTTGTATCAACTGGGCCTCTTCGTTGGGGCTCAGTCGTAATTTTCCCATCCGTCTCGCCATTGTCTCTCAGCGTAAACATTTCTCTGTAGCAACATAGGCAGCTAGCAGCTCTGCTAATTAGCCCGAGTTGGTTAACTTCGCAGGATCGCAACGACCCTCCACTCAAACGCGAGTAATATGAAAAAAAAATGGGTCTTATCAAGTTGTGGCTGACACGCATACGTTTTAAAGATGCAGTCAACTCAAATGAAAAGACATATTCTTGCAGCACACAAATCTGTGCGATCGCAAGAGTTCGCTTTGAATGTTACAACGTCACATCCGGTTGTTTAAACATCCCGCCGTGCTTGCGTGCTTTGTCGCGACGCTAAGTTGTATTATTTAGAGTATTATATGTCATTATCAATTATTGATGTTGTTATATAATTAGCCGATACTTCTATCATGGATATATTCTAAAAATTCAGCATAAATATATCTAGTATTTTAATAATTTTAGCAGCTGCAGTGACACCTTTCACCTCGAGTGGCGCTATTGTTCCCGAGCGGGGTTGGCAACTTGGCACCCCTCATCTGGATAATGAAGAAGAGCATGCAGCCGTGCGAAGAATGAACTAGTAATCACAGCAGGAACAATAACACAACCTAAAGGAATAACCTTATCATTCCTAACAGTTGCTTGGAAAATAGAGGTAAGAGATGGTTAAATCAAATATGTTATTATTTACGTTAAGGTTTTCGTTTCGCTATTTGGTGCTCTAACTATAAACGCCGTGATTAGCATAGAGCTAACGCTAGCTGGATTTTTAATTACATATAACGAGTAAATTCGTCCTAGTAACGAACAGGGCATCCTTCAAATTGCAGTATGGGAAAGTATTACTGAAGATTGAGCGAGTAAACATCGTTAAATAAAATAAAGCTGGTGGAGGGAAGAGTAAGGAATGATGTGTGACAGAAGACCACCAGCTAAAATGAAAGGTAAGGTTTAAAGGACGCTAGTGAAACCTGCCATGATGTTTGATGACCATGAGCTATATCTGGAGGTAGCAGAGGTAAAGAAAAGGACCAGAAAGGAAATGTTATGTGGTGAGGAATGACTTGCATATAGCTGTAGAACAGAAGGTGTATAAGACAAGATAGAAGAGAATTATTCGCTGCTGCGATCCCTGAAAAGGACAGTTAAGCAAGAAGCTAGATTTTACAAATACCACATATTTTTACATTGTCACAGTCATATGATGCTGTCCTTTTCTTGCTGTCAGCCCTGTCATCATGGCTAGCGGTCCGGGTGTGAGGGTCAGCATCGAGTCTTCCTGTGAGAAGCAGGTGCAGGAAGTAGCCCTGGATGGAACTGAGACATACGTGCCGCCCCTGTCCATGTCCCAAAATTTGGCTAAATTGGCACAACGGATTGACTTCAGCCAGGGATCCGACTCTGAGGAAGAGGGAGCCGACGGCGAATCCCGGGATCGTGAATGGTGCAAGCAGGAGCCGGAGGAAGAAGAAGGTATCACAACGACAAGTATGTGTTGTATGCGCAGTGAGTGATTTTCTTTTCTACCGTGTCGATTTCCGCAGGAACTGTGAAGTTCCAACCGTCCCTGTGGCCTTGGGACTCGGTACGGAACAACTTGCGCAGTGCCCTGACCGAAATGTGTGTCCTCTATGACGTGCTCTGCGTGGTGAAAGAGAAGAAGTACATGGCGCTAGACCCAGTGTCTCAAGATCCGTCCATGAGCAAGGTGAAGTGAAAAAATGCAGTATGTGGAATTGATGGATAGGTTTGTGTTTTATATTCCCTTGAATAAATGGATAGCTTTGCCTCAGTAAAATTCAGTTTAGCTGAATGCTAACAAACAATGTAGAATGCCATTGATGGGCTAACAGATAGCATCAGTGTTGTGACGTTACAACCGTTTAAAGCAGATATTTGCAACAGTGGAGCAATGCAGATAATATAACAAGACTCATGCATATCATAGTCTTTAAAGTGCTAAACGACCAAAAACTAATTTTTTTTTGTTAATATTTTTTTCGATGAATTTCTTTCTGTTGAATATGCGCCCAAATGTTTCCTTTCAAAAACATACTTGGGAAGTTCAATTTCCACATCCTCTTGCTTTGGTTCAGACCCCTCAGGTGTTCCAGCTGATGAGCAAAAAGAAATCACTGGCCACTGCAGCACAGCTCATCCTAAAGGGCGCCGAGAAGCTTAATAAGTCGGTCGCCGAGAATCTTGAGAACCGGAGACAGCGAGACTTCAACGCGGAGCTGCTGCGGCTGCGTTCACAGTGGAAGCTGCGCAAAGTCGGTGACAAGATCTTGGGGGACCTCAGCTACCGGAGTGCAGGTGATTAAAACTTTTGCAAAATGATTGTGTTGCCAAGCGAGTCTGTAAAAGCTGCATGGTGTCATTATCCATGCAGGCTCCCTGTTTCCTCATCACGGTTCATTCGAGGTGATCAAGAACACGGATATCGATCTGAACAAAAAGATCCCGGATGACTACTGTCCCCTTGATGTACAGATCCCCAGTGATCTCGAGGGATCCGCCTATATAAAAGTAAAGGATTGAGACTTGCTTTTTTTCATTAAAATGGTTCTGTACAGTCTTAACATTTAACATTTATTTGCAATTTGCTATTCACAAATTTGCCTTATCAGTTTTTCTTGGGGTAGGCAACTTATTATTCACTGGAAAACTTACCAGTTTGTCTTTTGTGGTTTTTCAATAATTGCCTAAGTCTCAAATTGACATCATTTTGTGGCTCATCACATTGCTCGTTATATTGCCCGTTTCAGTGCTAAATTCACTTGCAAACACTAAACACAGACTGTATGCAGAAACACTAACTGATAAATCTAATTACGACTGGGAATGTCTGCAGGTTTCCATTCAGAAGCAAGCTCCAGACATCGGTGATCTCGGAACTGTCAACTTGTTTAGGAAACAACCAAAAACCAAAGGAGGTGTGGGATCAGTCGACAATACTTAAGCGATTTCCTTATTGTCTGTCATGAAACTATCACGTTAAAAAAAAAAAAAAAAAAAATTAAAAAAAAAAAAAATATATATATATATATATATATATATATATATATATATATATATATATATATATATATATATATATATATATATATATTCTGGACATCCTCTTAATAGTAATATGTCAAATTGCCAGGTTCGCAGCTGTGGCACGTGAAACTGGAGGCGGCTCAGAACGTTCTGCTCTGCAAGGAGATCTTTGCGCAGCTGTCCAGGGAAGCCGTCCAGATCAAGTCCCAAATCCCTCACATTGTCGTGAAGAATCAGATCATCTCACAGCCCTTCCCAGGTCCTCAGAGTGCTCGTGATTAGGGCCCGACCGATTAATCAGCCAACTCTGAAAAAGGGCTGATCATTTTTTTCTTTTTTTTGTTCCATTTTGCAAAAAATTTTCCTTTCTTTTTTTTTTAAAGCTCATTATAACATACAACAAAGATAATGACATTCAAACATCCCTCCCCAAAAAGAAATGTAAGCAAAAAATTAATGTGCTGCCTGTAATTTATATATTTTATAGTTGTAAGTGTTGCGGGACCAAAAACAGAAGTTATTTGATTATATAATTGTGTTATTAATCAGACGATTAATCGGTTATTGGAATTTTATTCTACCATGTATGAGAATCGGCAAGGGTTTCAAAAAAATCCTTATCGGTTGGGCCCTACTCGTGACAAAAAGCAATTTGCCTTTTTCTACATTTAGTACTGCTGACTGATTGATCCTATTTGCGCTCCTGCAGGCCTGCAACTCTCCATCTCGTTATGCCACTCAACGACAGAGAAGAGGAACCACCGGGTGTCTCCGGAGAAACCCAAACCAGATGACCATCTTTATGTACTAGAACATAACCTGCATCAGATGATGCGAGAGGTGAAACATTTTTATTATTTATTTTGTTTCCCTGGGATTAGGTTCAGGGCAGTAATAATTCGATTTCCTCGTATGAATGAATTTTCACAAATAATGGCTGGGCTCTTTATTTACTTATCTGCAGTTTAGCCTATTAAACGCTCTGATTAATAATTGATCCTTTATTTTCTGGTTGTTATTTCAAGTTATATTTAAGGTTACATTTTGGTAGTTGAACAAGTACTAAATTATCATCTGGATTGTTTTTGTGCTTTAAGTAGCCTCACTGGTTTCCTTCCTGTCCATCTCACAGTTCCACAAGCAGCAGTTGAGTCCCATGGTGATGCCACATCCCGCCACCGCCCCGTTTGGCCACAAGCGCCTTCGTCTGGCCGGCCCGCTGGCCTACGACAAAGCCGAGATCAGCGGCCTGCAGCAAAGAGAGGGTCTCCTGGAGAAGATCATCAAACAGGCCAAGCATATCTTCCTACGGAGCCGGTAAGGCGGCTTCTACTACGTCAGGGGTTTGTCACCCCTGTCCAGTGACACATTTGTGAGAGGAATAATCCCATTGACCAGGATATCTAGTCATACCGACGTCCCACAGCCTCGCTCGTCTCATCACGGACGGAGAATGATTCTCATCATGTTAATTAGCCGTATTGTGACATCACAGCGGGGCAGAGTGCACAAGGGTTCGCTCACGTATACATCGTCAGAATTAGGGAGATAAAAGATTTATTTGATTGTTCAATTTCTCTTATGGAGGCTGGGCAGGCGAACCAGAGACCCAGCTATTTCTACAAAAGCTGTTAAAAACCTCTTTACTCTTCCCTAGTTGTCGTGTTAAGTCAATAGAGGTCTTAAATTTGCTTTCAGTCTGGCTAGTAAACAATGGCATGGGTACAAAGGGAAACTATGTCAAATATCTCAGTATCTGTAGTGGCTTGCAGGTGATAGAGTTCCTCTGCAATATTTACTCTGTACATATTTCTGGTCCTTAACGATAGCGACTGGCGCGGTCGCACATATTACAACTTTTTTGGGTCCAAAGACTCCATACGCCAATTGCACATGAAAACACTATAACGTGTATCCTTGTAAATGTCATAGGAATAAAAACGGTGCCTATTCCCCCCCCCCCCCCCAAAAAAAGTCATAATATGCCCCATTATAAGAATAAAGTCCCATTTTTTTCCAAGAAAAATACATCTTAATCTTATGAGACTAGTTGTAATATTAAAGTCAAACCTTAAGGGAAGAAAGTAATACTTTACAAGTGAATTTTTAAAAATGCATCTTTTTTGGGGGGAAACATAATTTTTCTACATAGGGCCTTATTCACACCCAAAAAAGAGAGAGACTATTACTGTAAAAATATGCATTTTGTTGAGAGAAAAAAAAGGCAGGGACTTTATTTATGCAGGTACTGTGTCAGATTTATATGCTACGTCAGAATTACTGTACATCATAGCTTTTAATTCATCCAAAACTCAGGCAGTGAGGATGAAGTGGTTTGTTCTATTTGGCATGCCAGTCTCCTTATGGATGTTCGCAATTTAGCACTTTTCCAAATTATTTTGTGGATTACCAATTTGTAAACCCCACTTTGAGATCCATAATTTGAATCCAATCGTGGACACGGCCGTAATGCTTAGTAAACAACTTGTGTGCATTTGTCATTTGTCAGGACGGCGCGCACCATCGACAGCCTGGCCAGTCGTATCGAAGACCCTCAAATTCAAGCTCACTGGTCCAACATTAACGACGTGTACGAGTCCAGCGTCAAAGTGCTGATCACCTCTCAGAGCTACGAGCAAATCTGCAAGTAAGCGGTAGAAGGAAGGCACAAAGCAGCATTTTTATGTGCCTTGGCTCAATAAAGGTTTGAAGACACTGCTGTAATGGACTACGACTGTGTGTGTGTGTGTGTGTGTGTGTGTGTGATGTTTATTATTCAGGTCCATCCAGCTGCAGCTCAACATCGGCGTGGAGCAGATCCGAGTGGTGCACCGAGACGGTCGCGTTGTCACTCTGTCGCATCAGGAGCAGGAACTGCAGGACTTCCTCCTCTCACAGGTATCGCCGCTTCTCCCGCCGAGTTCTAATTTAGTGGTTCTCAAACCGGAACACGGAGGACTAAAGAAATCGGAGAACATTTACTCACGAGAGGCTGAAATTCTGAGGATTTGGACAATTTGAATTTGATAAGCAAGTAGTTGTTAATTACCTCATTCACTGCCATTGACGGCTATAGATGTAAAGAATTAATTTTAACTATTTCAATTAGTTTAACATTTTTTTCCACTTTTGTTAACAAAATGAACACCTAGAAAAAAATATTGGTCATTTATAACAGATAGAAAATTTGTGATTAATCGGGAGTTAACTATTGAAGTCATGCGATTAATTACAATTAAAAAAAATAATCAACTGACGTGATAAAAAAAAAGATTACTAAAAATTAGTAATTAGTAGCCAGGCGATTAACATTTTTTATCGCATGAATTCCCTACTTAACTCACGATTAATCACAAATTTTATATCTAAATGTACAATAAAAACAATTCTAGGTTTTCATGTTAAACTGTTAAACTAATAGAAATAGTTCAAATGAATTTTTGACGTCTATAGCCGTCAATGTGACAGTGAATACGTTAATTAGTCTCTTTGCACCTCTACAGGCAGAATATTTGATTGCCATACAAAACTTTGTCCTTAAGTATTTAACTTTACAATAGAGAAAAATTGGCAAAAATCACCAATTTTTTTGCCTTTTTTATGTCATTTTTTCATATGTTGTCGTGTTGATGCGAAAAAAACAATCAACAAAAAATTTGCTGTTTTTTGTGGATTTAAAAATGACTAATAACGGCCGATTAAATCAGCCAGGCGATTTAATCTTTTGGGACATAAGAAGAAGAAAAAAAATTGTGGAGATTTTTTTTTTTTATACCAACCCCAAAATATCTTTACCTCACGCTGATAAGCATTCAATATACCAATATAGGTTTCCCGTGAAATACAGTAAACGAGCTGTTTTGTTTTGCTAAAATACTCAAGTCCACCCACCCCAACCAAATAAACGTCCCATGCCCACATTTTGGATATCCCCGATTCGCCCTCCCGGCAGATGTCCCAGCACCAGGTGCACGCGGTGCAGCAGCTGGCCAAAGTGATGGGCTGGCACGTACTGAGCTTCAGCAACCACGTCGGTCTCGGCCCGGTGGAGAGCATCGGAAACGCTTCGGCCGTCACCGTGGCGTCCCCCAACGGAGAGTATGCCATCTCAGGTGAGACGCGACAGCTTCTCAAAAGTTTGTGGTCACTTACGAATTTCCTTCTTTTTGAAGGGGAGTGTGGGTGGAGGAATTTAAATGTATTTAAATTCCCCTTAATTCCTACTAATAATATACACAAAAAGCTTCTGATTTCAAATATTTGCAAAGTTTCCCCATCTTAATTTTCTATGGAAATTTACGCAACACAATGAATTTTAACATAGCTGTCTCGTTTGTCCCCCCCAGTACGTAATGGTCCCGAGAGTGGGTGCAGGGTTTTGGTCCAGTTCCCCCGCAGCCAGACCAAGGAGCTGCCCAAGAGTGAGGTCATCCAGGACAGCAAGTGGAGCCACCTCAGGGGTCCGTACAAGGAGGTCCACTGGAACAAGATGGAGGGACGCAACTTTGTCTACAAGATGGAGCTCCTCATGGCCGCCCTTACCCCGTGCCCTTAAACGCAACTCACTCCAAATGGATCAGCAATTATAGCCATGTTACTACAAAAAATATATATATATCATCCACGCCCCTTTCCCTTTTATTTTTCCAAGGAGGACTTTTACAAGACTTGTTGTGTTGGCTGCCTGCTCACATATTGCTCACGTCTGTACACTTTTGACTTAGAGAGGAAATAAAGAGCAAAAAGTCTGCTGGTGTTCCTCTGTGGCCTTCTATTGCAGTGCTTCTCAAATTCGGGGCGTCCAGGAAATAATTTGCAATAAATTATGGTATCATCCAGTCATAATATACGGTAGTATTTGTCCCTACTTTAGCTTTAGGCCGATTCAGCTGCTGATAAAAGTTAGATTTATGAACACTTACGATACATCGGGACATTTAGAAAATAAAGGTGTGCAAGAAAGTGTCATTATTGGTATTTTTGAAAAATATTTGTTTTATAAAAAATTAAGGTGTCATATTTTCTAGATAAGTAGTATTATTTAAATTAATTTAATATTCCAAGTTGTATATTTGAAATTCATTTTATGTGAATGCTGAAGAACATATACACATTTTATTCTGCACCAAAAAAAGGAATTTCTTTTAAATGATAACTCACTTTTTTTTTTAACTGCGCTCTCTTTTCACATTTCTCAAACCTTTCAAATGTCAGGACATGCATTTAAACATTCCCCAAATTCTCTTCTTCCCACAGTAAAATTCCCACATTTTACAGCTATTTTCCATGATTTATCCCCTCCTTCCACGTCTTGACCAATTTAAACCAGTCCATCTTTAATTTGTTCCCATCCATCAGGACATCCTGTGGATGATTCCCATTCCCACAATTTTCAAATTGTCACCAAAATTCCCAAATTAAGATACTGCATATGTATTTATCTCCTCCTTTCACATTTCTCAACCCATTCCAAGTCTCACATGCCACATTTCAACTCTACAACTTCTCAGTTCAGCTCAGTTCTTCAGCATTCACTTAACAATTTCTGCAGAAATTGCATTCTCTAGTTTTTATTTTGATTCCCTCCACTTTTATGACACGCTTCTCCTTCTACATTTCTCAACCAATTTAAATAATTTTAACTTCAGGACATGGAGAGAACTATTTTACCTAATTTTGTCACTCACAATTTCAATTGAATGAGACATCTCGCTAAATTTCAAATTCCCATTTCAAATTAAAACTGTTTTGGGAATTATTTCCTGAATTTACACGTCTTTAGAAAATGGTCCCTGGTTAAAAAAAAGTTTGAAAACCCCTGTTGTATGTCCTTTGTTGATGTCACATGACCAACAATGTGTGTGCTTGAGTGCTTTGTGTGCGTTGCGGGGAGGCCGACACTCATTTGACCTAGTGAGCAGGCAGCTACTCCAAACAATCATGTGTTTTGGCAATAAATACAGTTTCTATTTACAGTGATGTCCATGTATATAAAAAAAAAATCCTCTAAGAGCGCCTCAGTCTCAGTTTCCGTACGGCAATTGCATTGCAGTGTCGAGAAAAAAAACTGTCCTTCCTTTTACATGTAAAAAAGTAGTTCCGACAAACGTGTCATAGAGGCTGCAGCTCCGTTGCGTCATTTTCTGCAAAAAAAAACACACAAAAGGGTTTGTCAGTAGCCAAGTCACTTGAGACTCTCAGCAACCTTTGTACTCAAAAACACGCCCTAAGTGCAATACAATAGATAACCTGTATTCACAGCCAGACGGCCTTTATTATGGCTTTCCACAACACATTGTAACTGTAGCAATCTGAGTAAACAAGCTTAAGAATAGTACTTGTGGGAACAAACCAAGTACTGTGCAAATACTGTCGTGTTTTTCCAGTACAATGGTGCCTTGAGGTGCGAGTTGTTGGGCCAATTTTCTGATTGGGCGATGTGTCGTGGCAATGAATTCAACTCATTTCACAATAAGCAGTAGGGTTGAACGATTTATTTTCCCAGGTCCTCTTCCCATCTTCCCTCCCACTAAATAAATTTGTATTGTTACGTTATTTTCCTATCACAATCCATTCCTAAATGTTTGTGCTGTTTTATAGAATGAAACCATTTAATATGTTTGAAGAACTGTTACAAAAAAATATTATAATTTAAAACCCTTTCATCCACAAATGATAACCTACATCAGGATTTTTTTTCTCTCAAGTGTTTTTATTACTCTTTAGGCATAAAAAAAAAGCACCTTCATTTTTTTAACTCATTCACTGCCATTGACGGCTATAGACGTAAAAAAATCATTTGAACTATTTCTATTAGTTTAACATTTTTTCTACTTTTGTTAACAAGAGTATGAAAAGCTATATTTTTTATTGCACATTTAGAACAGATATAAAATGTGTGATTAATTGTAAGTTAACTAGTGAAGTCATGCGATTAATTACGATTAAAATTCATCGCATGACTTCAATAGTTAACTCACGATTAATCACACATTTTATATCTGTATTTCCACCCCCAAAAAAAATCTAGGTTACTCTTGTTAACAAAAGTGGGGGAAAATGTAGTTCAAATGAATTTTTTACGTCTATAGCCGTCAATGGCAGTGAATGAGTTAAACATACATGTCCACTAGGGTGGATAATGTGCATTTGAGCAACTGATGAAATATGTTTGTAAGAATATAATTTAAAAAAAAATGTAAACACTATAGAAAATGTCTGTTTGATTTTTAACATGGTGTTAACATATTTTAACATATTTCAAAACTACTACATGTATTGCAAAAGCATTTCCCCAAAGAAAAATTAACTTTTTATGAAGTACAGTCAGATAGTAATTTTCTTTTTTTCTGGCACCCAATCATCATCATTGCCGCATCATCCCCACTTCACTCAGGTTGGTATATGTTCGACTATCCTGTATGTTTTGCTAGCATGTTCTGCACTTGACCGCTACAAAACATAAGGACCAGGATCCTTACTCTCATATGCAAACTAAAATGCATAAAATATTGCTATAATAATATTTAAACGACTGATTTAAAGCAAAACAACATTGCTGCAGATGAAGTATTTTCAAAAGCAACAAAGTTACAGGACCACTTGTCGAGTTGTAGTCGCAATACAGCGAATGATGTCCAAAGTCCAATTTAGTGGACTCGTGATCAATCTTCAAATTACAAAATCAATACTTGGATATTTTAACAATTATTTACTTGCAAGGGCGGAATAGACACTTCCTTCCACATCACATCTGAACTTCTGTCTGTCAACTTGTCTGTCTCTTTTTTTTTGTTGCAAAGGTTGACCACTGGATGGCAGTGTATGTCAAGACTACACTAGTGTCCACTGGAGTGGCTAATGGCCAACTGTGGCAAAAATATTAATTGATATAGGAGAAAACAATGTTTTAATAGTTGTCCACTGTAGTAACCTAACCACATCACACATTAGTTGCTAAGATTAGCACTAGTACTTCCATTTAGTCTTACATTTCTTCTTCTACTTTCTTTTGGCTGTTGGCAAATACTTTTGGTGCAATACCGCCATCTTCTGTCAAAACAAGGAGTTACTATTTTTACAGCACCAAAAGGCGCAATAAAAGGCGACCAGGAGCTTTGACCACAATGCAATGCGGGACTCTAGTTAAGGTAAGCCATTTTAAACTTTAAAAAAAAAATTGAAGTAAGAAATTAAAGTTTCTCTAACCCTTGATGAATTAGACTCCTACCTGGCATCTGCTTCCTGCGTCTCCACGCTACTATCTTCCTGTAGGCTTTGTCCAAGAGCCACATGGCCAGCATGAGGAGGGCCGCCAAGCAGGCCAGCGCCAAGGCCGACACCGACAGGTACTGCAGGTCCTCGTACAGAACCTCTGGCGAAGACAATGCGAAAAGCTGTATGAGTGATTTTTGCACATCCTTGATATGTTTGATAAGTTAACAATTCTAATTGATAAATAAACTGTCATGTCAATTCAAGGTTCATTTGCCATTACGTTAGCGCAAGCCTAATCTATAAAAACATTTTTATATAATACATTAGATTTTTTTGTATTGTGATGCAGATTAACTCATTCACTGCCATTGACGGCTATAAACGTCAACAATTTATTTGAACTATTTCTATTAGTTTAACATTTTTTTCCGCTTTTGTTAACAAGAGTATGAAAACCTAGATTTTTTTATTGTACATTTAGAACAGATATAAAATGTTTAATTATTCGTGAGTTAACCAGTGAAGTCATGCAATTAATTACAATTAAAAAAAATGATTGCCTGTCGCCCCAAATTTTTAATAATCTTTTATTTTCTTTTTTTAATTCATTCACTGCCATTAATGGCTATAAACGTGAAAAATTAATTTGAACTATTTCTATTAATTTAGCATTTTTTTCCCACTTTTGTTAACAAGAGTATAAAAACGTAGATGTTTTTATTGTACATTTGAACAGATATAACATTTGTGATTAATCGTGAGTTAACTAGTGAAGTCATGTGATTAATTACAATTAAAAAAAATTATCGACTGACGTGATAAAAAAAAAAAGATTACTAAAAAATTAGGGGCGTCAGGCGATTAACATTTTTTATCGCATGAATTCCCTACTTAACTCACGATTAATCACAAATTTTATATCTAAATGTACAATAATAATTGCCTGTCGCCCCTAATTTTTAATAATTGTTGTTTTCTTTTATGAATTTATGGCAGTGAATGAGTTAATGTAGTGATGGTGTATTAAGAAATGTATGGGAAAATTACCTTGAAAAAAAACCCCACATATTAAATCGCAATCGTAATATTGCGAAAAAAACATTCCAATTACATTATTTTCCAAATTTGTTTATCAGAATCACATTCAAATTCACATTAAATGTGAGTCAGCACACAGAAAGTGCTTTAAAAAAAAAAAAAAAATTATGGTAGGGGAAAAATATATAACAGTTCTCCTTTCACTCACCGTTGACTTTAAGGACATATCCGGCATCCTTGCTGCCGCCCATCTCGTCCGTGACCGTCACCACGTAGTAGCCGGCGTCCTGCAGCCGCAGATCCGACAGGCCCATGGAGCCGTTGTCGTGCGCCTCCACGCGGCTGCTGTAGTCGTCCGTGATGTTGATGAAGACGCCCGGCTGCCAGATGCCGATGGCGCGGCTCACCGAGCTGGACATGAAGGTCCACTGGATGGTGGGAGTGCAATTGCAGGCCACGTCCGCGGAGAAGAACGCATCTTCCTGCACGGACCGGGTGAGACTGTGCTGGGTGGACTGGATGGAGACGGCCCTGGCTTGGAAAGAGATTGAGAAAGCACGTTAGTTCTCAAAAGTTTTTCGTATTTCATGGTGGTCACCTCCAGGTAATAAAAAAAAAAAAAAAAAAAGCTTTTAAAGCGCTGACATAATTGAAAACCTTTCCCTTACATTTCCTGGAGCACATGCTTTGTAATGTAATGTAATAAAATTAAATTAAAACTGCTACCTCTGTAAAATGTTTAAATCTTTGCTTATGTTTTTTTTTTTTTTTACATTCAAGTCATACTTGGGTTGCCTCACTCCGACATCTGGACCCAGTATTTTAAACATAATCTGATCTGATCCAAAATTGAGTTCGAACCACATCTTGAAAATTAAAATCTAGATTTGGAAATCCAATTCTGCCTTTAATCCAGATTTGAGCCAGTGTTGGGGATTTCACAATTCAAGACCCAAATCTGGATCAGTTTGATCCTGAAAATTAGCATTAAATGAATCCCACCTCAGGGTAGAATTAGACTGTGATGCCATATTTTAGTTTCGCGTATACTCATCAATAAATAGTGTAAAACAGATATTCTTAACAAATGAAACCTCATTATGTACTTTTTAAAAACTAAAATGTTCCAAATTCCAACAAATGTCGGCAAAAAATCCAAATAACGAGAACAAAAATGCTTCAACCATTTTTTTTAAACTAAAATGTTCCAAATTCCAACACATGTCCCAAAAAATACCAATAACGAGAAGAAAAAAAATGCTTCAACCCAAAATTTACCAGCAAGCAACAAAACTTAAAAATAAAGTTAACCCCACAATTTGTTTGTATGTGCTCCACTAGTCTAATACGGCATTCAGATTAATATTACGTTTACCCTGAGCAATTGTGATGTTATTTTCATTGGACAGCAAGTGAAAAAAATGGACACCCCTTTTGCGTTTGGTGTATTGACTTATCAAAGCCTTAAGGTCTACAGAACACATTTTGAGTCCCGTCTGTGATGCTGGAGTCGGGATGGATTTGGAAATCACAATCCAAGAGCAACATTTTGAGATACCAGGATAGAAAATCCTGATCCATGGATCAGGAACGTGGGATTTGTAAATCTGGATCAGTTTAAACTGGATTTAAATTTTTGAAATACTGAGCCCAGAACATTTGAGCCAGAAAAACCCCTGGCATGCAACATTGTGCTATTTCAAATGACAGGATGCTGGCAGAGAGTCTAAAACCTGCCCAACAGGCTGAGGGGCACCCATTTCCGCTAATTGTGGTTGGGCAACCCCAAACCCTTATCAAGTTTGTCCAAAAGCATTTCAGTGGACCTTCTGGTTCTGCTGTTTGCTCAGTGAGGCATGGAGAAAGAATTTCACCCAAGAATGCCAAGCGCTGTGGGAACAAAAAACAAAAAAAGAAGTGCAAGGTGCGCCATTGTTCCTCGATTAAACAGCCTCAGTGACGCGTATATAAACATTACAATAGTACACAGGAGGTAATTGTAGTCACACTCTTTACTTAAATAGAAGTACAGTACAGATAGTTATTTAAATGATGAAGCTAACATGCATGTTTTGAAAATGGCGGGATGGAGAGAAGATGCAAACGCAACACAGGCATGAGCCCGGATTTGAACCCTGATATGCGCGTCCCCTTTACTTCTTCCTCAATAAGAAAAATAACAGGTCATGACTGGAACTCTCATGGAACACGAAACGTGAATATCAAGAGACAATTTGAACTATTTTGCTAACCAAAACAGCAGCACCAGAGCAGGTAAACAGTTGCTAAAACGAGGTTAAGTATTAATAGTATTAAAGAGACAAACCACCAGAACATAAAGATGTATAATTTTTACAGGCAATAATAAAGTAGTAAATTTTTTGACAATAGTTATAGTTTACAATAATCCATATAGGCCTACCTTTGAGGGGGAAAACTTTTTTTTTTTTTATAAAGTGGGCATTTTTTTTACATAAATTTAGTAATTTAACACGACAAACTTCAAATAGTTTTGCGAAAAAGTTGTCATTTTGCAATAAAGTTGTATATTCCAGGTTAAAAATTTAATTGTATGAGAATAAAGTTGAATATTTGTAATACTAAACTTTAAATAAGTGTTAAGACATAACATATAATTTTACTTCTTTTTTTTTTACGGGAAAAGGCAATATAACAATTCGTCAGATTTTAAAATGTTATATTAAAAAAAAAGAATAATAAGAGTTTATAACTACTAACTTTTCACTCTGTCACCAACAACACCAAGCTGAGATAGACTTTCTTTTCTTTCCTTTTTTTTTTTTATGTGGCCAATGGAGAGAGAAAAAATCAGGAATTCCCGTCCTAATAAAAAAAATTGAGTGCTTACCTTGGTGGCACATGTACAAGGTGAAGCATAGCAGCACAGCAACGTCGTGGACATCCCAGAGTCTGTAGTACAACATTAGCATCTCCGTGCCATCGGTTTTGTTGAAGAGAATCAAGAAGAATCTCGTCCAACACACTTGACCTGATCTTGTGGGCTTTTTCAGTCCTTGCCCAGTGATCCTGACATTTTCTTGGAGTCTTCCTCGTGCTTCCTTGTCTTCTCGTGTGCTTGCTGAGTGTGTGTGTTCATACCTGCACGGCCAGCACGCACCGATCAGACAGGTTGAGCCGGAGATGACTGAGTAAACGTGTACCTACACTCGCGCACTCACACATAAAAAAAAAAAAAAATCCAAACAGCATCGGGCCTACTCGCTTTACTGAGTTACAAGTAAAATGGGCACTTTGTGGCCACACGAACCACCAGCATAGGTTGAAAGGCCCTCGCCCCCGATTGTGACACACCTGGTCGAACGTGCCAAACAGGAAGTACTGTATATGTTTTCACACTTCACGCACTCACTTTTAAAACAAGAAGAGAACTACAAGAGCGAACGACCACTTTATATTCGGTACTTTGACCTTGGGAAATAAATAAATCCTTGCAAACCAGATTAATTATTTTAGGCTCACACTTATGAACGATACTGAAGTTGAATTATGACCTCCATTTTGCTCAACATATCTCCACGAGTATGACTCAAGTGACACTTGATAACAAATATAAATGCTTTATTTATGTGTTTATGTGTGTTACATACTGTAAGTACTGGAAACAAGTGGGCAATGCTGGGTTTTCCAACTCCCCTTCATTATTAACGCTACCCATTTGACGGGCTGAAGTGTTAATATTCTTATTTCGGTCGTGGAAAGAGAAATTATCTACTTCATAGACGTATTTGCAAAGCGATTGTTGCGAGTCAATGACGTGTGTGTAGTTCACCTCCACCGCAGGAATGGCGCTCTAGTAATACTTGTCAGTTGATAAACAGGAAACGGGAAGTACTTTGTTGAATAATAATAAACTCGTCAAATGTTGCTAAAACAGCGAACACAGTTATCGTATTACGATTCGTAATGCGTCTGTAATATTCTTGAAAAGTACTCACTGGGATATAGACTTGTTAAGAACATTGCGATGGCATTAAAAGCGATAAGTTTCTTGTTGTTTTTCTATTGGACCACCGTAGGTCACATGACAGACGGTACCCAGAAATTGGTCGGCATTTGTTTAAGTTATATGCCTGGCAAATTACACATATGAACTCACTATCACTTAACATGTCTGAGGCTGTTGTTTTCTTGCTTGCAAATGTGTGTTTATGTCGCTATTTTACGTTTTCCATATTGTCACCGTTTCTATAGCTCGTGCTGTTGAGGATGAAATGTTCCTCAGTGTCAGTATGTTGTTATCGCTTCTCGGCCTTTTGGCTAAGATCAAGTGTAGTATCTGTTCTTATCAGTTTAATATCTGATACGTCCCCTATCCGGGGACCATATATTAAATTGATTTTTGGAACTGGGAGATGGAATAGGGGCTTGCTCCGTCCACTCCACGCATCGACCTGGTACTGCAGTACTTCCAGGAACGGTGCACCCCCTCTCACTGTAAAGAATAATAAGAGATAATGTTCAACTATGACGTGATGATCATTTTAGTTTATGTAGGAGCTATTTTTCTAGTAAATGTAATAGTGGCTCACCGTTATTCATATAAATATTCACATTTATCCAAATATTTGTGCCTAGTTGGATGGATGTCAATGAAAGCGTATCCCTGCGAGGACGAATAAAATCACAGAATCACTCACGTTTAATTTGTGTTTTTTTATGTTCTCCTTCGGCAAACACTCTACAATGGAAACACCAAAAGTAGAAATGTTACTTTAAGGAAAATTTGTAGAAATATGGCTTTTATTTTGCGAAAAACTGTAATGGATGGAGTCGTGGCTGACTAATCAAAAACAACATTAAGTGTCGCTAAACAGTGTATGAGGTACACCACTAGATGTCAGCACTACTAAATTATGTTCACAAAGAAACAGGAAGTGAGTTTCGCCGGGAATACATCATCGCTGTGGATCGCGACTTCCGGTGTGGTGTACACTGTGCGGCGACTTTAAAATGGCACAATCTAAAAGTAGATGCCACTGTAGCGTACCGGGCTGCTCTTCCAATGCTTTCAAGCAGCCATACCTTTCCTTTCATGCATTTCCCAGCGACACTGAACTAAAACAGAAGTGGATACAAGCGGTTAGGCGGGAGGAAGGACCACATTTTGTTGTCAGAAAGGGCAGCACATTTGTCTGCAGCAGGCATTTCACTACCGATGATTACGTGCTGGGGATAACTGTACGACGCTTGAAACCCGAGACTGTTCCAAGCCTTTTCCTTTGGAACAACTACACACCACCTACGACGGAATATGTGTTGGGTCCGTGCCGCAAACGGCAGTGTGTAGAGTTTTCTCTTCAGGCGTTGGAAAACGAAATGAAAGAAAGAATTGCTAAAATGACTAAACTGGACCATGATTATGCAACGTCACCTAGCGCGGGTCGGTAAGATATAATAATATAATATATAATTCTACCTTCTGGCATGTGGTCAAATGTGTCATGGTGCTGAAGTTCATATTGCGGTGTTATACCTGTCTATGCTATTGTGTTTATTGTAATTATTTGTCCTCTCAACTTCACAGGTGTTCTAGATGAGGCAGCGGATTACATCCAGCACTTGCAAGCCAAATTGAAGCTAGCAGTCTTGCCGCCACCAACTCTCTTCAATCGATACTGCGTGTCAGATGCGCAGATGAGATTTTACACAAAATTTCCATCTGAGCGTGTGTTCAAGATCTTTTGGGAACACATTGCACCATCTGCCTCCCGACTGACTTACTGGAGCGAAGCCGAGAGAGTAGGCGAGGACGCCACTGGGGACACGACAGCCAGCTCCTCTCGCAACATGCCGCTGATTGATGAGTTCCTCGTGTACTGTATGAGAGTAGCTGTTGGCATGAAGGAGCAGCTAATAGCTGACATGTTCCAGACAAGCGTGGCCATTGTTAGCCAAGTGACCATCACTTGGGCCAATTACCTATTCTCCATACTGGGGACAATTCCTCTTTGGGTGAGTAGGGAGAAAATAAGGTCAGTCGTGCCGGAAAAATTCAAAAAGCACTGTTCCAATGTCCGCGTGATACTACATTGCACTGAGGTTGCTGTGGCAACAGCGTCTTCACTCACCTTGAGATCCGAAATGTCCTCCCATTACACAAACAGGACGACCCTGGAGGGACTGATTGGAGTCACCCCCCACGGTTTAGTGACATTCTTCTCACCCCTGTACGCTGGAAGCATCTCTGTGAAGGAGATAACAAAGCTCTGCGGAATCCTGACCTTGCTCGAGCCGGGTGATGAAGTGTTGGCCGACAAAGGCTTTCAAATTGAGGATCTCCTCTCTGGTATCGGGGCAAAACTCATTATTCCGCCATTCAAGCGTTCAGCCAAATTTACAAGAGAGGATACTGAGAAGAGACAAGCCATCGGCCGTCTCGGGAGAGTGGCCGAGAGGGTCGTAGGCAGAATTAAATCAAATCATATCTGGGACTCGCCTGTACCACCCACTTTAATAGGCACTATCAACCAAATCTGGTACAACTGCTGTGTAATGGTTAATTTCCAAGGACCTTTGTCTTTGGAAGATGATTGAAATCTGGAGAGTGGATGTAATGTAAAATAATTAAAGCAACACTGAGGAACTTTCAGCTTACGTTGATTATGGCGCCGTCATATGGAGAAAGTCGGTAACGTTATGCCTGAAGGAAGACCACCTTTCTCACGAGGACAAGCGCATTGCGTCATTTTTTTTTTAGCTCACAACATTCATATTGACTTCCGTCTTTGTAACAAATGGGGAAAGCGACGTATGCCATAAAGCAGTCAGCACATTTGTAGTTTTTTGTGTGGCAGTGTTCCTACCATCCTCCTCAACGTTGTTTAGTGCCAGTGAAAATGAGACAGACCCCCTCAGACCATGAAAAGGGTACCATTCAACTAGTTTTAAGTCCATGTTTCATCAGAAGAGTTATGAAAATATTTTATTAAGGTTAAAAAGTTCCTTGGCGCTACTGCCATTATCTGAAATGAAACCTCAAACATTTATTGCAAATCACATTTACAATATTACCAGTAAGACAGGTAAGTGGAAAAGCACGGCAAATGCACTTTGGGGGGGAAAAAATCAAGATAAAATATTTTCAATACACGGTGAGAGTGTCACAAAAGTTCAGTGTGATTTCAAGTACTCATTCATGTATGCGATGTAGTAGAAAATGTCTAATTTATCCTTCATTTTGCGGATGAAAGCATCATCTCTCCAAATTCTCTCAACGTACAAAATCTCCTGAGTGTCCGTGACAAAGTCACACCAACGCAAGCCGGTTACCGCTAATTGTCCCTGGACCTGCCAGTAGTACCGATGTGACCGTCTCAGCGTGACATTCCCATTTTCCATTTTCAGGTATCCAACCCGTGAAGCATCGGGTTTTATGGTGCTTTTCGCTTCGACGAGTCCAAACGGCGATGACTCTCCGGGGTCATAGACCCTGCCGTCTGAACTGGCCCCAAGATGTGGTGCTTCCGGAGGGATAACAAATCCAATAGGTAGCACGTTAACTCTCTTCAAATTAGCATAACTTGCCAGCACTTCCGATTTCATCCGCACACTTCGTTTGCGTTTCATTGCCGCGGTTTTCTTGCTCGGCCCGTTTATCATTTGGATCGCAAGGGCTTTTGCCGCAGCCTCCGGATCTTCACGCCACTGACCCGAGGAGGCACACGCCTCTCGGAAGCGACCGTCGGTTAACCGTGGTTGTCGTAACAACGCCCACGCTGGACATTTGGATTGCTGTCTGGTTCCCTTCTCAATTTCGCCGGCCATTTGTGGTGACACTTTCAAGGATTCTAGGTACGACTGCTGGCGCAGGGTGGGAACAAAGTCCAAGTTGGAGACGAGATGCCGACTCCGAGGAAGAGGAAGCGCTGGGAATTCAGGAGCCAAATGGTGCAGGATGAGGTCACCGGATGTTTTAGGTGGACAGAGGTATGATATGGGACACTCACGAGGGACGGGGCCAAATCTAGATGGAACCAGATCTATGTCTGACAAGTCATCCAATACAAGAGCTATGAGAGGCTGGGGTTCTTCCTTGCGTAGCTTGGCTCCAGCAGCCATGAAATCAGGGTCAGGAAAAGGTCCTACAGAGAGAAACGATACAGAGCATCCTTCTTGGTTATTTGTGTTTCGCAAGCATGCAAAATGTTGCCGTTTGTCCAATAAAATGCAAAAAATAATAAAATTTGTTCCACAATTAGCAAACAAAACATTTCTTATTTTTTGATGACATTTTGATTAAGATTACAGTTGTGGAATAAGTTTTTATCCATCTCAGGGGGCGGCCATTTTGTCACTTGCTGTGGACTGAAGATGACATCACAGTCGCGCAGGTCTCAGGTAACGACCAATCACAGCTCACCTGTTTTCTGAAGCTAAGCTGTGATTGGTCGTTACCTGAGATGAATAAAAAATGGCTGGATTTTGATGCATAACTCCTTTTCCAAAAATGTAATATTACGGAGTAGTGAGGTCACATATAACATATTATGGTCAAGAAATGTTTAAGGTTGACTTCCCCTTGCTGTTGATTGAAGATGACATCGCAGTTGCTCCGGGTCAGGCAACAACCAATCACATCTCACCTGTTTTCTGAAGCTGAGCTGTGATTGGTTGTTAACTGAGCAACCGTGATGTAAATTTCACTCGACAGCAAGTGGCAAAATGGCCGCCTTCTATTATTGATAAAAACTGCAGGATTTTCCTGCTTAACTCATATTCCACTAACGCAATGTTAACCAGAATTCCCGTATTTCGACTAGTAGGCCTGCATTGAACATATTATTGTCAAGATTTTTTGGGGGGTTCACTGCCACTTTAAAGTGTGGCGTTTGCAGTTTACTCAAAGTAGGGTACGCGTTTTCTATACTGCCAAAATCGCGGCGCTAACACCCATTTTGGGATGCGTGACGTCAACGTCCAGATCTATTTGTTTTTCTTTTTACCGACAAGAGTTTCAGGTGATTACCATGCTGCAGTGGAAATCTGAAACACTTACGTTGGTTAAAAAGAAAAAACAGATATTATACTGAAGCGACATAGTGAACTAAATTCAAGTATGCTGTCACCTGAATGAGCCTGGTACAATGTGGACCGGAGACCACTCTTGCCAGCTGCTGTTGACTTTTGCACCGCCATATCACTCACAGGCTCTGGATGGAAGAATGTAATCACATTAGGTATCACACAAAAAGGGCACTCATCGAGGTCGGAACCCAAAAGGGAGGGCACTTGAGCATCACCACAGGTTTACCTGCTAGCTGATCAGGGCAGTTTGTGCGAAGTATAGTTTAATGGATTAGCTGAAATTTTACGGAAGGAAAAACAAGTGGGTCAAGGCTCCTGCACATATAATCAAAGTCGATTCAGACTAATGGTAGAAATTGCCTTCTGTTACTCTCAAATTAAATTACCGTACTTTTTATAGAAATGGCACTAAACAGCACTCCTGGGGCCAGCAACTCAACACAAACAAAGTTTGCAGCAACCCAGCTGTGCTGTATTGTTACGAATGTGACCGCTAGGCAGCGCTGTTGTAGTGTGTTGACGATACAGCAGTTAAGGGCTAGCGCAGTTTGTTACTACTATTATTCTGATATATATGTGACTGAGTTGTTGTATGCCGCTGTGAACTGCTGCAAACCAAATCGCCCTACAAGGGACAATCCTATAGAGGGATGTGAACAACGGCTTATGCACAAAAGTGCTGCAACGACAACAAGAAGCCACCAGAGTGGGGAACTGAACGTGTTCAGAGTTAGCAGTTCTTTACTTACCTTCGTACTTGTCGATGGATTTTGAGGGTGGATAGCCCTTTCTCAGATTTCTCGTGGAAAAATGCGTACCCACTTTTATTTTTATTTTTTTTCGTGTTGCAGTTTTCTTGTCGGCAAATGTGCTTTTCGGCAAATATGAAGGACCGGAAGTTGAGATCCCGGTGTTTACGCATATCCGGTTTGTGTGTGTAATGCATTATGGGAATCCTTTTAACATTTAAAAAAAAAACTATTTATCATGGTTCAGCTAATGTAATGGCTCAAATGTACTAATTAAACTGTTATACGAGTTTTTCCTCATCGATTTAGCGCGTGTATGTGTGTTCAGCGGATAAAACCGTGACTGAGGATGGCGCGTCTGCTAAAGACTTGAGCGTTGGTGATCTGTACAACTCATACTTACCTGGCAGGGGAGATACCATGATCAAGAAGGTGGTTCACCCAGGGTGAGGCTCAGCCATTGCACTCCGGCTGTGCTGACCTCTGCGAATTCCCCAAATGTGGGAATCTCGACTGCACAATTTCTGGTAGTGGGGGACTGCGTCCGCGCTCTCCCCTGATAAATATGTTAAAAGCAAGTGAAGGCTCATATCTATTAGATGCATAAACAGATGGTTATTTGTACCTGTATACATTTTTTTAGTTTCTCCAAGCGGGATTATAATTTTTTTTTTCCTTGTACGTAATACTATGTATATACCATGTATTCTTGTGGAGTATATAAAAGTAAAATGAAAAATATTTGTGGCTGGCTGGTGTCTTCAGACAAAAGTTTAATGTATCTATTATGCAATGGTGTTTATGTTTGTAGATGCGAACAAAGCCTAAACATAACTATTGTCGTTGGTGGGCTCTGTGTTGACAGCTATAAAAACTGTAATGTTCCTTACTTCTTTAAAATGGGGAAAAAAGAAGACTACCATCTGGTGGTCAACCCGAAAAATACCACAATTTTATGTTACATCTCGCGATCTGTGTTCTACTAGTTTGGACTGAAGAACCCAACAACAGGGCGACGTGTCGAGTCGAGAAAAAACGATTTCGCCTCACATATTCTTTTCAGTGTAATTTAACCTCCCCTCAGCAAAGTCACATGGACCATCTTTCTTCTTTCGCAAGTAGGTTAAATTGTTGTCCGAGTCATGTTAACCGTTTTGTGGTCGTTACATTGCACAACAACCGAGTTAGCATTATTATGCTAGCATTATCGTACGGCGATATACAACTGAATTTGTTTGATATTGCGTAGCTATGTTTTAGTGGAAAGCGTGTCGTTAAAACCAAATTTGTTACTCTTAATTTGTTGTATAAATGATATATGTTTTCGAAATTATGTGGTGGTATTCGAGGCTGCTCTGTTGGTTAGCCTTAGCGCAGCTCGCTAGTAGCTCGTCGTGTTTCCTTGGAGAACTGCAAGCGTCTCCAGACTGTTAGCCTAAAAGCGCAGTTGCTTCATGGTGTAGAAAAGAAAGAAATTCCACAAACAATAATCTTATTGGATTTTATTCCTTGTAAATATTGTGGCATTTTATTTATAAAACGGATAGACAAGCTGCATCGTTCGTGCAATGAATGTGGCCGAGCTCCAGAGTGCCCTAAAAGGGTGGCATTTTGGCTCTAAATTTTGAGGCAGGGCAACAAAATCTTTTATGTATTCGTGCCTATGTGACCAATATATCCATTGTTTGCTTGTTTTGTTTTGTTTATTAATTCTTGATTTAGTTTCTGTTGTTTTTGTACTTGCTGGTGTACCCCCCCCCCCTAAAAGTATTATAAGAAAATAATCATGTTCATTTTTATTATATTATTTAGAATTCATCTAATAGTATTACCAATTATTTGATGACTACGAGAATATTAAAAAAAAACGTTATTAACTTTTATTTTGTTTACATTTGAACTCTAACGCCATTAACGCATTATTTAGTTAAATGAGCCCAAAAAAAAGAAAATATGTTAATTGACCAATATTTGTGGGAAAACAGCTAAATGAATGCAACAACTATAATAGTTTATTTTAATAAAATGATTGTCATTACATTATTGTAGTTATGATTTATTAAACTGTAGTATGCCCACTTTGACCGCCAACTAACTTTTGTTGTAATTTTTTTTACAACATGCTCCCTTCAGACGACCCCTTCGATAAGCCGCCATGCAGAGGCTGCTCGTCGTACCTCACCGAGCCTTACATCAAGTGTGCGGAATGTGGACCTTCACCTTTCCTGCTTTGCCTCCAGGTGACAATTTGTCCACTCCAGGTAAAGAAATTCTTCTGGATGCCTAATAACCCCTTATATGGCCTCTCTTTCTATTTTTTCCCCCCCAGTGTTTCACTAGAGGCTTCGAATACAAGAAACATCAAAGTGATCACAAGTATGAAATCATGGTAAATTTGGAGGGACCGTCAAGGACAGAATTCTGGATGACTTCTCTCACACTACTGAAACTTTTTTACACGCACTACTAAGATGCTCTTGCTACACTCATACAATCTATTGAAAAGCCCTAACGCACATCACTGAAAAATTTTTTTGCTCACACACACACAACTAAAACGATGAGCATTTTCTTTGTGTTTCAGTCGTGTTTAAATATTTCAGGAGTGTTTTAGTAGTGTTTATGTGTTTCCAATAATTTGCGTGAGCTGAAAAAAAAAAGAAGTCAAAACCAGTGCTGTTGCTCCTCTCAGCAGTTACTCATGACAACCGCCACGTTGCTCAATAGAAATCAATACATTCGAAATAATCAACACGGATCAGTTTGAGTCTTGTTCAATGTTGTTTATCCAGACGTCCGACTTCCCTGTTCTGGAGCCCAGCTGGACGGCGCAGGAAGAGATGGCTCTGCTTGAAGCCGTGATGGATTGTGGCTTTGGCAACTGGTCAGTAAAGTATTGATAATTATTGATGAAGAGTGGTTAGGGAAGTTCAAGATATGAGAAGATGGCGAAGGATGCAATTTACGGAGAAACGTTTTGTCAGCTTTCCAAAACACGCACATGAAATACACACGTTTGGTTTTCCTTCTTTTGACTATTGTTGATGTGCGTGTACTCGCCAGGCAGGACGTGGCCTACCAGATGCGCAGCAAAAGCAAGGAGGAGTGCGAGACTCACTACATGAAGAACTTCATCAACAATCCTCTCTTTTCCTCCACGCTGCTCAGTCTGCGCAAGACCAAAGACGCTCGCTTCGCGGACGGCGCCATTCCGTTTAAACGTCAGTGACACCGCACCACTGCTTTTTAGGGGGCGGTAAACTCCCGCGAGTCTTTGGCCAATAGTTTTCAGATTGGATTCGGGCTAGAATCCCCCCCCCCCCCTCTTGTCTGCGAATGTGACATCATCTGCTCGTTTTGTATGTGAAGAAGGGAAACTGCAGTTTCATTTTCTGGCCACAGGCGGCAGTAATGATTCGAAATTCAATTTTCAGCGTTCAGTAGCTTTAAATTCCAAATAAAATTTTGCGGCGAAAGTAACTGGTTAACTGATTTAGGGTTATAATCACTTAAGAGTTACACAAACTGGCATCAGCAAGGATGAGATGAGAATATTTTCATAAATCTAATTCAGTAATTGTAAATATAAATTTAAAATATTCTGAATTGTCTTTAAATACAATAAGTCAGGTCTTTCATAAATGTAAGAAAATACTTTTAAATTCATGTGAACAGTAAATGTCAAGAAAACAGTCAAATAACACGCCCCCCCCAAAAAAAACCCTCAGCCTTTAAAATTGTACTTTCTTAAGAATTGATGGGAAAAATAGATATTAAAATAATTGATTCATCGTTTTATGAATCAATATCAGGCCCGAAAAGAAAGATCGATTCAATATCGATTATTCGATTTTTAAAACTCAGCCCTAATAAGCGCCGTGAAAGTAATACTAATATTATTTAATCCGACAGCGACCGAAGACCCGCCTCGGCCCACGTTTGACTCGGTGCTGTCCAGGGACATGGCGGGATACATGCCGGCCAGAGCTGACTTCATGGAGGTGAGCAAGAAAGGAACTTGTTTTTATCACCACATGACTCCGAATGAAGTCCAATTGATTGAGTGACTCACACGAGGCAAAGACTCATCCTAACATTTACTTTTCACTCTGACATTATTGTCAAATATGTCCGCGTCAATCCAGATGAAAAATCAGCTGCACGCTCCACTCATTGTAAAAATACTAATAATGACTTCTCTCTCTCTGGAAACGCAGGAGTTTGACAACTACGCCGAATGGGATCTGAAAGACATCGACTTTGTGGACGATGACTCAGACATCCTGCGCGGTGGGTAGCGCTCGTAGAGGCTCAACCACGCATGCAGCGTTGCCGCGGTTACCTTGGAAAAGCAATTTAGGGGCATATAGCTAATTTCTTACGTGTACTTTCAATGCACGGCGATTCTCCTGCATTCTTCAAAGTCACTGTCAGGGGCATTTGAAGAGTCACTGTAATCGGATTACTTGGTTTGAACATGTAGAGTCACGCGTTACCGACATCTTTGCACATGATATTTGGATACGATCAAATGATTTGATTGTGTTTCAGCACTCAAGCTGGCTGTGGTGGATATTTACCATTCAAGATTAAAGGAGCGACAACGAAGGAAGAAGTAGGTTGGCAGGATGCCAGTTTGTCACCAGGTGGCATCCTTGGTATCTTTTTTTTTTTTTTTCAATATCCATGCATCAATAACAAATTTCTAAACCCTGCTACTTGCGTCTCCTCTAACCTCATGATCCACAAGTGAGTGACGGCGAACTTATGTTATATACGGTATATCTGGTCGCAACACGTTTTTTTTTTTTAACTCATTCACTGCCATAAATTCATTTTTTTTTTTTTAAGATGATTAAAAATTAGGGGCAAGAGGCGATTACATTTTTTAATTGTAATTAATCGCATGATTTCACTAGTTAACTCACGATTAATCGCAAATTTTATATCGGTTCTAAATGTACAATAAAAAAATTTTGGCTTTTCATACTCTTGATAACAAAAGTGGGGGAAAAAATGTTAAACTAATATATATATTTTTAATTGACGTTTATAGCCGTCAATGGCAGTGAATGAATAAAAAATAAATATATAAAATTCGGGGCGTCAGTTTCTTTTTTTACGTTTATAGGCCTCAATGGCAGTGAATGAGTTAAGCAGAATTAATGATTTAATTTGCGGCATTCAATTCTTCTTGTGCAAAACAACTACAAACAACCTAGTCAACATATTACTGCTGTTTTGGTTGAATTTATTTGTTCATGACATTCTACAATGACAGAATTCCATCTTTTTTTCCTCCCCCAGGATTATTCGCGATCACGGACTCATCAACATGCGCAAATTCCAGAGTGAGTTGACCTCTGACTCACTTCGCGTACACACACACGGTTGCTATGGCTACAAGCTAACAGCCGCAGGGTAAATTAGTCAACGCATGATGTCGCACGGTGCCTGTAAGACGCGACGCGTCCACGCCACCTGTTGCTGCGATTGGTCGGCAGAGGTTGAAGTTGTGCGCTTATGATTTATTCATGTGGCCCCCCCCAAAATTTCCGCATCACTCCTTATCTCTCGCAGCCCTCTGGAGACACAAGACAAGTCGCGCTAGCTGGCGAGCTGCTGAACGGTCGTCATGGAGACTGTCAGATTGTGTGCGCGCTCGTGTGCGCGCTCGTGTGTGTTTATACCCGAACCTGAGAGGCACACACACCTCCTCTCTCACGCCCCCTCAGCAGCTTTCCTCTACTGTGTTCTTCAGTTTGGAGACAAACGAGCTCCGAGGTGGCCAATGTGCCACACGCTAAGATCATGATGCCTCCATTTAACTCATTCACTGCCATTGACGGCTATTGACGTCAAAAATTAATTTGAACTATTTCTGTTAGTTTACATTTTTTTCCACTTTTGTTAACAAGAGTATGAAAACCTAGAAAAAAATTTTTTATTGTGCATTTGGAACAGATATAAAATGTATGATTAATCGAGAGTTAACTATTGAAGTTATGCGATTAATTACAATTAAAAATTGTAATCGCCTGGCGCGATTTAAAAATAAAAGATTATTAAAACATTTGTGTTAGGCAATTACAATTTTTAATTGTAATTAATTGTATGACTTCACAAGTTAACTCGCGCTTAATCAAAATTTTTATATCTGTTCTAAATGTACAATAAAAAAATCTAGGTTTTCATACTCTTGTTAACAAAAGTGTAAAAAAATAGTTAAACTGATAGAAATAGTTAAAATGAATATTTGACATCTATAACCGTCAATGGCAGTGAATGAGTTAAAATGCTTCTAATTAACCCCACATAAACTTGAGGTGTTCTAGCAGGCTATTCCTGACATTTTTGCAGCTACAATTCAAAAAGAAGTGTGTTTTCTTTCTGGCTGATTGTTGTGACCTTCATTCCTGAGGAGCGTGACATCACTTCTCACGCCGCTCTCTCACATTTCCTCTCTCACAGTCTTGGAGCATTGCTACCCGAAGGAGGTTCAGGATCTCTATGACATCATGAGACGATTCGCCCGAGTCACCGGACCTGTTGAACACGACAAATTTATCGAGAGTCATGCGCGTCTGTATCTCATCTCTCTGATCATCATCCCAAAATTTTATTATTTTTATTATTCCACATTGGTTTTTTTCTGCACTTCTGCTTTCTCATTTCTCAACTGATTCAATCTAGGGCACCTAGTTTAGTGTTTAAAGGCTTAGTATTTGGAACATTTTGTTTTATGCATTTTTTAAAACGATAAATTGATTATCAAAATAATTCGGAAGTAATTAGTTTTTGATTAATTGTTGATTAACCAAACTCAGACCAATTAGGAACGATTTTCCACTTTTCAAAGAAAAAGTTATCCTATTCCAAAGTGTTCAGCTCATGCAGGACATCTCAGGAACAGTTTTCTGCATTCCTAAAATTCCACACTTTTCACATTGCGTACATCCTGTTTCCAAATTGAAATATATTTTACACCTTTACTCCCTTTTACTTTCCTTTTCCAAGTCTCAAATTCTACATTTCACCAATTCAATTAATTCCACAGCATGGGGTGTCAGGCAATTACATTTTTTAATCGTAATTAACTCATTCACTGCCATTGATGGTTATAGACGTCAAATATTCATTTTAACTATTTCTATTAGTTTAACTTTTTTAAACTTTTTTTTACATGTTTTAACAAGAGTATGAAAACCTACCTTTTTTAATTGTACATTTAGAACTGATATAAAATTTGTGATTAATCGTGAGTTAACTCGGGATAACTTCAATAGTTAACTCACGATTAATCATGAATTTTATATCTGTTCTAAATGTACAATAAAAACAAATCCTAGGTTTTCATACTCTTGTTAACAAAAGTGTAAAAAAAAAAGTTAAACTAACAGAAATATTATTTTTTGACATCAATAACCGTCAATGGCAGTGAATGAGTTAATTACATGACCTCAATAGTTAACTGTTCTAAATGTACACAATTTTTTTTTTAAGTTTTCATATTCTTGTTAACATAAAAATGGGGAAAAAATGTTAAACAAATTTTTAAAATGGCTGCATCTTTTAGTAATTGGTACAGTAATTTCATGATAATTCATAAAATTGACTTAAAATTAGTAAAAAAGTGGGATATTGATTTGTGTCATTTTTGTGCCGCTAGATGGCATATTTACATTTGTAAGCCATTGGTGAGAGCTCAGTGCATGTTTCCTTTCATATTAAGAGCTATCTAATCTTTAACATGAAGTAACTTGTGAAATTCTGCACATTTTTCAAATTGTAAAATACAACTTGACCCCAGTCTCCACAAATATATGCATTATTATTAAATTTGCTGCGTTGCGACTGGAATTCTCTCAGTACAGGCTTTCCTCGCGCATTAAAAAAAATCAGTGGCGTTAATGGAACTGTTAATTAACTTAAAATTAACTCACTAATTTTGACAGCCCTATCCACACATTCTAGTTTAGCAGCAGCTCAAATCTATTCACGCAATTTTGTCATAAATTGCATTCTGATGTAATGCACCAAATTTTGAAAATGTGCATGTTTTAACGTGATGAAAACACATTTTCGGGACCCCTCGCATGACCGCATGGCTGTACTTTTACCTTGAATCCATTGCATATTCTATACATGTTGTGTTTTTTCTTCTTCTAGTGGAGTTTGAGCTGCGGCGGGAGATCCGCAGGCTGCAGGAGTACCGCAAAGCCGGGATCAAATCTTTCTGCAGTGAGTGCCAGACCGGCCGCATCTGGGCCCGCTCGTTGCGACTAGCGTTGAAATGAGTGCTGATGTTTTTTTTGTTTTTTTTTGCATCGATCAGGCGCCAAAGTGTACGAACGCGCCAAGCGTATGCGCGAGGACGAGCGCCGCAAGAGGACCATGCTGTGTGACGTGTTGCAGTACATCCAGGACGGACGAGCGTGCCAGCAGTGGCTCAGCAAGCAGGCCGCCATGTAAGACACACACACACACACACACACACACACACACACACACACACACACACACACACACACACACACACACACACAGCGCGTGCGCGTGTGCGCTGGCCGCCATTTTGTATTTTTAGCCTTCAAAACAAGCCTCGTTTACTTTCCCATCCCAGTCCTTTTTCTCTGTTTGATCCAATCGACTGTGACTCTCTCTGCGGTGTGCGGCGTTTATTAATAGTGTCACTTTTAATCTCCCGACTGCAGAGATGCTGGCATCACACCGGCTGTCGCCGCCATCACGACGTCAGGTAGCGGCTATTTGGAGTTGTTTATGTCTATTGTGTTGAATGTGACGAGTAACTGGCGAGAGGAGCGGTCGCGCGGATTATAAAACCCAAGCGACCAAGCGTGCTGTGTAGAGGTCTCATTGTGTTGTGTTGTGTTGTGTTGTGCGTGTGTGTGTGTGTCTCCATAGCAACAGGCAGAAGGAGCGCGCCTCCCCTCAACCTGACCGGACTGCCTGGTACAGAGAAGCTCAACGAGCGAGAGAAAGAGGTACACAGGCTGATATGAAAAAAAAAAATAGGGTTTCAAGCTAGGGTTAGGATTTCCAATTAGGGTGTCAAGCTTGGGTTACAGAATAAGGATAGGGTTTCAAGTCGAGGTGTGGTGTCAAGGCTGGGTTTAAAGCAAGGGTTAGGATTCGAGCAAAATTATGGTTTCAAAGTAGGGTTTCAATTCTGTGTTTGGGCTTCAACGTAGCGTTTTAAACTTTTGATTAGGGTTTCAAATCAGGATTTCAAGACAGTTATGTTTTTGAGCCGGGGTTTACTTTTCAAGACAGGTTTGATGTTTCAAATTAGGATTTGCAGCCTGACTTTGGGTTTTAACAAACGATTAGGGTTTTAAATTTGTATTTCACGCCTGACTTAAAGTTTCAAATTAGCAACTTATTGCCCGGGTTAGGATTTGAAGACAGGGTTAGTTTTTCATTTGAGGGTTTCATGCCAGGGCTAGGGTTTCATGGCCTAAATTAGGCAGGGTTGGGGTTTCTAGGGTTTGTGTTTCAAGCAGGGTTTAGGGTTTCGCATTAGGGTTTTTAGCCAATGTTTGGGTTTTAAAAAAGGGTTAGGATTTCAATATAGAGTTAAGGTTCTAAACAGACTTTTGTTGTCGGATCAAGCCAGAGTTTCAGCAAGTGTTAGGCTTTAACAGTATGCTTTCTACGAGGGCCGAACAATGAATCAAAGACGACTTTTGAAAACCATTCAACCGAAGTTTCGCGTCGAGGTTAGGATTCCACAAGCAAGTTTTAAAAGGTGCCATCGGATGTTGTGAACATTCCTTGGACGCTGTTGTCTTGCGTGCAGTTGTGCCAGGTGGTGCGCTTGGTGCCCGGCGCGTACCTGGAGTACAAGCAGGCCCTGCTGAACGAGTGCCGGCGTCAAGGCGGCCTGCGACTGGCTCAGGCGCGAGCGCTCATCAAGATCGACGTCAACAAGACGCGCAAGATCTACGACTTCCTCATCAAGGAGGGTTGCATCACGAAGGCCTAGCGGCGCACACGCGTGCGCCGCCTCTTCTCTATCATACATGATCACCGCGACATACAATGTGCGCTAAGTGTCATTTCAACAGGCGGACTTCAACTTGGGACTGTCAAAAGCTCTGAAAGCTCAACCGTGAACACTCGGCTCGCGAAAGGCTGTGACATTTCCCCGATGTTCACGGTCAATTTTCATGCCAAGTTTGGATGGGAGTTTATGGAAACACAGAAATAAAACAGGAATTGACTCAATTGAATGCTAGCTCTCAATAGAGGTGGAAAATTCCTCTGGGAAGTTTAAGGTGCGGAATTTTTGAAGTGTTCCAAATTGGAAACTGTTATGGAATTAATTGATTCGGAATTGACTAAATTAAAGATGGAGAAGAGGTTCCATGATCATTCCTGTGAATTGGAATGTTGTAAATATTCCAAATTGGAAGCTTTCCATGTGAATACATGAGGAAAAAAACAGGAATTTACAAAATAGTAGGTTAGCTCATAGTAGATGTGAAAAATGTATGGGAAGTTGAGTTTTAGAATTTTAGAAATATTAAAAAATGCAAACTTTGCTTTGAAATGATAAGAATTGTTTTGTTGGGAATTTACACCATTGAAGTTTGACTCCTAAATAGCGGTGGTACTTTCGGGCAGATTTGTGTCTGGTAAATTTCCCTTAAAAATGTAGCTAAGGAATTTTGGAAATATTCCAAACACGAAACCTTCCATCGGAATGAATAGGAATTTACAAAATTAAAGATGGGTTCTTAATAGGGATAGAAACTTTAAAGTAAATTTCCATGGGAATATTCACTATATTTAATGTAGCATTTACTTCATAGCTCCATTTTTTTTTTCCATCAGCCCCAACATTTGACACTTGATTTTGGCTCTCCAAAAAATTAAAATAAAATAAATAATATTTTTTTCACCGGTGTACATGCGTGCACCAGATTGACGCCCAAGCTGGAGGAGAAGAGCCTTCCCCCCACCCCCACCCGTGCCCTCCAGTGTGTAGTGCATCTAGTCAGTGATCATATTTGTCTATCACCATGGCAACAATCTTGTCACTGTGTATGTTGGGGGGGGGAGGTTAAAAGTCAACCTTTCCCTGGCACACTACGCAACTGTTAAAGAGTGGCGACCTCAACTTAAACTATTATTTGTAATGCTTTGAAGATCTCAGTTGTGCACCGTTGCAAAAGCAGAATGTCATGGATGTGATTGGACGTACCTTGGATGAGCGGTCACGTGACTGTCGTTGGGAGTGTCAAGGTCAATTAAATGTCAGCTGGCGTGACTGGCTGCAGGTGCTAGTCGTCATGGCGACGGCCGCCGTCATCGCCCAGAATGCATCTGACATTTTTACACTTGTATAATAATGGTTTTTGTTTATTTGTAGTTATATTTTAGTTTTTTCTTTAATACATGCATGATACTCATTTGAAATATATGATTTATTTTCTTTTTAATTAAAATTACAGTTTATTTTTTTAATGCTTTTAAATCTAAACAAAATAAATAGTTTTTATTTTAAATAGTTTTTTTTTTGACGAAATAAATATATTTGGTTGGTTCGTTTTTGCATCATTTGAATAACCAACAAACATGTTCAAAGGAGAACCATTACATTAAAAATTGTGATTACATTTATTTTAAATATTTTTTTTTAAATTTTAATTGACTACAAATTATATTCCGGTTTTAAAATAATACAATATTTTATGAATGAAATATATCAATATATTTTAGTCCAAGTAGTTTGATTGCCCCTTTTTAAAATGACATAGAATTTTCAAAGTAGGATTTTAAAGTAGGGTTTTAAACTAGGGTTAGGAGTTTGAATTGAAGTATAAAGTAGCGCTAGGGTTTCAAATGAGGGTTTTAAGATCATGTCGGGGTTTCAAATTAGGGTTTTGAAAACAAGGGCGTGGGTGGTGGCTCACCTTAACCCTCTAACAAACCTGACCTAACCAAATGTTAGTACAGCATTTATTTTTCAGACTTTCACAAAGTTTAGTAGGTTTTTATCGACCACTTACATTAGTGGTAGCGACAATAGTAGTAAAACAAAAAAAAGGAAGTGGGGGATTGCAGTACTGGTCATGTCCTCTGTGTGTCGCCGTTGTTCCCTCAAACATCGAGAAAGGGGAGGAGCAGAGCAAGAAGAAGGCGAGCGGCGCCTTGCGTGGACTTTTGTCGTCATGTTTGCGTGTCGTGCTTCTTGCGTAGACTCCCCCCCACCCTCCACCCTCCACCCACCTCGCTCCACTCCCTCCCACTCTTTCCCAGCGTCCCCTCGGCGTGATTCCGCAGACTGAGTGGACGCTGGATGCCGACTGCCGAGCACGCGGCGCTGATGCTGATGCGGGCGTTGCATTGAAGAACAAACCATCATCGTCTTCATTTGAAGTGGTGAGTGGCCGATTGACATTTATGCAACAATACTTCTTCTTTAAAACGTGTTTTGTTTGTGTGCGTATACATTTACATATAGGGCTCTGGGAAAAATTAAGAGACCAAAAAAAAGAGAGAGACCCGCTAGACTTTTTTTTAGTTTTTTTTAATTTCGACTCCTTTTACCCCCCAAAAAATATGTTTGCTAAGCTAAGGTATATTTTGTACAATACATTTACAAAATACAACTTATACATTGATTTATTATTTTACCAAAAACAAAAATATGTTATATTGCATTGCATTATAGATAATATATCCATAAAAACCTAACCTTGGCTTCAAGCCCTAATTTGAAAACCCAACACAGGCTTGAAACCCAGACTTTTGCTCGGGAACCTGATTTAAAACCCTAAGCCTGACTTGAAACTTAAACTTACAGTAATTTTATTTTATTTATAATTTTTTTTTGCCATTTAACTAATATAATTATTACCCCCATTGTGGATTTCAAAGTGAATGCGTGAACCAGGAAGTGCCCTCCTACTATATGGACACTGAACACAGTTGAGCCTTGGGGGAGGTCTGCGCTCCGCTGACTTCCATTTTAGTTGCTCTCCTGCAGACTACAGTGTCAATCAAGCGGAGGAATTCCCAACGTTATACCTGATATTCCAGGGAAAGTCATTGCGCACTCTTGCTTTTCTATCTCATCGCCTGCTGGCTCAAGTTTCCCAGTTTGTGCGACCAGTGGAACCCGAGCCCTGCGGAATCTTTACACACACGCATCAACACACACTTGTTGTTAGTGATTGATAGACAGTAGAGAGCAGAAGATTACAGAGGAGCCAGCGTGTTTATATGTATATAGTGCTCTGTAGGTTGCCATGGCAACACCTGCAACGTTCTGTCATGTCGACAGCAGCGACCAGTCAGGATTAGTCGGCTCACATGTTGAAGATAACCGCTTTTGAAAAGCTGCCCGCGGTAGTGACTGATGTCAAGACGCAAGCATGCACAGCTCCGGGACAAATGAAGACGCACACACAAAAAAAGATCTGTTTTGTTATTTTTAAGTGCTTGTTTAATTTAAAGGTAGCCTACAGTTTTCCAAATTTTTGGGGGTGTGGTTAAAACTGCACTTTGGAGTTCAGCACGAGTTGCCCCTCCCCTATTATACAACAACTTGAGCGCTGTGATTTGTGAAAGTGCAGTTAGCTAGCTAGCGATTCCTACACCTGAAAATGCACCATCCTTTTGAGTAGTTTGTTGGCATGGCTCCTTTAGAGCGCCTCGTTGTTGGTCGCAAGTGTGTGCAGGAGGGGGGGATTTGTAAATAAATAAATAAATAAATAACTCAGACCAGGGGTTTGGGATAGTCTGGCCAATTTAGAGCGCCTCGTTGTCAAAACGGCATGGAAAACCCCCATGACAACCCGGCATGATATGTTCCAGCAACTGGACTCAGGAGGTTTGAAGTGGATGTATTTTGTGGCTCACCTATATAGTTACATCTTTCTTTTTTCTTGTTAAGAGTGCCTCATTGTCATTTGCGAGTGTGCGCATATCATTCCAATTCCTTCTGAGGAGGTGGCTTTTTCTTTTTTTTTAAGTCAGACTTAGCTGCCAGTATGTGGACCGGGTCTTTGGGCTGGTATGTCCACTTTAGAGCGCCTCGTAGTCACGGTGTGGAAATGACCAACATTTTTGCTGGTCTTTCTGGAACAATCTAATAACATTTCTGTTCATTTTAATGGGGACTGTAGTGACTGGTGTTTTGTTGTTTTCCAGGAGTCTTCCTTCTCTACTATGACTTTGCGTTCTGAGGGATTCTCCTGTTAAACGTCTCGTCATCTTCGTCCATGGGTTCCCGCAGCCAAGGCTTCTTCCCGCCCCACCAAAGCCACCACCATCATCATCATCATCATCGTAGCTTGTCTTTGGCGCCGGCGGTGCCCCGGCTGCTGCCCGAGGGCGGCATGGCCCAGATCACGCCGGGCCTGTTCCTGAGCCGCGGCAACGTGGCGTCCAACCGCGGCCTGCTCCTGTCCAAGGGCATCACGTGCGTGGTCAACGCCACGCTGGAGCTGCCCAACTTCAACTGGCCGCACGTGGAGTACGTGAAGGTGCCGCTGGCCGACGCGCCGCACTCGCCCATCTCGCTCTACTTCGACGGCGTGGCCGACAAGATCCACAGCGTGGGCCGCAAGCGTGGCGCCGTCCTGGTGCACTGCGCCGCCGGCGTCAGCCGCTCCGCCTCGCTGTGCCTGGCCTACCTCATGAAGTACCACCGCGTGTCGCTGGCCGACGCCCACGCCTGGGTCAAGGCCCGCCGACCCGTCATCCGGCCCAACGGCGGATTCTGGCGCCAGCTCATCGAGTACGAGCGCAAGCTCTTCGGAAGGAACTCGGTCAAGATGGTGCAGACGCCTTACGGGGCCATCCCGGACGTCTACCAGAGGGACCGCCGCAGTCTGGCACCCTACTGGGGACTGTGAAAAAAAACTTTTTAACCAACTCTGGAGACGGAGAGCTGGACTAGGACGCGGTTGCGGTTGGTCTCGTGGTGTTGACTGTGCTTGTCATGATGTCACGTGTACGGTAGCACTTTTTTGACAGCAGTGTACAGTGAACCCCTGAGTTGAATTTGTTCGGTGTACCTTGATTTGCATGTGACCGCGTTCGCACCTCAAAACATAAGTCAACATCGCAAATCAACTTTTCCCATTGAAAATAATGGAAATGCCATTAATCCGTTCTAGCCACACTTGAAATACCAACAATTTTTTTTATTACTATTATAAAATATTACTATTGCAAAAAATAGCATTCTAGGATTGTGTACTCATAAAAAATATACAATAAAAACAAATAGAATGTAACAAATGTATGCATCATGATATCATGCTTTAATTAAATAGACATAATGCGGTTTTTCCTGGTGTTTATTTTAATTTTATTCAACCTTTATTTAAGCAGGTAAAATGTTTGAAATCTAATTTTCATTTACAAACATGACCTGGACCTGGTGTGTGTGGCCTTGACCACCAGAGGGGTGTATAATGTATACAAATAGAAATAAGTTAAAACTTAAAATTAGTCATAAAATAACATAACAAAGAGGATACATTAAAAAAATATGTAACTGAGTATTGTTATATTGTCTTTCTAAATTTGTGTACAAATATCTCTTGCTTGAAGGATGATAAGACTGAAGCTATCAATGCTAATTTCGCTAGCCTGTCAAAAACATTTTTTGCTTTGTGTGTTAGCATTAAGTGATCGGTTGGCATTTAGCTTGTGGTTGTTGTTAAGCTAGCGGTTAGCATTTACGTGAAATGATGTCGAATATTTATGAATGAAGAAAGCGATCTGGTTTTATACACGAGTAAATTGTGTTTTACCATTCAGGGTCTGTGTTTCCAAAGGGGTCGCCATTGTAGAGTGACGTCACATTATAGTCCGTCGTGAAGTCGGGGTACTTTTTTTTCCCAACTCCGCAAGTGGAATTTCCGAGTTCAAGGGGGCGGCGTTCCCGTACACACTTCCGAGTTTGAACTCGGAAAAGTCCGACTTCCGACCATCCTTGAATGCAGCAGTAGCATTTAGCTCGTGGTTAGCATTAAGCTAGTGGACCTTCATAGGAAAAAAGTATGTTTTATTTTTATTTTTCCAGTAAACTTAAAGAGACTGGCGAGAAACATCATGAAATATCTTTTTAGGGTTGGAATGAATTTATTGTGAATGTGCTGTATTGAGGATAAGGGGGGGAGGGGGGTGGGGCTGACCCCTCGTCATCAGGGTTACATGTATGTCAAGGTATCACTGTATATCAAATCAGCTTTCCCCACTAAAAAGAAGAGAAATGTTAATCTGTTCAAAAAGCAAAAAAAAAAAAGGTGGGGGGGTGTAGCAAGTAAAATATAAGTAGAAAAACATAATCGCTCGATTCCAAACCTGTGCAAATATAGGGTTCACTGTACACAAACTAAATGTATAAAAAAAAAATTGTTGTATTTTAATGTACTGATGAGCTATTTCACACTATATTTTTTTACATTTCCACAATTAAGTTTTATTGGACCATCATTATTTTTCTCTCTTTCAATTTGGAACCAACAGCAAATATTGTATGCTATCGAACATGTGGAGCTGGACACACTGCAGTCCAACCCTAACAACACCACAGTTGTAGTCGGACCGTAACCACCACCAGTAATTTTGGTACATACAATTTCCCCGCCAAAAAAGAATCACAGATCATTTTAAAGACCCATTTATTCCAACATAGCATTTTTCCTTAAAATTGCAGGAAATTAATGGCAATTTTCTATTCTTCTCAGATCACGTGTACCGATACCTTGAAATAAGGCCGTGTCGCAGCGTCATTAAAAATTCATTTAAATTAAATTAAAGAGATACATCTAAAAAATAAAAAATTGACATTTTTTAAAATGTGTTTCCATAAGTTAACCTTAACAATATTTTTCAAACTCCACACTTGCCATTAACTGGAATTTGTCCAACTTCCTCTTTGTAAATGTTCACTGGTATGAATTGTAAGCATTTGTGAAAATATGATTAGATTGACAAAAAATAACAATGTAAAGGAATAATGACAAACGATGATTCATGTTTGGCTTTTTGAGTCAAACGACCAATACAAGCACAAATGTAACATGGATGTTAAATTAAAAATAAATAACTTGACCCAAAACACGTGAAGCGCTTGTGCCAATGTTTGTGTTTGAATTAGAAAAAAAAAAAAAGAATAAAGACTTCCACGCAGCATGACTGGCGCTTTTGTGTGTCGGGCGAGATTGCATCGAGAAGACACGAGCATGGAACGCAGCACACGAGGGTTTTGGATTAACGTGGCAGCTGGTGTCACTAAACATAGAACCGCCTGGGGAGCAAACAATTGTTTACACAAATGTCCAATTGTTTAATTTGGAAGAAAGCGCGCAGCCACGTGCTGCCTCACCAGGTCTCAAGACAGACATTTTCTGATCACGCGTCTGCCGGTTGTAAGGGTGTGTACACTTCTGCAACCACAATCCCTCATTCGTCTTGTAAAGATTGTATTTTTGTTGTTGTAGGTCTCATAAATGGTGGAAAAGGTTTTGAAATGATTAGTCATTGTCACATCATAAATGCATTTAAACAGGGGTGTGTAGACTTTTTCTATCCACTGTGTACCAGTATATGGTATGATGCCCACTCCACTCCACTCCTTTGAATATCAACGCAACCACATTTCCATTTGAATACAAGCACAAGGCTATCAGTAGAAAACGTGAGCCCCGCACACAAACCCGATGGTTCGACTGATTGCACTGCAGTGCATGCTGGGAAATGTGAGCCCTGGCAGACGTGGAAAAGCTCGTGGAGCAAAAATCACAAGAAATTCAAACGGTCTGTGCTTGTTTATTTACATCACATTCACACGAGACAAACGCACACAAAAAAACTCAATTAAATTACATTTCCCTCCAAATAAACCCGCAATAAGCTAAAATGTACACCAGTTAAATACCCAGGGAGACACTCCAAACTACAAATAAAAACGTAAAATAAAAATAAATGTGTCTTCCAGCCAAGAAGAATTAAAAACATTGAAAGTGACATTTAAAAACAAGAGCACATTCAAGTCGGCATCCATTTTGTTACAGTCCAAAGCACAATGAACAACTTTCAAGCTTTAAACAGGATCAGGTCACAAGGGTAAAATGGCCGCCAGTGGACGTGACGCAGTAAAAAAAAAAAAAAAAAAGTGGAAAGTTGTTTGTTCAGAGCAAGTCGGGCAGGATGAGTCCCGGTGGTTTGGGCTCCACGCAGTTGATCCAGAAGTTGGCGCAGCTGGCGTGGTACTGGTGGCCGCCGTACGCAAGCTTCAAGTTGTCCGAGTTGAACGCCTGAAGACGCACGCACACGTCGAGAAGATGAAGAGGACGACACAATCCTTGCGGCCATTGCAATCAAGGGTGTGCACACTTTTTTCATTTCAGGGTTACGTACAAAAAACCCGGAAAGGTGCAAGGGGGAGCTTGAAATTATTTTACTGACATTTGTTAAATACAGTCAAATCAATAAAGAAAAAAAATTATTGTTTTTCTTTTCTGGTCATTTTGAAAACGGCTACATTAGGTAAATAATAAGTTGAGGGTTTTCATGATTTTGGGGTGGCTTCGGCCCTGCATCCAACAGCCAGAAAATTTAGTCGTACATACTTTATTTGTATCTTTATACGACGGCGTATTAGGGCCACGTATAAAAAAATTAAAATTTCAGAGGGCGGGGGCAATATACCGGGAAAAAAAAGAATTGCGAGAAAAAACTCGTAAATTTGCAACTTTATAAAGTGGCAGATTTGCGAGAAAAAAAAGTTAATTTGTTAAAATAAATATCTACTTCTACATTTATGTTTCCAGAATTATTATTTACACGTTCATACATTTTATTTTTTATTTTTTTGTACGGGTCGAATCTGCTGCTCTCCGTCATTCACTTGCATTTACCTAAAGTATGCTAGCTTCTGATTGGTTAGCGTCAGTCAGCTGATCAGGCAGGGGATCAGGAAGTGTTGTCGCTCTCGCTGCCGTGTATGACGAGTAAAGTTTCAATTAAGAATGAATCCGTCTCCGTCCTGCCGTTTTATTTTATAAACAGTGTCCAATTAACCACCAACGAATCCTCACGTTAGACTATAGCTACGCTGCGTGTATTTCTTAAGTTTCTGAGTTTTTTTCTCGAAAATCTGCCACTTTACGAAGTCGCAAATTTACGTTTTTTTTCTGTCAATATTGCCCCCGCCCTCTAAATAAATATATTTATACGTGGCCCTTATACGCCGTCGTATCTTTCCCGATCTAGAAAACCTTGACGATATTAAAACTAATTTATTTCTCGGTTTTTTTTAGTATACGCCGCGGGGCCGCTGACTAATGCATGGCGGGCTGCAAATGGCCCCCAGCCCTTGGTTTGGACACCCGTAGATTACATCAATAAAATGTTTCCTTTGGGATACACCGTAACAAGTGAACGTATCATAAATGAAGTTTTTGAATTAGAATTTCCCTGTGATGACAAACACAGAATAAGACGACAACCGTGCCTAATGAGCCTCATGCTGCTTCACCATATCCGGAGACCAATCCACTAGTTGCGCAAACCTACATGTTTTTACACAAAAGTAAAAATGGAACTTCACATTTTGTGCATTTCTAAAGTTTTTTTAAAAGACCAAGTTAGGGTTTTAAATCAGGGTTTGGGGTACAAATGAGGGTTTCAAACAAGAGTTCTGATTTAAAGTTAGGGTTTCTAATTAAGGTGAAAAGTCAGTATTTGGGGTTTCAAGGTAGGGTTTTGAAGCCTAGGTTGGGGTTTCAAACCAGGATTATGCTTTCAATCCAAGGGGTAGGCTTTTTTTAAATTAGTGTTTAAAACCTAGGTTTGGGTTTATTGCCTGGTTTAGAGGTTCAAGTAGGATTCCAGATAAAGGAGGGGTTTCAGATTAGGGTGTGAAGGAAAGGTTACTAGGATTCCAAATTGGGGTTCAAAGCTACAAAAATGAACATGTTCGTAAATAAATCAAGTCAATATTTACCATGGACCTCCGAACACTTTCTGGAGTCAAAGCCTGAAATCACAACAACACAGTCAACACAAGAAGAAGGCGAAGAAGGAAAAGAAGAAGAAGAAGGCAAAGAAAAAGAAGGCGGAGAAGAAGGCAGAGAAGAAGAATTTGAGAAGAAGAAGGCGATTCTAAAATGGAGCCTCACAACAGAAAGCTCATCTTTAGGCTTGGTGAAGCAGCATGTGGCTCATTATACAAGGTGGCCTCCCCCCTACCTCAATGCTCTTCTCTAAACAATTGTATTGAACTTTAAAGTGAAATAAAGGCAAACTGTACGTGATAAGTGATACTTTAGCGTCCTACACTTTGAGAATGCAAAATCTCCAATCCATCCTTTGGCGTCGCTGCCAGCGTGACATCCAATAAGGCGTCAAGGTGAGCCCGAGGACGCTCCCATTCCACTTGATGGAATAGCCACGTTACAACAACAAGACAAACGAGTGCAGGGGGAGACGCTAATAAGCGAGCGCGACGTCAACCATCCGTCTTGTGCGCTCTTCTCGTTAACAAATCGGACCCTCCAGGATTTTGCTGGCTTTTTTGCGGCCAATATTGTCGGCTTTTTTTCTCTCTATTTGGGCCCGATTGATTCAGCCAATTCAATTGGCTGATATTAGCTTCTTTAATTTTTTCAAAAATTACTTCTTTTTTTTTTTTTACACGTTCAACCCCGCTGAAAAAATAAAAAGAATGAAATGGACCATTTTTCATCCATTTCTCTGTCTGTGAGGTAAAACCGTTATTAAAGAAAAAAACATCATAAAATGTTTTATGTGAAATTGATAGGTTTACTGTTGTATGCATTTAGTGATCAAAAAGAAGTTATTTTATTCATATATATTTTTTTTAATTAATCAACCATTTAACTCATTCAAATGAGTTAATCTGCTAACAGAATTTTATTCTGCCCAATCAAAATTGGCATAAAAAAAAATCCACATCGAGGACTGATCACCAAGGCTCAATTATTCACAGATTTCCGCAATTTTCGAAAGGGCTTGAAGGCCCCTAACACTAGCAAATATTAAAGGTTCAATTGCAGCGTATTTTCAGAATCTTACTGAAATTTCACCTGAAACTTCTTTATGACAACGTTTTTGTATCCATTCTGTCCTGTAAACTATAAAGAAGAAATCAAAACCGCTGTCACGTCAAGCCTGCACGAATGGATATGAACACAAACTTGTTCCTGAAACCTTCAAGAATCCACACAAAGGAGGCCAAAGTGGCAACTCGTGTGCTTTCTCCCTCACCTCACCTCCCATGATCCTCCAGTATAGAGTGAGCAGACAACAATGACCCGCATTGATTGTGTGCTATAAGCACCCCGGCAACCGCTGATTGCTCAATCGCTAACGTAGCAACAGTTACTACGGCGCAATGTCAAAGCTTTAGATTTCCGCCCACTGCTGCAGCGAGGGCCTTACCTGACATTTATGCACTGCGGGCAGAGACGAAGAAAATCAAGTCAAATCAAGGAGCCCGGGAAAAGACCCAAATGACCCTAAAATGGCCGCTTTGACGCAAAATGGATGACTTCTAGCATCTCAACGGACATGTCAGACACGATGACTTTTCTTTATGTCTAGCAAATTTCATGTTACTAAGTGATAATGGAGAACAACTGAAGAGATGTTGGAGAAAGTGCCCAAATAGACCCGCGCACCAAAAGCTCATCCACAAGCGAGCGACAGGGCAGCCGACACCTCACCCCCCCCCCCACCACAGGCAAACAATGACATTTATTTGTCCTACTCGTTTAAAAAGGCGTCTGAGCGCGCTCGCGTCTTTGATCTGCAAACACGTTCCAGTCGGAGAAAAGTCACAACACTGTCTGCGTGCGCGCGTACGCGCATGTGTGTGTGTGTGTGTGTGTACGGACCTTGCTGCGAGAGTCGACGTTGAGCAGGCACACGCCGCACGCCAACTCCTTGGCGTTCTTGATGCCGTGCCGCAGAATGCAGGAGGTGAAATCCAGAGAGCTTTCGTCGGGCTAAACGAGACATGAGGAAATTGTACTTAAAAACATGTTTTACCCCAAAAAATGACATGACTTATTGTGTGGCGATGTGGAGGTAAAAAAAAAAAGAAGACTTAACTCATACTCAGTACAACTTAACGCATTCACTGCCAGCCATTTTCACTGAAGCAACCTGACGGATTTTGCAAGGCCCACAGAATATTGCGTTTTATTGCTATAAAAACATGCAACCTACCAAAAGAACGTTTAGACTCTCTTCTTTCATCGGGGAAAAAAAAAGTATATTTTTATCTTTTTCCGTTTTGCAGCAATTAGCATTAGAATATAGCTAAGTTTCATCATTATTCACGAACCTGTTTCGAACTTTGGGTAAATTATCTTTTTTCAACATGGCCTTGGTTGATCTCTTTTGCTCTGCTGCCACCTGCTGGCCGTTTTTGTAATAACTGTCATTTCTTCAACCGTTCTCTGCAGTTGAGAGGCTGTATCAAAGCCTTCTGTATGCTCTAGCATTTAAAAAACACACATTAAAAACGTCTAAATACGTCTTTGGGACACGAAAAACATATAAAATATAACGTATTTATACATTTCGGTAGCAAATGAGTTAAGTTACAAAAAAAGAACGATGGTTATTAACTTTTATTTATATATTTATTTATTTTTTCAATCTTTTTCTATTTGTGGTATGTGGTATTTCTTTTATTATTTTTACATTTATTTCTTTATTTATATATTTTAATTTTATTTAATTTTATTTTTTATTTATTTATGTATTTATCATATCAATAAAATAAATACAACTTAAGCAGCAAAATCCAGTAGTTTTCATCAATATCAAAAGGCGGCCATTTTGCCACTTGCTGTCAAGTGAAAATGACATCACAGTTGCTCAGGACTCAGGCAACGACCAATCACAGCTCAGCTTAAAAAAAACAGGTGAGCTGTGATTGGTCGTTGCCTGAGCCCTGAGCAACTGTGATGTCATCTTCAGTCGACAGCAAGTGGCAAAATGGCCGTCCCCTGCGATGGATAAAAACAGCTGGATTTTTCTGCATAACTCATATTCCACAAATGTAATATGTTTGAGGTTGACTTCCACTTTAAGCGGCGCATCACTTAAAAAAAAAAAAAATCCAAGATAAGAACAAACAAAGAAAATGTGTGTTTCTGTCAAAGGTGTTAATTTATGGAACAATTGAAAAAGTGTGAATCACTCGCTGTGTTCAAAAAGAGGTTTTAAACTATAAGGGTTGGAAAAATAATAATTACAAATCAGGTATTAAACTTGAGCATGAAAAAAAAACGATCTACTCTTCCTTTTGGTGAAATTGGTGCTTAAATTGTCACAGTATCGTGTCTGTCTTGAAAGACCAATCAAACGGCTCTAAACCGGCTGGCAACGGCTCATCTTTGCCCATCAATAAACGGCATCAGATATTTTTGCTCAATTTGCCGGTCCGCGTGCATGAGCACGCTCAATCTCATCATGTGTTCTGTTTACACACAAGTGCTTAAAAATCAATCCATGCCGTTCTTGTCATCCGCCGCGCCGCACCCGAATCGATCGCAGATCGATCCGGAGCTAATGAAGCGGCACCGCAGTGCATTGGCTAACATTTCGTGATGCTGTCGGCAGCATTTTTGTTGGGAAGGCGCCATCGTTGCCGCTCCGTTGGCAGCGTGCGTGTGGGCGAGTGTTTGAAGCGGAGGCGTGTGTCGGTCGGACAGAGATGCGATCAAGTCGCACGGGTGCAAGTTTCAAGCAAGTCCCAAGTCAAGTCAGTTTATCAACTTAAATTAAAGTAAACATTTGTTGGTTTGTATTTGAAGATGTTTTAGCGTAGCTGTCAACTTCTTTAGATTAGAGGTCTGCCACCTGTGGCTCTGGAGCCTCGTGTGGATCTCTCAACCCCCCCAAAAAAACTTTATTTTTTTTAATTTTTAACATATTTAGCTTTATTTTTAGATAAAATATTCTTTAAATGAATATGATTTAGATAAAAAACAAAAAATGTAATATTCCAAAAATGTCAGAGTCCAGAGTCCAAATTTTTAATTAAATTAAATTAAATTTAATTTAATTTAAAATAAAATAATGTAAAATTTAAAAATTAAAAGAAAGACAAAAGGTAGATGGAAAACTTTTTTGATTGACCTAAAAATGTCTAAAAAGGAAGAGGAAAAGCAGAAAATTACAAATTAATGTTCTCAACATTGCCCAAAAAAGTCTGAAAATTTATCTAAAAGCAGGGAAGAAAATGTTCAAAAATTACCATAAAATGTCCACAAAATTGCCAAAAATGTCAGAAAATAGATAGCAAAAAAAAAAGGCAGAAAAAAACCCCATCATATTTTTCTGTTCCAATTAGCAATGTCTGGGGCCCTCATTACATTAGACTAACACTAATTGTTTGCTTCATCAAAATCGTCAATTATTTTGTGTCTCCGGGCAGATTTTTGTTTGTTTATCTATTTGGCCTAGAATGGCTCTTTTGACAGTAAAGGTTGCCAACCCCTGCCTGAGATAAACATATTTATCCATAAATACAGAAACCGAACAACAATCAAGTCATCAAGTCTCAAGTCGAGCTCTTAACTGTCAATCAGTCTCAATGTTAGTTCTCAAGTCATAAAAGAAGTGACTGGACCGGGCGTGTCCATGTGGGCGTGTCTCACCACCAGCTTGGCCAGCGACATGAAGCTGGTGAGGTTGTTCCACACGCGGCTGATGTCCTTCAGCAGCTGCTGCAGCTTCTCCGAGCACACCGCCGTCGCCTTGACGCCCAGCTCCACCCGCCTGGTCACGCGGTACACCTCCACCACACCTGACGCATACACACGCACGCACGTTGCAGCATGTAGCATGGAAATGAGTGCGAACGTGCGCGCTTACCCAGCAGATACTCCATACCCTGAGCGGATTGGATGACCTCGGTGCACACGGAGGAGCTGCTGATGCCGTTCAGCGTGTTGTTGGCTTTGGTGATGACCTTGATGTGGGAAGATAGGTCATGCAGATAGGTCGTAAAAAAGCAGTTAAACATGTTTATTACGCCAAGGATGAAAACTGCAAGTGTACTTTGCCAACATGTAAATAAGAGCCGTATATAGAGAAAGTTTGGCCAACTCGGCTTCAGCAGGGTAACAACATGGCGTCCATATGGCATGTGACCAGCAGTTGACCAATCACAGCTGCTGGTCACGTGACATATGGACGCCATCTTGTTACCCTGCCGAAGCAGAGTTGGCCAAACTCTCTCTATATATGGCTCTGGCACACATTTATTGCTTGTGTTTATTATATAAAAAAAAAAAACAATTGTAGATTAAATCCTAATCGCAATATTGAGGGATGAAAACCGTAATTAAATTATTTTTTAAGTGGTTCAGCCCTACATTGGACAGCTACTATAATAAGAGGAAACATATTTTAAAAAGTACAAGTATTTGTCAATTTAAGAAATTGTATAAAAAAATAATTTTGCTAAATACACTAGGGAGGAATAATAACAAAACAGTCCTTGAAAGTACAATGTTTGTTAAGGCATTTACAAATAATGAGTTAATAAAGTAATAAGTGAGGTAAAACCGGGATAGGACTAATTGCTTCATCCTATTCCATTTCGAACAGCAATTTTTTTCTTTTGTAAATGTTTTTTATTTTGTAGTCAGTTTTCATTATTTAAGAAGAACGAAAATAGTTATATTTCATACTTGTTTTGTGGAGTAGCTGGTTTAACCGTCTCCGTTTGCTGTTTGTTTTTTGACACAATTGTCAAATGATGCTCTTTTGTTGTGTTGTCATTTGAAATTTTGGAAATAAAGTATTATAAAAAAATTTTTTTATCAATGATGGAGTACCTTCAGGTACATGAAATGACGTTGAGGTGTTGAATAAGTACAAACCTCAAGAGCACTTTCCAAACACCGCTGCCACTCGTAAGCATAGCGCTCGCTCTCCTGCAACATCACAAACAGAGAGGCGTAAATAAAAGTCTTTTGAAAAACGCGATATTTAGTGGTCCTAATGGTTTACCTCCACCTCCCCAGTCAGATCCTTGTACTTGTCTCGGATGACGGGCAAGGTGGGCTTCTCGCTCAGGGTGCTTGATCGGTCTCGGAAGGGCTGCTCTGGAGGCAGCGAAGCGGGCAGGCGACCGATCTCCTTCTCTCCCAGGCTGTGACTGCGCTTGTGGGAGCCTGAAGGTCAGAAGTGGGACACATTTTCATTGAGTTTCATCACATACAGTAGTTGGCTTTGTGTTACGAGCAAAAATGTGACACTTTGAGCTTCAGATACTCCGCCACGAGATGACGGCAGCAAACTTCACAACATGAAAGTACAGGTGTGCTTTGTGCTCACATTTTCACGTTTAATGTTCAGGTATTTTTAAGGGGAGTATTTGGTAGGGCTGGAATGAATAAATAGCATTTCTATTCATTCCATTGAGTAAAGTTGATTTGCGATATGAATTGTTTAAGTTATCAGCATGGCCACGGAACAAATTGAACACTTAAGTCAAGGTACCATTGCATTTGTTCTCAATCAAATCCCGCGAGTCAGCGCTTCATTCTGCCTGGAAAAAAAGCAGAATGACTAAACAATAATTACACACCAGATGGATGCATAAATAATGAATAATTGATTGGCACGCAAATACTAGCAGGCCACCACTGGAACGCGAGCAAGCTTATGGAAGGTCAGGCACGTGAGCATAATGTCCTGGCTGAGGTAACACGACCGCCACCGCTACCATCAGCGTCACCCCCTGCAGAGACATGCGTCACCCTCCCCATATAGGATCCTCTTACACTGGGCAAACAAGAGAACGCGAAAACAAATAAAATGCAGCTGAGGTAGATCAATCTTTAGCAAATGAGCGGGAAATGTTAAATAAATTATTCACAGCGCATAACACCGTCCTCAAAGTGATGCGGTTCATCAACGCGTTGCCCTTTGCTGAGCCACTCTCAGCAATCATCAGTGCCATTAAGCCTGTCATCTCAACGCCGCCATCTAATGCCTGACAGCTTTATTGCACCCTGAAGGGGGAGCAGGAGGGAGGGCCAGCGAGGGTACACAGACTTCCATGTTTCTACGCTATTATACAAACCTTTTCATAAGGTTTGCAAACGACGGGTTTTTAGAACAGCAAAACGCAAGCGACGACTTGTAAATCAAAAGGCCGCAGGGTGTTAAGTAACAAAAGCAATGACAAATACATCACTTCACCGAACAGATTAGGGCTGTCACTAACCACCTCCCTATAGAAATTTATACATTTTTTAATTTCTTTATTTTTGTTAATAGACTAAGGTTGAACATGAGTTGAATTGAATCGGTATAACTACTCATTATTTTCTGTACATTGAACACCAAAATTAGCCTATGCTATACGTTTAGCAATCACAATTAGCATTAGCGCGCTAGCACTTACCTTTTAAAGTAAACAAACACTAACCACCATTTAGTTCACACATACATCATTTTAACTACATAGTGGCTACAACTACTAATTATTATCTCCTTACTAAACACCAACTAAATGCTGCCGACTTTCGGGTCCCGGGTTTCACACATCAGTGTCGTTTCCGGCCACTAATGGCCGCATTCCAACACTCGCACCCCCACCCCTGCGCGTCTCAACTCTCTGAAATGCTTCAGTTCGGACAACTGAGACAGACACACTAAAACACTCGCACCCGTCGACGGATACGCGCAACCGAGGGGCACAAAGTCGGAAGCGCAGGAACTGGGTCGCGGCCCACACGTCGCAAACAGGAAACGGAAGCAAAGCTGATGTGTGAAAACCAGGAAGTTGGAAGTCCCGCCTCCTCCGTGGCATATACCCTGTTAGTTTATGCTAAATGTTAGCAATTGCGATTAGCATTAGCGCGTTAAAGAGCTTTTCATTCCTTGGACATAAAGCAATACATAGACATTTTCCTGAAATGTTTTTGCAACCTTAGTCGGGACACAAGTTTGGGTTTTTGAACAATGATAATAAGGTTATGGGAATATGTGCTATCATGATTGAAAAACAGACAAACAAACAAAAAGATCTCACCTTGAACAGACAAGTCAAATGTGGCCAGCTCGTTCTTGATCATCTCCTCGCTGGATTTGACTTTAGGCTGCGCGCTAGCCTTCAGGAAGTCGGACTTGCCAAACTTCGGCTTGTCTCCCTGGAAGGCACCAAAGTCGTCCGAGGTCTCGCTCGGGTTGGCCTCCGAGCCAACGTCGCCGGGCGAGTCGGGTTTCTCAGAAACGGTGCCGGCGAAGTCCCCAAAGTCGTCTTCGTCTTCGCCGCCCTGCTGTTCCCTACCGGCGAAGTCGGCGAAGGCTTGGAATTTCTCAACCTCGGCGCGGACGGACGAGGCGATCTTGGCAGGTGAGGCGGCCGAGATGCTGTCCGTGTTCAGTTGGGCTTTTCGAGTCGGCGTAAAGGGCGGCGGGGCGGCGCCACCGTTGCCCTGCGGCTTCTGGGGCTCGCCAGTGACGCACTCCTCCCGGTCTGACCAGTCATAATTGGCCAGGCTGCTGAGGCCCGAGGTCCCGAACGGGTCAAATTTCATGTCGTCTCCCTCTGCAATGACAACACAGACATGCCAGTGCGTCCTGGGAAAAGCGAAGATGCTGAGTGACAAACTGAAGACCGATGACAGACATTCGTGTCCTTTCAAAGGGCGCCGTGTCTTCAAGTGATCGCTCTTCTTTTCTAATGATAGACTTACCTCTGACAGATGAAAATATACAGTGAGCATCATCTGTATCACACATTATGAAGTCATGGATGGGTGTACAGTATACAGTGGATATAAAAAGTCTACACACCCCAGTTCAATTTCATGATTTTGTGATTTAAAAAAAATATTCATTTCAAAACGTGGTTGTGCTCAGAAATCACCAATTAAATGGGAATCAGGGCACGCCTGCTACAATTTCAAGTGCTTCTGATTAAGCCTAAATCAATTCCAGCTCCTCGCGTAGACATTTCCAGACATTTTTTAAAAATAGTTTTATAGCAGAAGGCTGAAGTAAGAAATGATAGATTGGCAAAAATATGTCAGTATTTTTTTTTTGTTAATCCCTCACATTTGTGCAACCACATTACTTCATCAAGTGTTTATTTTTTCACAACAATAAATTTATTTTTATTTTTATTTTTATTTTTATATGAACACCTGGCCTTTGTACAGGGGTGTGTAGACCTTTGCATATCCACGGTCGTGCAAGTTCGAATTGAGAGTTGTGTGCTTTCAGTGTAGTACCATGTTGTCCCACAACTTGCCTTGGCAGCGCTGAGCTTTACTGGAAAATATACAGCGAAACCGAAAGAGCAAGAAGATGGAGGAGAAGATGAAGAGAAGGTCCCCAATTAAACTCGCCACAGATCAGAGAGCATATGCTTGTGAGTATTAATTGCGTGTTAAAGTAGCAGTTGTTTAAAGGCTTACTATTACAGTAACATCGACGCTAATTCCCGTTAGCTTGTCTGGCGTTTTTCATTGTATGTCAGCATTAAGCTGGCAGAGTTTCTTTCAAATAAACAATGTTAAATTCTGTTTTATGTGTCAGTTTTACAGTAAAAATCTTGTTTTGCCTGGCGAACAGAATAAATTTGTCCCAGACACACACAAACTCACCAATTAACAACAATTCATGTACCAGTGTATTTTTTTTGTAAGGCTGTTCGCACCAAGTACCGATACTTCTACTTTTAATAAATACAATTGAATGACAAAACATTGTGAACAAAACCTTTCTTTCTGACGCCGATGATGATTCGCCGATATGTCAGACTCAATTGCGTCTGACAATTAAGTATCATAGCTGATATCAGCAGCTTAAAAGTATTGACAGTAGTAGCGCGATGAGTCATATGGTCAGGTGACAATATGGGACTATTGACAAGAGAGCATGACTCATTCAATCTTGTCAGCAGTGCAGCCTGGTGGCGGTGCTCGTGCTGTATGGATTTGGGGGAAATTGTGCTGGTGCTGATTCAGTCATTTGAACAAAAATATTATCGAAATTAAATAATTAGTGATTGTGAAAAATGAAAACATAAATTTGTGTAGATATAAAAACGAAATCTACAAATGAAAGCCTTACTCTCGAATAAATAATAATAAAACACACAGACACACACAAAACAGCAGCATTGTTAAATGCCTCCCAAACTTTTTTTTTTGCAGTGTCCAATGCAGCCCCCCACCCCCCCAAAAAAAAAACAATTTGTGAAATTGACAAGGATTTAGTGCTGTATGTGAAACACTGAAAGGAAGAAAAGAAGAAAAAGAAGACGGCACCCATTTTTGAGCCATACCAAGAGGAATATTTATTACCACAACATGAGAGAAGAGAGCCAGAAAAGGTCACAAAGTAGAAGAGCGGTCTCTCGTTACAAGAAGAGACTTTTGGCAAACTAACACGTGTAAAACTAGACTTCAGATTTGTTGCGTTATACAAGGGCATGCAGAGCAAAAGGGCAGAAAAGGAACAAGTGGAACCAAAGAGAAAGAAAAGCACAAACACCAAAGTGAGAAGGCACGTTCACAGACTCGAATCAGTCATTCGGAGGAGGAGGTGACAAAATCCATCCAGCTACCAGGTTGGAAAGAAACACTTTTTTGTTTAGGAAAAACTACATTTAGTACCCTTTGAGGACTCAAAAGACATTGAAAAACGCAATGCAGAGGCTATAAATTGGTCATGTTGTATGCTTTTAAACAATTATGTGACGTTATCAAGCGCTCAAAGGGTTATAAAGCAGCCAAACATTCTTAACATCCCCCAAAAAGGACTTTAAATTACATCCAAAAAGATTATTTAAAGAGACAGTATCCTTTTTCCTCTTGTTTTAGTGACGGTTTGTAAGAGCAGTCTTAGTACGACTAGTACTCTACAGTAAAAGCAAACTTTTAATCTACCGGATATCACAACAACTTGTGTCTTCATGACAAACTAAGAGCGTCTATCTCTTGTCATAAAAATACAATTCTAAAATCCAATACATTTTTCTCCCTAACACATAAAATGGCATCTGGGGTGGTCTGTGTACTTGTCAATTTCACAAATTGAAAAAGGCAGCAGGAAGCAGGGCATGATGGGTAATAGCGGACGAGGAACATATCGTCAAAGCGGACATGACAATTCAGAGCCAAAACAACAACAACAACAAAAACGATAACAGATTCCTTCTGTGCACTGTACCGGAAAGCAACTTGACAAAAGGAATACTGTCTCTTTAAGAGTGTGTCGAGCGCGTGCATGTTCAGAAACAGGCGGCGCGTCAAACTGGGCTGAACAACACAAGATGCTCTGTGGCTCTCCAAAAACGGTTTTAGATAAAAATAGACTTGAAAGGAGCCATTACAGACAAACAAGAGCTTTGTTGGAATGCGTCCATGTTTGTGTTAATGCTTCGGTGTCCTAAATGTCTTCATCTATAAGGCAATGGCGATGCACAACTGGATTGAATTGTGTTGTTCATGAAAACATGACTGATGAAGGTTCTAAATGAATGACTGAATGAATAAGTGAATGGATAAGTAAATGGTCCGGGAGTGGGGGAGGGGGGGGGGTTGTGCCGGGGTGGTCACAAATTTTTAGAAAGTAAAAAAATAAATAAAAACAACAAGTGGACAGTAAGTGCTGCTTTTAAGAACCCCTTTTTCTTTTAAAATCGCTCAGTTCCTTAGACCCCAATATTAAATTTGGCTGAGGCATCTTTTGTTGAATTACAGGTATAATTCTTTAATAAAAGGGATGGAGCATCGGAGGAGCAAAATGGCGGCCTCGCAAATTCAAAAGTCTTGGCCTATCGGCTATCCAGTCATAGATTCAGATCAGTGGGTCGACCCCTTTTTTTGTACACAACATACAAAAGCTAGCATTTTTTCCATTGATTTTCCATCACCTTTTGCTATAAATGGCACAAAATGAAGGGGCCGTTCAGTATAAATGTCCCAGAAACAAACAGAGGGGCAAATTGATCCCCACAATACTCGTAAAAGGTGGAATTTCTCCACTCATTTCTGCATTGCAGTTGGTTATAAATGGACACAAAATTGGGAGACCGAGGTCGACACAGTGATTTTTTTTTTCTTTTTCCTCACTTTTCGCTATTTTAAGTCAAGTCCTGTGTCAATCAAGCCATCCTATTAATACAGAGACAAGCTCAATAATGCTAAATAATGATTACTGGTTATGTTCAAATTAAAGACAGAGGTGTCCAAACGTATTCATTTGAGGGCAGCATACAGAAAAATGTAAGGAGGGAAGGGCCACTTTTAAAATTTAATAAACATACTTAAAGCTACTGAACGTAGAATATTCCATTTAGAATCGCTACTGCCACCTGCTGACGAAAAATAAAGCTGCACATACCGTTCTTCACATACACTACGTCGCATCCGCAGACAGGTCGCGGGAAATTCTAAACCAAATCCAGTCTGAAAACTATTGGCCAGAGGTTTGCAGGAGTACCCATTGTGAGCTTAGGTGTTAATCTACTAATTAGAAGGCATTTCAGTCATAAAGCTTATTGTAAAGTTATTTTAGGGAAAACGTTCCATATTATATTAAATCAATCACACAACGATATTTTTTTTGCATTTTCCAATTCGTTTGATAAACTTTCTGTTGAATGTGATATGGCAAATAGATGAGGATTTGTCAAGATTGTGAGGTGCCATCGGCCCTGTATCCCACTAGACTAGATCCTTCTAAAAGCTTCTAAAATGAATTGCTTCTAAAAAAAAATTAATTGCTTCTAAAATTAATTGCATGTGTATAAAATCTCTACAGTGTATAAACCAATTAATTATGAGTAGTGGAACCCTCCTTTCTCACTCCGCCCACCTTCTTTTAAATAGCCTTCCACGCAGTGTCAAATGTAATTTTTAGTGATTTTTCTTGGATGGCAGGCCACAAATGGCTCCCGGGCCGTAGTTTGAACACCACTGTTTTAAGCAGTTATGAACGTGCATATTTGCTGATAGTTTGGGGGGGGAACCTATTTTCTGTTATTTGCTGAAAAAAACTCTCCTATTTGCCCATTTGTGCTCAGGCCAAAGCCATGTCTAATATGAAAACATTTCTTTGGCGCCATCTCATGGCACGTTGCTGGCAAGGATGCTGAAGTGAGGGCAGCTTTAGCTCATCAGGCCTTGTCAACCTTGTCTAATGGAAAAACTGCTTTGCTGCCATCTTGTGGTATCTATAGCGAAATGACAAACCTTTTTCGCTAGGTGTCAATTACTAATTGCAGAGCTCGACCTCTATACACTGTATTGCAAATATAAACAATAAATTACCCGGGCGATTTTCAAATCTTTCTAGCGGTTTTAAAACATTAATTTCCCCTTCAAGTGGACATCTTCAATTATGACAACAAAGGAGGCAAGACAACGTGGACAGCAATGGAGCAACAACTACTAGAATTAAGAGGATTTAAATAAATAAATAAATAAATAAATAGATAGATATATAGATATAGAGATAGAGAGATAGCTAGATAGATAAATGAGATGAATGCTAAAAGTTGAAATGGAGGATGATGCTTGACATCCAATCTGATATGTTACTATATTGTGAGTGTTTTGAACATACAGTGTGTGTGTGTGTGTGTTTGTGCGAATGAGTGGGAGGGCCCCTCACCAGAGCAAGCGCACTAGTTCCTCACCTGTAGCGGGCGGCTGGTGAGACGAGAGCCCCGTCAGATCCAGCGAGCTGTCCGACATCACGTGCTTCAAGTCCCCGCCCACGTCGGTGAGCTTCATGTCCAGCTGCACCGACAGCGCGTCCTCAGAGTCGTCCTTCCCGGCGCTGCTGCCCCCGATGGACGGGAGGTCCAGCGATTTGACCGAGGCGCAGTCCTCCTTGCCCTGCTTGAAGACGGCCACCTTGTCCACCAGGGTCTTTTCCGAGGCGCCGAGCGCCGTGCAGAATTTGGACGACTGGAAGTCGGCAAAGTCGTCGCCGCTGTCCTTAGTGTCGTCGTAGGCCAGGCCGCCGCCTTCTAAGGACAGCTGCTTGAACACGTCGTACTTGTCCGAGCTCTGCTGAGAGGAGGTCTCGCTTTGGACCGCCGCGCTGCTCTCGCTTTTGGGCTCTCCGCCGCCAGAACTCCCGAATGCCATGAAGTCCGCAAAATCGTCCTGTGGTGCCGCCGCCGGAGCTTGAGAGGCGTCTGAGGACGAAGAGCCAAATAAGGCGAAGTCCCCGAAGCCGGCAGGCTTGGCGCCACCCGGCGCGAGCACCAGAGAAGGAGGTAATGTGCCGGTTTGCGTGTCGGCGGCAGGCAGCGCGGAGGGAGCGATGGAAGAGAAAAGATCCAGGTCTGCCATGTTGAGAGGGTTTTTGGCTTGAGAAACAGAAGCGGCTGGTGGCTGCTGTAGAGATTGAGAGTTGGGGAAAGCAGAAGGGAAGGCGGGCTGGAAGATTTTGGCCTGATCCGAAGGCTCTAGTGGGGAGACGCTGTCTGCGGTTTTAAAGTCCGTGAAGCCGTCGTCAGTTCGGACAGACTTGAAATCGGCAAATCCCTCGCCTGCGAACCAAAAAAACAAAACAAAACTGTAGTGTACAGAAAGAGAGCATCTACCACTAACTTAGAAACGCTCAAAAAAGAGATCGCCACACTGCACATACTAGAAAAACACTTCCAGGGGAGGATCTGAGGAAAGCCTGACTCATTAAAAACGTCTGCCAGTGTCAAATTTAACAATTGGGCGCCAGTGTACTTCTTCTCTGAATATTGCCACCATCCTCTAAAAGAAAACATTTATACGTGGCCCGTGTGTGAGGATGTCATCAATAGTTATCCAGAGAAGATTGCAAGGCCGTCCACAGTCAGTTATGAAGTAAAAACACTCAGAATACACTCTAGAAATAATCAGTAGCTCATCCAATTTTGAATGAACTGGAAGAGACACACTGCAGACTAAGAGCACGACTTACTGGACTTGTAAGACTGGTCCATATTGCAAACTGTTCTAATGAAACGGGGAAGGGGGAAAAATGGGATCAACATTGAAGGTGTAGAAAACAATCTAACGTATCTTTACAAAACTTAAAATACAAAGTAACGTTGGTCTTAATCGTCGGGTGGTAGTCAGTGTAAAAAGTTTGCGCTAGTGTGGGTATGTAAACATGGAAGTAAAAACTTCTTACCTCGTGGTTTCTTGTCAGTAGGATTTTCTAAGTGTCTAAACACGCTGTATTTGTCCCCCCCATCTAAGTGGAGGAAAAAAATGGAACGCAAGGTGAAAAAAAAAAAAGAAGAAGCATCAAACAAATACTAACACACACACACGGGATGTCAAACTTGTACCTGAGGTCGGGAGCGTGACCTCTGTGGGCTGATCTACAGAAAGCTGCTTGAAGACGGCGTACTTATCAGAAGAGGCTGAGGAGGCCCCAGACAGAGGTGTCAACATGGCAGGAGCGCTGAAAGATATTAGGCAGGTGCAAGACCATCACATTAACTCATTCACTGCCATTGACGGCTATAGACGTCAAAAATTAATTTGAACTATTTCTATTAGTTTAACATTTTTTCCCCACTTTTGTTAACAAGAGTATAAAAACCTATTGTAAATTTAGAACAGATTGTGTGATTAATCATGAGTTAACTATTGAAGTCATGCGATTAATTACAATTTTAAAAAATGTATCGCCTGACGCAACTTAAAGATTATTAAAAATTCGGGACGTGAGTCGATTATTTTTTTAAATCGTAATTAATCGCATGACTTCACTAGTTAACTCACAATTAATCACAAATGTTATATCTGTTCTAAATGTACAATAAAAAAATCTAGGTTTTCATACTCTTGTTGACAAAAGTAGAAAAAAATGTGAAACTAATAGAAATAGTTCAAATGAATTTTTGACATCTATAGCCGTCAATGGCAGTGAATGAGTTAATAAGCATCTATCGGCTGAAGATAAAGTTTTATGGAAAGTTTTTAGGGTATGTCCGAATTAAAGTAGTAAAGAGGTGGTTGACTGTGGTAAGTGCAGCGTGAAAAGGGATCAACACCGAGACGCTTTGTGATGACAAGCATACAATTGTTGTCGATTCCTAACAAGCTTTTTTCGTCGCGCTCTTTATTAAACTACAATCTGAGTCCAAAAGTCTCCACCGTCCTTACAAACGTGAAGGAAACCTAACACCGCTGAGATGCCAGATAATTTAGTTCCGCCTCATCTTCATCTCGATGTGTAATTGCCTTTCCGTTTCGGCTGGTGAAGTAATACGGAAAAATTAACTAAATCGACCGCCCGCTGAAATTAATTCATTAGGAGCTGACCCAAACTCATTGTTATGGCGAGGAGCTTCGGCCAAGATAGAAATGAGACTTAAATGAGCACAATATGCAGGATAAACCACGCTTTAATAAGGAAGCGCTGGGGCTGAATATGAACGCGTTACCTGTTTTGATGCTGCGCCGCTGCGCTGGCGGGGAATTTTGCGCTCGACTCCCCCTGGAAGTCAGTGAATGCCTGGTCACCGGTTCCGGCCTTGGGTGCCTCCTGGAAGTCCTGGAAGTCGTCGTCTTCTACTTTGGTCCCCTTAAGGTGTGGACGAACAAGTAACTTTATAGTACAGCTATAGTAACAGTTTCATTAGTCCACATTTAACATTTTGTGTTAGCATTGAGCTAGCAAACTTTCCTAAGACAAACGTATCTGGTTTGCGTAAATACACAACATATAATCCTATTTTTTAAATAAATTTTAACAGGCCTAGAATCTTTTTTGAAGACCTGCTCACCATCTGCCAAATTGCACAATAATAGCAGAATAACATCTCAATCTTCTCAAAAGCGAGAAAAGCCTACGTGAAAAAAAAAAATCATAATTTGGGGCACTCGTAAGTGTTACCTGAGGAGGAGGGAAACTCGCAATGAAGTTGGCGGGTGCTGGAGCCGGTGCCGCCGTCATGGGAGGCATGCCAGTTGGGGGTGGGGTGGGCATGGGCATGGGCATTGATACTGGCGGGTGGGTCATCATGGGCTGCTGATGCTGGGGCATGACAGGTGCTAAGGCCATAGCGAGGGCCGGCAGATTGGGCACAGGCGGAGACGGGAACTGACTGAGGATTTCCACATTCATCGCTGGTAGGCCGCTCTGAAACACACAAATATTATTTTTCATCAACAATACAGTTTGACAAATCACTGATCTTGCCCGCCACGTTCTTGATGATAGATTTCTTTCAAGGGGGATTATTTTAATAGTAAATTCCACAAAATTAAAAATAATAATAAAATTTAATGATCATTAAATACGTTCAATGTAATGAATATTAAACAATTAAAATTATATTTGACAATTTAATCAATTAGTCGACCATTTAAATAATGATTTTACATGATAATTTAGCAGTTTATATTTTTTTATGTAAGTTTAAAACAACAGATAAATCACATATTGGTCATGAAATCACATTTGGGATAAATACTAGTAAATATATTTTTCAATGTCATTAATTAATGCAGTTTAATTAACTTTATTTCATCTACTTACATAGCCTAAAATGTTGGCACAAACAACAAAAAATATAAATAGCATAATGAAATAAAAGGCCTAATAAAAACATTACATAAATACAAATTACATTAATTATAAAAAAATAATAATAATCCATTAAATGCATCAAAATGCCCTTTCTTGTCACTACATTTTCACCTGCGCCACACCAATCAGCGCCAGCACGGTGTACAACTCCTCCTTTGTCAGCATGCCAGGTGTTGTGCGGTTAGCCGATGCCCAGATTTGGCCCAAGGCCTCCCGCGGAAGACCCGACGACATGAGAAGCGGATACAGCTTGGCCGTGTCGATCCCAGCCGGAGTCATGCTGAACTCTAGAACCTTCTTGAACATCTCTGAGGGCAGAAAAGCAAGAAAATTTTGTTTTTTGAGAACTGACTAAATGTTTCTGAGTCAATTTGACCCCTTAGCCACATGTACCAGAATGTAGTTATTTCATTACTTTTTCAGATTATTATTTAAAAAAAAATATTTTAATATTTTTTTTACCCCTAAACAATGTATTTATTTAAACTTGGCACCATTACAACATATGAAAATCCAAAGATTACCTGGGATGAGGCTGTCGTTGTAAAGCCAAGCTGGCGGGATGGACTGGATGTGTTCTTGTTGTGGATACACGCCAACACCCCCTGTGGCAATCAAAAACACACACTGTTATTTTTTGTTGTAGTATCAGCTTTGTAAGGGAATACGAGTTGCCAGTTGCCAAGCCTCTTGGCAGCAGAGCCCCTGCTGGTATCCAAAAATTCCACAAAAATCATCACTGGAAAGCAAAAATGTAATTATCCTGTAAGCTACTACCGGGGATTTATCATTTGATTGTACTGACCCAGATTGTTGTTTTAGGTAAATACAATGCAATGGTACCTTAAGTTACGAGCTTTTCAGGTTACAAGCCATCGCTAGGTTTACTTTTTCTTTATTTTTCTTTAATCAAACCAATAATGACTACGCCCTCACTAAAAATGGGCTTGTAATTTCATATGCAGTAGATTCCACAATGACGGCAATGCACTAAAAAGCAGAGAGTATCATAAAGCATCAACACCATACATCTAGCAGGCACAGAATCACGAACCCGTGTTACATTAATAAATACCGGTTTGCCTCATCAACAATATTAGCTAGCATGCTACTACCCTCAATAACGTGCTTGCACAAACTGATGTGACATCACACGAGCAAACAAATGTGCGTACTAGTACCGTACACAAAACGCTATTAAGTCATCAAACTCAACAATTGGCATTTACATATAGAATAAAAAATATTCTGGAATAAAGGTTAAAAAAGTCAACTATACGATTCAAGTAAGTTGTCATGGAACAAATTAAACTTGTAAAACAAGGTACCATTGCACATCATTGGCAATTTATATTGTCATATCTATGACGAGCCTCAGTGTTTGCCTTGACATGAAAGATCAATAAAAACATCAGCATAGAGCAAAAAGTCAATGTTAGGCCAAAGCAGGCAGCAGGAAGCGGCAGCCATTATTTCCACAAGAGTCCAACAGACACATTGAATGCAGAAAACCTGGAAATAAATGTAGGAGGAAGGGAGTAAAGGTTTGAAATGAAGGTACCTTAATGCCCCACTTTACAACAATCAGATTTATTCAAAAGACGTCAGCTTGATTTGATTTAAACGCCAACAAAAATTGCTAGAAAAGCCAACAATGGCGCAGTGGAAGAGAGCAAGCTGCGATTTTAGTGGCAGAAGACACTGCGGAGGTCTCATAAGAAATGGGCTTCTCTCACCGCTGTCACCACTGCTTTGAGGGGAGGGCTTGGCGGAAGCCGGGGGGGCCTCGGGTAGCTTCTCTGTGACGAAGACCGACTTGAGACTCAAGTCCCCGGAAGCCGCGGCCCAGTTCCTGGCCTTAATGCTGCTTTGAAACTGGGCGGAAACTCGAGCTTTGGGACTCATTTCTGTCAAAGTCTGCCTGCCTTTAAAGTTCAAGTGCGCCGTCTTGCCGGCCGAGAGGTCGCAAGAGGAGAAAAGCTTCTCTTCCAGGGACGGGCCTAGAAAAAGGTGCGAATGGGGAACAAGCATCTTTTTCATCTGACAACCTGCCTCTTTCATTCAAATGTGACAGCTGCTAAGAATGTTTAGAGTTGTTGCGATGCACAAATGTTTGAATGCAGCTGTTAGTTGCTTGGAATATAAAACCTTTCAACATATCGGTACATTACACTTACAGGTGGCAAAAGTTTAGGCAGTCTGAGATTTGCACCACTAGTAAACAATCTCTTACATGGTACATGCTAGTTTGAACGTAATTAATAGGAGCCAGTCATTTTTAACTTCCTGTCACAATATCAATAAAATAAAATAAAAATGCTCACTAAAAATGTTGTTTTTTTTCTTAATAAAATGACTTTTTGTATTGTTAATAATGAATGAATATATTATTCGGCCGTGCTTGCTTAAAATAATTTTTTTAACAATCATATTGTTAGGATTCAAAGTTTATTTTTAACTTACTGTCACATAAAAAATATCAGTGTGCTTGATTAAAAAAAAAATCCCTTGTTTTCTGAAAACTTCCAAATGCAAAAAAGGACTAGCAACTATAATGTTAGGCGTACGATAAAAAAGATCACATTGAATAATTGGTTAATTTATGGCAACGGCGTATTTGGGCCACGTATAATTATATATGTTTTTGTATTACTTAGAGAAACTAAAATCACCAAACTTGAATATTTGCGACATTATAAAGTGGGTAAATTTGCGAGAAAAAAAACACAGATTTATGAGAAATAAACCCGCAAATTTGTGACATTATAAAGTGGAACATTTTCAAATTAAAAATTTCACAAATTTTCGTGAAATAAACTCGCATATTTGTGTGGGGGAAAAAAACTCTGAAACTTGTCAGAAATACGCATAGCCCTACTAGGATGCTTGTGCAAAGTCACAATTCCCAAGTGTGCAAAATGCCTGCCTCGGAAGAACTCGTTAAATTATACTTTTCGGTCGGGTTTTCAAATAAGGAGATAGTAATTGCTTTAGCAGAGATTAACCATCATATTAATCATTTTCACTTTCAAAAAGGCACTGCCATTTTATAAGGTTGCAAATATTCAATTTTTTCTCTCGTAAATTTGGGAGTTTTTTTTCAATGAATATTAACCCCCTCTATAAAAATTTGTATATTTATACGTAGCCCTAATACGCCGTTGCAAATTCATTCTAATTAAACGTAGGTAATAAAACAAAACTTGAAAGAATACTTTCATTATTGAAAAACTATTTTGAAAATTTTACAGCCACATTTTAACATTATTTTTCTTTACTCCATCAATGAATAACCTGCCTGTCCATTTTAAATACCGATCCCCCCCCCCCCCCCTTGCTTTAAAGCCACCGACGGAGGTCATGTGCACTAAACAAAGAAAACCTTCTGCTAATCCAACGTGAATATAAAGACGGATGGAAAATGAGCAAAAGAAACAATTTACCTTGAAACGACGTTTGAGAGCCGCTGTTGATGGCAGAGAGTGGAGGAGCGGCAATGGGAATGGACACAGAGGAAGGGAGGGAAGCGCGGACTTGAGAGGAAAGGCGCGAGTGTGCGGAACCGACGGGACCCTGAACAAAGTCACTAAACTCCTCGTCCTCCTCGGGGAAAGAGGCGGTGAGGGAGCCGATCGTGACGGTCCTGCGGGAGGAGGCCGCAGAGGAAGAGGAGGAGGAAGGGGTGGGCCCTTGAAAGTCACTAAATTCATCATTGTCCTCGGACAATGGCGGGGGGAGGGAGGGAGTGGCGACAGACGAGTGGGATGATGATGATGATGATGAAGTCGAGTCTGCAAGAATGAGCAAATCGTGATGATGGAAGACGCGCACACAAACACGAAAAAGGAAGACGTTCGGATCAAACAGCAAAACTCAATTAGACCTCCCAGAAGGGGGCGCTATAGTAGATTCTAGGACATGGGTGGGGAAAGTACGGGACACATGCAGCCCGCTCCATTCTTTAACCTGGGTCACCAAGCATTTTCATTATTTACATTGTGAGCCCTGTAATGCTGTATTAATGAGAATGAATTATTATTTCTTTCTTTGTTTATCGTTTATTTGTTGTTTGCCAAGCCGTACCTGGCTTCTTGCTCTGCGACGACGGCGTGGGGTGCATCTTGGCGTCCCTGCTGAAACCGTCCAGGTTCCCCTTTATCGCCTCCAGGGCGTCGTCCCGGCTCTTTTCCCCCATCTGAGTACACACACAAAAGAAAAACCGGTGAGCGAGTGAGTGGATGAAAAGCGAGAGAAAGAATGAATGCCAGAGACAGTCGAATTTCTCACCTTGGGTTTGACGCTACTGAGCAGCCGGAGCTTCTGCTTCTGCTCCTCGAACTGTCGCCGCTTCCTGTCCTCTTCCAGCATCTTCTGCTGCTGCTCCAGACGCTTCCTACAAACAATCAAATGGAATTGTAACGCAGACACCCTTGAGAATGCCATTCTATAAATAGATCAAAGGTGTTCTTGTTGAAAACAACGGAAAGCGGACTACTTTCTTTGTTTTATCCTTACCTACTCTATTTTGGTCAAATCTGACTTCTTTTGATATTTGACATTAGTAAAAAGCACCCTGAAATTTGATGGCTTTACCTCGAGTGACCCAAAATGAACAACAATTAAAACATTTGAAAATGTCATTCTTTTGTACTCGTGGTACAAAATAGATGTACACTTTGTACAGTGAGGTTGTTCCGCATTTTAGATTTACCGGTATAAGTTAAAGAAATGGTGGCAATGGTGGAAATGAGAGCTGCATCGATTACCGGTATTTTAATTTCTAGTATTCTGCCAATTGACTTATCAAGTAATGGGATTAATAATTGATATTGCAGGTATTTTTTCCCCCAAGCCTCATGTTCTACACTGTGGTTTCTGACTTTTGAGGGTGTATGGCTTTAAAGGCGGTGCCTGACCTGGTGAGTGATATGGGTGTCAGCAAATAAGAGTGTAGTGAGAGTTGGCTGACTGTTAACTGGCTAACTTGTCAGCAAGTTGAGTGGGGTCATTAGCAGCTCGTGTTTAACTTTTTTTCTTCTTTTTTTTTTTAATAATCTGTGTGCAATCTTTTTACGAATACGATTTAATATGCTTTTTTTTTTCTCAAAGTCATCTTCCTAAGTATTCTTTTTACCAAACACAAGCAATAAATTAATCTGTTTTACAATAAGCAAGATTAGATTTTGGATATGTAAATGTTTTGGTTTTATAGGTTAGGCTTACACTAAAATAAGTGAAAATGAACCATTAATTAATATAAATGAGTTTATTTATCTACTTCAATTACAATGTCTAAATTATTAAGAACTTTATAACTTGCAACAGAATTTTCACGATGACAAATTCACAAAATTCTACCAAAACAAAAGTCAAAAAAAGATAGATAATTCATGATTTGGTCGAGACTATTATTATATGGGTTTTCTTGGCCCAGGTCAAAAATGACTAAGAATGTACTGTGTGTGCACAGTATTAAATATGATAGAGAGAAGGTGTGTGTTTCTTACTGGTGCTCCTCTGCCATTTGCTTCTGCATTTCAGCGGTATACTGTGGGCCAGCAGGTCTCATGCCCATAAACTGGGGCTGGCCCAAAAACGGCATCCCGGGGGTCTGCATCCCGATCGCCATCCCGCCCTGCGACATACAGTGAATGGTGAGCGGTGCTCGAGATGCAAGTTGATTTCATTCTGCCAGCGTGCTTGTAATGCAAAACAATCATATCTCAAATCATCTTTCCCCATAGAAATGAATGGAAATGCTATTAATCCGTTCCTGCCACTGTTTTTTGTTTCTGTTTCACTGCAATAGTGATCAAATGTGTCTCGAACCTACCTGAATTGGCATGGCTCCTGGCGGCATCTGTCCCCCAAAGTTCATTCCCATCATGCTTTGCATATTTGGCTGCATGACTTGAACCATTGGGAAGCCCTGCTGCTGCTGCTGCTGCTGCTGCTGCTGCTGTTGCTGTTGCTGTGGCTGTTGTTGTTGCTGCTGTATGGGCACCATGCCTGCACAAAAACAACAAACAGCAAAAATGACATTTTGATGTATATTTATTTACAGAATGATGTCTAAATCCACCTATGTACAGTAACAGATTATATGTACTTCACTATTTCCCACCCCTGATACACACTGAAGGAAAAATTTATAGAAAATATAGAGTTGATGACTTTGTGATTGAATTTGCCGAGCAGTTAGGGAAAGATGAGACCAGCAAGAAGCCAATCTGTTAATCAACAGCTTGGAGCAAAACGAGAGGAGAGGGAAAAAAAAAAAAGCGCAGACGTTGGGTTAAATAACAGCCGGGGCCTTATGGAGCCACAGTGTGATTCACCCATTTTAGGAGAAGGGCAAAAAAAAACAACGTAACTTTGTAGACTTGACTGTAGATAATATCTAGTAGTTGTGTTTATTTCAATTGTGTAAGGTGGCATTTATCGCTAATAAATAAAGAGGATTAATCACATTAGAGTATTTGTAATCTCTTCCTCATCATCAGCCAAACTACATAAACTGCAAAAAAAATAATAATTCCAATAAAAAAAAAGAAAAGAAAATCAATATGACCCCCCACCAAAAAATGTATAATAAATAAATTAAATATTCGGTGGATTTTTTTTTAAACATACATAGGTTAATATTTTAGTAAATGATGGACTTTCCCCCTAGTCATTTAAAATATACACATTTTACATTACATTTTTGTGCACATCAGATTAAAAGAAATCTCTGTCAAAATAAAGAATTAAGAAAAAAATATAATAAAAGCTTGGTAACATAATATTGTAACTCACCTTGCGGCGGTCCCAAACTCCCTCCAACGGGATACATGAAACTAAAGGGGGTGAAAAAAAAAAAAAAAAGGTTTTGAGACACATATTTTTAAGTCTATTTCCTTAGTATATGTGGCATTTTATGGCTCAATATATGATGTCATCAACTAAACAATTTTAAGTTTTTCATTTGTGTGGTGGGCGTACTTAGAAATGACAAATATTAAGAAATGAAATATTAAAATATTGAAATATTAACCCATTCACTGCCATGTACCATATGTTTATATTCATCAATTGGAATCCAACCATTTACTGCCACTGAAGTGTTTATTCGTCTAATACATTTATCGACAGCTCGGCGGTTGTTGTTTTTTTTAAAGCAACTGCCAGTGAATGAGTTAAACAAGCTCTGCCTCACAACTCTGATACAACAACCAAGGACAGAAAAAGTCCTGTTTCATCACATTTAGCTGTTGATGCTGAACAGGACATGGGTGAGAAAAGGTGGGAAAATAGCAACTTTTTGTCTCAAAATAAACCTTAACGGGCTTTGCTGATACACAATGTGACGCGCACTTTCTGTAATTGTGTCCATTATTATTTCCACCACACTGGCTGGACTTCAGTTTCACCTCTGCTGTATCAGTGTCATCCATTCATTCATTATTTACACGGCTCAGGCTCACGGCATGAAAAATACATGAAAATGAAGAAATAGTTCTCATGCCTGGCTAGCTGCTCACTAGTACTTAACACTAAATATTGAGAGAATGCTGACTGACGCTTATTGGCCAACTTCTCCTCTATAGTGGTTACCACTTTAATGTATATTTAAGAGCTTTCCATTGTAACAATATCAAATACACTGTTGCCTTCCAGCATTTCACCCTGCGGTGACTGCGTAATGAGTAGTTCACGTGACATTAACACAAACTTATAATTCCATATAAATCCATGGATATTAGTTGTTAAAGTTAGTGATGACTTTATCAGCAATCCAGCACCGGAAGTAATGCGCTTGCGCTTTCAGAATAAGAGCATTCTACAGGTAGCGCTGTTACCAAGGTGAAAATGCTTTGGTACTTTAGCAGTATTCTTGGTTGTTATCGTTTGTACATGTTCTCTTTGATATTTATCTTTCTTTTATTTAAAAAGTGCTCATAAACACCACCTCCTGCTCTAGTACGTTTTGACAGGGGTCGGTTGGGAAAATGGCTGAATGGCTGCATAGATGTTTTATTTATTTTACTGCACTCAAAAACAGATGTTATTCAATTTGTTATCTTTGTTGTTGTTTTGAATGAAAGGGACATTTTGTTTTGAATATTGGAGTATAATACTGGCATATGTGAATATTAAACCACTATAGGCCCGCGATTGTACGTATTGGCGCTATTGAGGCGACATCACTCACATAAAACGTCATAACCACACATTAAAGTAGTCTCGATTTTGTATTATAGTTCATAAAAATAACGACATGACTGTCAGACGGTCTTAAATCATCGTGGTCGAATCCTCCTGTGACAGGACCCATCTGCTAACGTTAGCTATGGCAACCAGCCAGCTTGTCAGCCGGCTTCCACCACAAAACGCACTGGTGTCGACGCCCCTTTAAAGCCGTCACGATTGACCGCTTAGAGGCTTGACGGATGTAGTTGGTGGATAAATGTCGAAAAACCCATGACAAAATGGAGAGAAGGAAGATTGTAAATGCGCTCGAGTACCTGCCACCTCCAGATGATCCCGGCCGCAGCGCCATCTTGAGAAGGGCTGGAGATGACGTCATTCAAAAAGGGAACAATTACTTCTAAGCCCCGTGTTGAGTCTCGCAGGCGCGCCTTAATCTGGGTTGTTGCAGTGCATGTATTGACCAATATGTGTCACTGTTTATCTGTCTGACAACCGCGTCGGACGTTGCGTGTCAAGACGAAAAAAACTTGTCTTGAAACTTTCATTTGAAACCCTGACCCAAACTTCGCCCGTTTTGAATCCAGGCTTAAAACCCTCATTTTAAACATTAAACATGGTTTTGGAACACTAATACTTGTTTTGCAACCCTAAAAGGATAATACCCTAGATTGAAATACAAAGTTTGAAACCCTACTTTGAAACCCTAACCCAGGCTTTAAATCACACATTTTAAACCTAACCCTAACCATTGGTGCAATCCCCAATTCAGGCTTGAAACCTAATCCAAGCTTGAACCCCCAACCATGTAATTGTCATGAAATATGATGATGCTGATGATGATGATGTCATTAATGCAATTGCTTCAGAGAATGAAGAATAAGCAAGGGATTGGGGGGAAAAACAGATTTCGGAGGGCTTGAATGAGCACATGTGGCCCAGCCAAGGTCTCTCTTGGCTGGGCAACAGTGTGAGCAGGCACATTATGTGGAGCTCCCTTGGCATGGAGGCACCATATTTTCACCACTTTAAATGTCAATAGCTGAATATCCATTATTAGTCCCGCAAGAGTGATTAATGGCGTTGCCCATTAGTGATTAGACGGCAGCTCATTACAGATGTTTGCATGTCTTCACGCCCCCAATTGAGGTTCATTAGAAGCCCGATGAGGCTCCATCACTCTGTAGCTGTAGCTGTCTTCTCCTCCTCCTCCGCTGGGGAGGCCATCCGCAGATCTGGGATCAGATCATAGTGGACCCCCCTCCAGGTTGGGCCCCCCCTGTTACCCCTTATACCCCCGTCCGGGTGAATGGTGGTGGGCCGAGAAAGGTGAACATTAACCGGTGTGCCGTAAATCATGCCAAAGTTGCGACAGCGTCAGCATGACGACATCAATCTGTCAGACATTCTCCTCAAAACGTGTGAGCAGTTTTAACAGCTCGCATCACAAAAGAGGAAAAAGCTTTTTGGGCATTTTCTAAGACAGATACAACACAATTTGGAAATAATAATAGAACACAAAAAACAATGACAATTGACCTTGCGGCGACACTTTGGGAGGCGCATGCAACGAGACGGAAAGTGGAAGGCGCGTGCTGAATGCGGCGGCGTGTTTAGCAGCGTCACAAGAAAGGATGCTACATCAACTCCAGCTGGGCCCCAAAGGGCCTCACGGAGGAGGAGGCGGCCCAGCGGGGGTCAGGGGTCAGGGGGCTAATTGGTCACCACTGCGACCCCGGGACCGAAACTCATCTTTGACGCTCTAACACTTGCTCAGGACACGGAGCTCTTCCATCATCACGCCTCCTCTTTTCTTGTTGTTGTTATGCTGCTCATGATGATGCATGTACAGTCATGGAGATGAGGGTGATCGCCGTGGTAACGCTGTGTAGCACCACCTACAGTGACGTCGACAAAACCTCTTTTCGGGATATTATTTTGTTGCTTTTTGTGGAATCTATTTATATTCATCTATCCCTCTGGTTTTATGTGACATAGACAGTATGTATGAATTTGGTGCCTTAGTCGAGGTGGAGGGAATAATTAGTCGATGGGTTTTGCTAGAAAGAAAATAAAGTCACAAAAAACTATTGGAACAGCTGAACTTTATTTGGGTTTAAACATGTATGCTTAAAATGGTGGTAGGTGTATAACAGCAAACCACATTTCCTGACACGACTTGTGCTTCCACACAAAAACTTCTGCAAGCACAATTTTCACAGTCTGAGACTCTACGTGGCTTCACAATTGTTGAGTGATGTCATATTGAAGCTGGTCAAATTACCCCCCCCCCCCCCCGATTTTGACACTCAGATCTCCGAGTTCAAAGGGTCATTCCAGTGCACACTTTGTGGTATGAGGTTGGAGAAGTCTGACTTCCTACTTTCCTTGAATGCAGCATTAGACAGATCCCTAGCTAGCTAGTTCGCTAGCTAGTTAGCAATCTGTCTATCTCGCCAGATAACAAGATTATCCATCTATCTATCCATCTATCCATCTATCCATCTATCTATCTATCTATCCATCTATTTCTCTCTCTCTCTCTCTCTCTCTCTCTCTCTCTCTCTCTCTCTCTCTCTCTCTCTCTCTCTCTCTCTCTCTCTCTCTCTCTCTCTCTAATACATGAAAACAGATGCTTCAGGGCCCCTTTGTAGCCAGGAGAAAAAAGGTTACAAAAAAGGGGCTTGCTCAGATCTTTGCAGGCTTCCTGGGTGTGAAAATCAAAGGAGTCATTGAAAAGCAAATTGAGCAACATCAGGGGATTACAAGACTGAACCCAGCGGGACACCGGGCTTCAGGTCAACGTGGGGATACGAGGACACACTGCGGGGAGATACAAGTTGCACTAATAACTACAACCACATTTGAGGAGGGGTTTAGGGCGAGTCATCAAAGTTTGCCGCCATGCTTTGCACACAATGTAATTACGGAAACTACAAGTCATAATTTAACAGCCGTCATCAGTCTACTATAAACACTTTCATAATGTTTTTAAACAACTGGTACCCCTCCAGGTAGTTTACCTCACGGAATGTCTTCTTTTCGACTGATACGATGGCTAAAAATTATAATTTAAGCAATTTCTTTAGTTTTCTCAATGATGCGGAAGGGGTTTATTATTATTCGTGGTATTTAGAAAGAAAAAATCCAGCCCCTAAATGCAGATGAACTGAAAAACATGACATTTGGTGGTCATGTTTTTTCTAAGTAGACCCATTAAAGTCATACTTGAAAATGCACAGAAAGTCTGCCAGTTTGCTTAGAAAAGGCCATTTTGTCCGTAATGGAAAAATAATGAAAAAAAGAAACTTGAATAGAAAGTAAAAAAATACAAAACTGTTAATATAAACAATAAAAAAAACCACTGCATAATAAAATGTCTCACTCTCAACTAAATTAAAATCAAAATAATAAAAATAAAAAACAAATAATAATAAAGCATTCAAATTCAAAAGGTCAGCATGGTCAAACAAAATAACAAGCACGCTTTAATGTTCACTTTGAAAAACTTTTACTCAAAATATCAACATTTCCTCAGCACGTATAAATAATGATTTAAGATTGATTTCCATTTTATACAAAAATAATACATTAAGAGGAGAAGAAAATCACACGCACGCACGCACGCACATAATGTGGGTATGTTGAGCGCCCCCTGGATTGGACGGCAGTAAGCACATGCACCTCATAACAGTCAAGAAAGCGTCACGGCGCTACCAACATCATGACCTAATGTTTCCATGGGAATGTCTAATACTGTTGGGTGTGGGGACGCCCCCCCCTTTCACCCCACCCCCCACTCCACTGGATTCCATTGAGCTGCTGTCACAACGCGAAAGGAGTGGTTGCTTCTCAAACTGGGGGCGGTCCAAGTTTATCATCAACAATATTCATACCAAAACATGGATGATGAGGAGAAAATTCTTGTCTACTTTGGCCTCTTTTTTTTTTCTTCCTGCAGGCAGCGTTCAGCAAAAAATAAAAAAATAAAAATACACGCTTGTGTGCGTTGTTGATGCTGTCACTTACGTAGTGCATACAGTATGCGGTGTGGCAAGGAAGAAACGAGACCGCAGTCCTATTTTCACACCTCGTCTATATACTTATAATTGTCTCATCTTCCTGCACTGAAACTTTGCATAGTCCTCTGAAGATTGTCAAACAAACAAACAAACAAACAAACAGAAAAAAAATCACAGTATATACACACACACACACACACACACACACACACAAGTGAGCGCCAAACAGGAAGACTTTTTTGGTGGCGGCAGTGCGCCAGATCAGCAAGCGTCGGGATTGTCACGCAGTCCAAAGGCATGATTCGTTTTCCTCGTGTGGTCACTTTGGACAAAAAAGTGGGCTTGGCAAGTGAATGGACCTTTTCGTCATGTTTGTAAACAACAAGGCGCCAGGGTACTTCCAGGTAGCAGAAAGTGAGCGGCTACCGTTGACCTCAACGGAAAACGACAAAAACTTGCTGTGAGTAGGGTTTTATTTGGAGTGGATGTCTTAACAAAACCTAACAAATTACGACAGATTATTAGGGCCACGTATAAATATATTTCTTTTAGAGGGCGAGGGCAATATTCTGAGAAAAAAAAACTCGTACATTTTTATAAAGTAGCAAATGTGTGCGAAAAAAAAAACTGATTGTGCCGATACTTTTCGATCGGGTTTTCAAATAAGGAGGTAGTAATTGGAGGATCAAGCATTTAAGTTAATTTGTTAAAATGTATATTTACTTGTACATTTATGTTTCCAGAATTATTATTTACATTTTGGTATTTTTTTTGTACAAGTAGCTAAGTCGATGTGTAAGTTTCTGAATGTTTCTCTCTCGCAAGTCTGCCACTTTATAAAGTCGCAAATTTACGAGTTTTTTTTCTCAAAATATTGCCCTTGCCCTGTAAAAAAAAGAAAAAGAAAATAAATATACGTGGCCCTAATACGCCGTCGTACCAAATATATAAGAACCCGAGTGAGTTTTTTCAAATTAGCCACTATCCGCCACAATTGCGACAAATACATTTTCCCTTGTGATAGTCCACTGGTCACCTTAGAGCGCCTCGTTGTCTGCTATAAGTGCACACACGTGATAAAGGGAATGCTGAAGAGCAAAGCGAAAAGTAAAAAGTCGGACGTGCAGACGTGACGGCCAGCACGTGCATAGGAGCTGTGTGCGGGCGTGGCCACTTTAGAGCGCCTTGTCGTTGCGATGGGTTATATTTAAGCGGATATATTTTCGCAGCTCAAAGATATAAGAATGTGTAGGCATTGAAAGATGATAGACAAAGTTCAGTTGCTAGCTGGGGTTTGAGCGTATTCAGAGTTTTACGATTTTGAAGCCTCGTTTTATATACTTTTATAGGAAGGCCAAAATCGTAATTTAAGTCATTTCCTCAGTTCTTTCAAATTCATGTTCCTCTGTTTTGATCAGATGACAGAGACGGATTTGTTTCCCACTTAAAATATCCATCTTCTGCCACCCGGAAGTACGTGTGACATCACAGTGTAAAAGTTTACGCTGCGCTAACCAATCGTACGTCCTGCTTGATCACTTGACAGCGCCACTGAGGCCCCGATCCTCGCCTGGCAGGCATTCCGGTCCACTCGGACGTGGCTGCCGCGTGGTCCTCACCGCCTTGGTTTTGCTTCGGCCCACCCGATTTGTCATCCGTCGCCACGGTGACGGGCAAGCGGGTCGGGTGGGGGGGAAAAAATAAGAGGAAAAAAATGCACTGGGGTTGCCGGGCAGCGGGGAGGTCAGGTGCACACGCTCTCACCACGCTTGAAGAGGACACTGTGGAAGAAAAACAGCAGACGTGAGACAAGAAGTAGGGCAACGGTTTACAAGATGAGGCTCGGGGGCACAAAATGGCTTCATGGAAAGAAATATGGAACACAGAAAGGCTGGAACATGGATTAAAATTTTATCTCAGAACTGGCGGATGTGCTAACCATTTACCCACCAAAAAAAAGCAATCCATTAGTTTTCCATTTTTATATTGCTTTAAAAGTAAAGCTAGTGCAAGAATAGTAAATGTTTTTAATTCTTCTTCTTCTTCATTTACTTCTTCTTGAGTACAGAGTGTGAGTACTTTTGCCACACACCTGGCCAAATAGATGAAGCCTGTTTGGGATTGTTTGTGGAATTTATTTGGACCTGGCTGGCAGCGCAAACAGCTGATAACAAGGTGACCCGCAGGGCGGAGTGGTCAGCGTCAGGTGCAATAATGGAGGCTTTGTGGGTAAACAGGGAGTGTTGTTAAAAAAAAAAAAAAAGTGTCGTGAGAAGAAGGTGGGCCCAGTTAGAAAGCCCTGATAAGGAAATACTTGGGAGGGCCAGTCAGCTAATTGTTACTTAAATAAATGACAAGAAGTACTTGAATGCACTCCGTTATTTCAATTACATCCATGCCTTATAAATAGATAGTACCCTATATTGTGTTGAATTTGAAAATGTTATTATGTTTTGTCATAATTAGGTTTATATCGTTTTATTACAGCATGTCAATGATTTGAAAGTGATTAAAATGGTTACACTTTTATTACTTCGCAACAAATTGATTTATTTCTAAAGATGACTATATTCATTATTTGTGTAATTAAAAAAAAATGAAATCATGAAAAGTAAGAAGACGCATTTTTGAAAATTATTTGGTGAAAACGTTTGCAACTTTACATTTTATTACAGACATTTTTGTCAAGTCAAGTTACTTCAATTTTAATATAAGTTATTCATGAATTTTATTTTACAATCATAAAACGTATTTTTGAAAATTATTTGTAGTTTTTAGTTTACTTTTTACTTTCTATTCTACTTATTATTACTTAAGACATTACATTTTATTAATACAATTTTAATGATTTTCTATTATTTCCTTCAATTTAAATATATTTTAAAAAATCATTAAAAGTAAGAGGAAACTATGATGAGGGGTTTTCCTAATTCAAATTATTTAGTTTTGTTCTGTATCAAAATTATTTGCATAAAGTTAAATGTTTTTAATTGGTATTTTTTAATTCCTAATTATTTGTCTCAATTTCAATGATTCTTATTATATAGCAATTTACAGCAATAAAACGGTGAGAACGATTTATTCAATTTTTCTTTTCAAATTTTTTATTAAAAACCAATTTAAAAAATCATGTCAATTATTCTTATATGACAATTCACAATAATAAAAAAGTAAGAGAACTATCTATTCAATTTTTCTTTTAAATTTTTTTATAATTAAAAATAGTTTTGATTTCATTTATATATATATATATATTTATTCATTTCCTTTTCCATCACTAAAAATTTTAAATAAACTGCCAGGTACTTCATTTCTGATGAAATCAAGAGAATGTCCATTTACACCGTTCATTTAAAAGGGTCAAATTAGGAGCATCTAATGGAGCATCTTTAGGACGGTAAGCACTGGACTAACGCTTCTTTCCTTTGCCCTCCCGTCCCATCTGTCACGCGGTGTGGAGCCATCAGCGCTCGGCCTAGCTCAGCGTGGGAAATTGAGCGTGTGAACGCACTGACGACATCCTTCGACCGCAGGCGGACGAGGAAGTAGTGCAGTTGAAAACACCAGACTATCAATTTGGTATCGGACTCATTAGTGTATTTTTTTTATTTTTGAAAGAGATTACGCATGTTTACAATGGATATAAAAAGTCTACACACCCCTGTAAAAATCTATTTTTGTGGAGAAAAAAAATAAAGGAGGCTTGTTATTGCCTCGAGTTGTTAACGCAAGACAATAATACGCTTTGCCGTTTTTTTTCACAGAGCCGAAAACGAAGGCGAGAAACACCAATTTAAAAATTTAAGATCAAGGTCAGAAAATGGCCCCTGTCTCCTCGCCCTCACTGTAAACCATCAAGAGTCTTCACTAAAAGTAAAAGTGATGATAAATGTTTATCCACTTTATTTATTTCAGACAATTTTTATGTTTACAAGGTGTTCAGAAAATGTAATTCGACAAGTTCCGATTTGTTCAAAGCACTGAAATGCACTGAATTGAGAAAAAAAGAAGCGGCCAATGCTAAGCCTCCCCCATGTGCGCCTCGCTATCTACTGTAGCATGACACCAAGCTTGAGAAGTTGGATTAAGAGCCTCATTTCCTCACGCCATCAATCAACGCGCGTTCAGCTCCAAGGAACGAGACGCAGATTGGACAGGAAATGGACGGACGGAGGAGTATTATTTGTGTGTGTGCATGTGTGTGTGCATTTACTGGACTAATAAAGCAAAGTATTTACCCAGGAGAGACCCCCGAGTTGCACCATCTTGTTTACCGGAGCATCCTAATGTGTGACAGGAAGTCAACAAGTCAACACGCCATCAGAGGAAAACACTGTGTGTGTGTGTGTGTGTGTGTGTGTGTGTGTGTGTGTGTGTGTGTGTGTGTGTGTGTGTGTGTGTGTGTGTGTGTGTGTGTGTGTGTGTGTGTGTGTACTCATGAAGATGCGTGAGTTAATCAATGGGAAATTAGGGGAAATGTTATGCAAAAAAAAAGAAAATAAATTTAAACATGTTTTATTTTAATTCTGCTTATTTCTCTATTAATAAAATAAACATTTGAAGTTAGTAACTTTAAAAATAATCATTTAAAAATGTTGATTCATGTGTTAGTCACAGAGAAATTAGGGAAAATGTAAATTAATAAGCACAGTGAGTAAGTGAGAAATTATTATAAAATATTTTTAAACATAGTAGTCGAATAGTTTTGACATAGGACAGTATATAATTTTTAAATGCATAGATTAGTTAAAAAACATGTTTAAAAAAATGTAATATATAATTATCTTCAAACATATTTTATTAAAAACAACTAAGACTTTTTTTTTAAACACAAAAAGAATAAATTCATATATATTTTTTAAAGTTATCTTTATAAAATACAAATATATATATATATATTTTAATGTGTCTCTCAAGAAAATAACTAGTACGTGGACAAAAAAATCATAGAAAATAAAAAATAAATGAATAAATCAATGTATCTGTGTATTATATATTAAATTTGAAAGAACATATCTTAATATATTTGTTCTTATATGTAATATTGTCTTCAAAACATAAAAATAACTGGCACAATTGATGACAACCCAGTCTATCAATCTATTATTGAAAAAAGTTATAATAATAGACATATACACAGATCAGGAAAAATTAAGTGATCATTTATCTTATAATAAAACTGTTATTATACAATAACTCACAAATTCCTAAAACACACATTGTTATTCAGAGCATTTATGGCAAACAAAACAAAACAAAACAAAAAGAAAAATGGTCGAAATACCCCAAAATGTCCAATGTTTTTTGATCTCTTAATTTTCGCTGACCTGTATTTCTAAAAAATAAAGTAGAAAAGTTCTTCCTTGGCCCACAACCAAGCCCTCTGCAAAGCTTCCTCATAAAAAAGCAGAATTTTTGCAAAAAAAAAATGGTGGCGTGATGTTAGTATGTTAATGATTGTGCTGGTAGATTTTAGTGGCATAGAAATGCACTGCCAATATTGTCTTTTTGTGATTTAAAACAATGCAATCGCTATGCAAACACTAATAAAGACATGATCATGAGGTAAGCGGGATGACAGGAAGTGCGGAGGAGGCACAGGAAGTATAGCGTATGCACACAAGAGCCATTTTTGGCGTTCGGACTGACCGTCTTGCTGGCCGACATGGAGCTTAGTGTGCCGATGCTGTTGGCGTCCGTCACCACCATGGCCGACGGGAAGCGCGACGGGTGCGAATATTGCGGCGGCTCCTGCTTATGAGAGTACACTGTAGGCAGATGGGAAAAAAGCTTCCATTTAGAATGAATGGAGATTTAAAAAAAAAAAAGTTTTGAGTTATGAACATAGTTTTGACGTATCTCAAGGCACCAGTGTACATTGTGTAGCTAAATGAAGAGAAATGTTGCTACTGACTGTGCGAGTGCGTGACGGCGGCCATGAAGGGCTGCTGGCTCATGTGACTGGGCGACTGCTGCATGAGGCTGTGCTGGTGAGGACTGTGAAGCTGCTGCGAGAACTGGACCGGCTGCAGGGCCGCCAGGCTACCTGCCACGCTGTTGATCACCGGCACCGACTGAGACTGCGACGTGTTTAAACCTGAGGACAAAAGCGCGCCGCCGGTTAGGGCTTCAAAAGTAAGTCAGCCTGAGGACTTGAACTAGTCAGATTTCAAGTAATGCTATGGTTGCAGTTTTGGTGTCCATTTTTTATTTATTTTTTTACTTTGAGCGATGGCCATGACTCCAGAAAGCGGCATGATGAGGTTTTGCGTCTGCTGGTGGCTGAGGTGCGAACTGTGTATGTTGGTCAGCGTGCTCACTGGAGGAAGACCGCCGCCCGAACCTGAAATCTGAAACCAAACGGGACCATTATTACTTCCACCAAAAAAAATTAGAGTCACATAATTTCTTGTACTTTAGCAAAAGGAGAGGGAAAAAAACGTTCAAATATGTACCCCAAAAAATACAGTACAAAAAATATTTTAGAAAATCTATTGTGATGCATTTAAATGTGTCCGCTGAGTGTACACAAGTTCAAATTCTTCTATAAAAGGGTGTGTATGTATGCTTGGGTAACATAAAACAAGCACACATTCACAAAATCAAACAGCGATAACGAACAAAGGGCGTTTAAAAAAAACATTTACGCTAAAAATATCTGAAGATTTGCATATTTGTCTTCTGTCAGCTGGAGACACTGAGACAAGGTAGCCTTGCTAGATCGCTAACGTCAGCATCTGCTAACACTTACTACTAACACTATTACCGGTACGCCAAAGCCTCCCTGCCCCCCCAAAAAATAAATTATCTGAAACTAAATAACATGTCCTTTAAATGTCCCTTCTAAAAATCTGAAATGTCCACTTGTATTGTTGAGAGCAGTGTTGCATCTTTCTAACATTTCCTTGTCAAAAAGCAAATATTTGAACAGGGCACAGTGGAGACTGGAAAACCTATAAAAAAATCCGTCGGCGTGGCGTTTAATCGATGAGGACAGAATGTTTCTTTGTCCACCGAGGGACCAACTTGGCAGCATAATGTGCTAATTGTGCTAAAACGCGGAGCGGCTCTTATCTAATCTGAGGGCCGCGGTGTTGAGGGTGGGGGAGGGGCCCCACCCAGATGCGTTCACTCACCATCTTGGCGTCGGGTGACAGCAGACTGTGGCTGGGGTCCAGTCCCCCCGGAGACACCTGCTGGAGCACCGATTGACTGGTGGACATGCCGCTGCTAGCGTGGTGGCTAATGCTAGTGGACGACGTCACTTCGCCGGGGCCTTGGCTGTACCGCACTAAAATGCACAGAAAATAAAACTTACATAAGCACACAGTCGTGACTATGTTTACTTAACAATTACTCTAAACAACAGAACATTTTCCTTCAATGTTATTATTAGGAAAAAAGTAACACAAAAAGAGCAAGTTTGTAGGAGCCTATGGTATTGGAAGCAACACAAATGTCAAGTGTTGGCTAGCTTGCTAATGCCTATGCTAATCTAGACTGACTCATGTAAACCACCAATTAAAAAGGTGAAAATAACTGATATTGTACGTTAGCAAAACAACCTTTGTTAACGTGTGGTTATTATATATAATATTAGCGGGGGTTGGGGGCCGGTGGGGTGCCTGGTGGGCCTGCAGTGCCCCGTCCTGCTGCGTTGGGCCGGGGGCGCGGGCCGTGTTGGGGCGGGGGGCGCTCCTGCTCCTGGGTTTGCTCTCCGGCCGGTGGCCCTGGCGGGGCCCGGGGGTCGTCCTTTGGCGCTGCCGCGGCCTGGGGGGCCCTGAGGTGTTGCGCTTGCTCTGTTCCGGCGGGGGTCGACGGCTCCCCTCTTTGGTGGAGATTTTCATGCATGCCAGATCCACCACACCAGCATCTACCGAAACTCAGACACAATCTGTTTCCTCCTCAGGTTATTGAATCGGTGGAGGCTGGTGTCTGCGGATCTCACGCGGCTTCGTCTGTCCTTCCTTCCTTTTCTCGGTCTCTCCTTTGGTCTCTTGAGGCCTCCCTGATTTTATGTTTTTTGGATTTGTTGGGGTCTGGATGTTTCTTGGGCTGGGGAGGAGTTCTGGGGGGGGGTGTCTGGTCGGTGCTGGATTTCACCTTCCTTGGTTTTCTTCGGTCCCCTCGGGTCTCCTGGTGTTCGGTTTAGGTGAACGGTATGAGATTTTTTTTCTAATAGGTTTTCTGGTGAGCTAACAAATACACGCACGCACGCACGCACGCACGCACGCACATACACATACTCATCCACACACACAAAAAAAATATATATATGTGTATATATATATATATATATATATATATATATATATATATATATATATATGTATATGTATATATATATATATATATATATATATATATATATATATATTAAAAAAAAAAAAAAAAAAGAGCAATGATGATGACATTTCCGAATGAACAATACTGAGCTCTTAAGAAAGAAGAAAAAAAAAAAAAAGAAAAAAAAATATATATATAATATTAGCTTCCATGCTGTTAATTTTATGACTCAATTTAACAAGAAAGTTAATTCTGAGTGATTCTTGTATACTAGCGTAGACCAGCTGAATAATAAAGGCACTTTTAAAAACAACAGGTTTTGTTTCGAATGTCAGCATAAGAACGTTACATCGCGCCAGCTATCCCGCTAACACAGAGCAAACAAACACATTGCCCCCGTGGTCTCTGCTATCTACCTTGTTCGGCCAAGGCCGTGCGACAACATGGACTCTTCCTCTCACTGCCATAAGCTAAGCTAGGCTAAGCTAAGCTAAATGCTGTGGAATGCTAGGCGACGACACTGACTGACAGTCGACTGTTTGCCGATGCAAGGCCCTCGCTGTGATATCAACAGAGTCAACATTACACAATTACAAGCAATGTCAAACACATTCTTATCCACACACGCGCACACACACAGTCACACAGACAATGTTTGCGCTCCAGATCTCCCATCTTCCTCTCTGTCCATGACCCAGGTGTGACAGCGGAACACCCTACTTACCTACCTACCAAACACACACAAACACACACTAGTGGTTGTACAGACGAGTTGACTTAATTAGTTAACAAGGACATTGAGGATGTTGGTTTGTGGATATTGCCGTCACCATCCAAACGAAAAGCACTTCTGACAAAAATATTTTGCCGTTTTTACCAGCCTATATTTATGCTCTTGCATTCTAACATGGATGTTCTGTGTAAATTTGCTGTATGAACTGTTCATTGTAAATGAATTCTATAAAGCATTCCCTCCTACTATGATTTATTTTTAACTATAGTTCTTTACATAACGTCAACAGCAGCTAGTCGACTCAAATTAGTGTTGACTTAAAGAAATTTGAAGTCATCCAACCGCTAACACAAACACGCGCACACACAGCGGGCTGGGTGGCAGCGATGCTAGCCTAGCGGCTGTTAGCATGTTAGCATTTTATCAATTGTCTTTTGACAGAATTGTCAATAACAGGCTGTGATGTAAAATCTTCATCCATCATACATATCACAATCTGTTCTTAGGTCTTAATTAACATAGCAACTGTTCGCAGTAGATTTTTTTTTAAGATATCAATACATTTCACTCCAAGAGAACATGTTGTTTTAATAGCATAAAAGCACAAGCTTCATAGTCTGCACTTGTTTACTTTTACGCAAGTAGAGAAGTTGAATTAGTACTTCTATTTTTGCCACAGTCTTTGTCTGCACACGACTCTCTATTTCTATTTGATTAAGTACAGAGTATGAGTACTTTTGCCACCACTAATTTTGAATACATGTGTTTAGTTTGTAATTGTGTAGTACAGGTACATGATATCCATACAGTATTGTGTCTGAGGAGCCACGTGCATTGAGCGTGTACTTTGCATGTCCTGATGCAATATTTGCCCAACTGTGCACTAACTGCTAATTGTGTTGACTGAGGTTAATTAAGTCATCCATCTTGTTTTTTGGGGGGTGTTCACGGTGAGGTGTGAATCTCCACAAACACGCTCACTTCACTTCATTTGCTCTCAACTTAGCAACCAAACACTGTCGAACAGGGGTTTGCAAACTTTTTTTTTTTTCCCCCTTAGGAGCAATTCAAAATCTCTCAATCAACCTAAATATTCATGACCTGATTAAACATTTATTTGATTGAAATAAAAATGTATTATAGTTGGACAACTGTTTGCGCTCAAGGGCCACAAAAAATTGTTACATGGGCTGGGCCATTAGGAGTAGTTAGATATTTAGTTAGAAGTTTGAGAACCAGTTTGAGAAAAGCCAGATTTCGAAATTTAGAATCCAAATGAGTCAGCGCCATGTAAGCACCTGGTGGTTGACGAGGCATCCGTGGGCCACCTCAGGCTAGCTGTATTGAGAATAGAGAATGCTCGTCCTGTCGAGACCCAGGAGGTCTGTCAAAATGCGGGCCGGACACAATGAGCGCAGCCTGGGGTTGGGCAGGCACTTTTTGCTACTACGTGGCTCTCGGAGGAATTACAAGAGAGGTTAATACACCGGGGATTGGTTGAATTTGAATTTGTGCTGTTAATGTTTATAGGTACTTCCAGGTGTCCGACTACTGCGGATTAAGAGTGGCTCTTCCTTGGTTAGATGACATGGTTTGTTTACAAGTGGGAAGCTCCGTCTTGTGCCACCCGGAAGTACGATGTGAAGTCATGGGAAAGCGTTTATTGTTGTGATCGTGACATGGCCAATTCCCGGAGGGAAAAAGCAATTTTTGACTGAAACTTGTCAAGTGTACTTGCAGAATCTGTCTCTCAAGTTGCCTCCCAGCAGTTGGAGTTATGACCGTCCCTGAACAAAGCGGACCTGAATGGCATCCTGATGCTTTAAGAGGTCCAGATAACTGCCCTTTTATGAGCGACCTTCCATTGTGTGCCGAGCCGGGGTCAGCGGTCCAATGGAGTGCTTTATTGTCCCACGGCCATGTTTACAAGGCCCGGCCGAGTGTTGCGGGGGCCTCCTCCAGTATGTCCGCGCCAGACAATATGAAGTCGGACAAACTGGAGGACGGGCGCTCGGGGACAATGAATCACAGTTAAATGACTGGTTTGTCTTTGGATTTGACGTTTTGAAGCTTAATGGTCCTCATGTTGTGTTGTCTTAGCATAGCGATTATCTAGAGGCCTGCTTGACCTTATGGCTTTGAGATGAAATTCCCATTTTTCATTTATTTTTTTGCCCAAAATCAGGTTTGCAATTGTAAACATTTTGGGGACTGAATTTTCCAGAAAAAAATCAGCTAAGTTATGACTAAGTTTGTGTTTTATTGAGTCATCAAACTTCGCCGCCAAGCTAGGCCTACACAATGAAAAAAACAAGTATTTCTTCATTACCTAATGACGTCCATCCAATACTACAGAAAATCTGTAGTAGCTTGTTTTTGAAGGACCCCTACAAACGGCCATAATGACTTAAAAAATAGTGACTTGGCAAACGGCAGACTTCCTGTGTCTTTTTTGGGCATGTCTTCTTGAGACTTTTTTGTACGTCCATGCATGATTGACATGACTACCAAATGTCATGTTGCTAAGTAAAATTAGCTGTGGGGGCAAAATTTTAGAGAGAGAGAAAATATTCATCACAATTATTTTGGTAATAATTTAAATCACGATTAAGACGATCATTTATTTTGGGGTAAAAACAACATCGTAAAAAAATATTAAGACAATTAATATTCTTTGAAACACTATTATGCAAGTTCCTTTTGGATGAAACTAAATGTATTAAATTAGTTATTTTAAAATTTTATAAAGGTGCAAATGTATAAATTTAAACAACTCCAAAATTTGTATTAGTCATCTTTTTTCCCGATTATGCAAATGTTGTAATTGTGGAGTGTAATTGAATTTCAATTAATTGCACAGCCCTAATATATATACTATATTGTGATTGAGTATTAGGTTTTATGACGTCAGTGTGCTGCCACATACAATACTGAAAACTCAAATGTTTGGCAATTTAGCCTCGTCCATCTGTCTCGTGTACGTAGTTCAAATCGAGCCAAAATGACCCCTGGAAAAGTCCAAATGATCTGATCTGATTGCTCGGCGGAGCCATCGGAATCAATGAAAACTCGCAAAGCGAGAAGGGAATTCTTTGATCCGACCCACCGGTGAACTCTCGGGCGCGAGTGAAGGTGCGGCGAAGGAAGGAGAGAGAGTGGGGAGGGACGGGGAGCGAAGCGGGGGGAGGGCGTGGATTAGCATCTCTCACCCTCTTCTCGGGGCTCATCAGTCCTGTCTGGGCCAAAAAGGGCCAATACCGCAGTGGACAGCTCCTGCTGCTCCAAGTCTGCAACCAGCCTTTGCAGCCCATAAAGGTAAAAGGATGGAGGGGGGTGTAAAATGTGACCCCCACTCCTTGAGGGACCAGCAGAGATAAATGAACCTAGTTTGCAGTCAGTGCAGTCTTCTAATACAGCAAACAATGGGGACCCCTGCCGAGGAAGGGTATAGTCCAAGCAGCCCCTTATCAAAGGCCTGGGAGATGTAGTAGCAAAGGATTTTAATTGTCCATTAAGCATGCATAATACAGGCCGTGCCCCAGCAACGCAATGAGACACCCCGCCGGGACATTATGGCCCGACACTGAAAAACAGCTGATGCCGTCGGAGGGACGCCAGCAGGACACCTTGTAAGCGGCCAGCTGAGAGCCGGGCCCAACGTGGAGGTCAACGCCTGGTCAGGTGAGCCCGGCCAACGCAACAACCTAAGGATGGCCAGTCAATATCACCTTTGAGACTGCCGCGTTTCATTCAAGAATAAATTTAAATTTTCCAGGGAATTTATATGCATTATATACATAATATACTTTTAGAAATACTTATAGGTCAAACTCACACCCTTTTTTATTATCTTTTTTTTTTTTTAATATAAATTCATTGCAAGCAGACCATTTACATGCAAATAATGAAATTTGTGACCTTGCTGACAGGATGGACAATGACAGGGTGGATATTTTTGGCTAATTTAGTATTTAAAGAGCTCATGGTGGACTTTCACTTAGCAAGAAGATTCAGTTAACAAGCTGCGTAGTTTATCATTTGATGTTTCCCTGTGACAGGGTGGACATGTTAAGCAACACCCAACTACACATGTAATATGTTTTGGGTTAAAAAAAAATGAAAGCATAATATAAGTGTAAATATTTACTCGAACTAGCCGACATTTCAGCATCTATTGAAGAAAGACAAAGTGCTGGTAGTAAGGTGGCAGTTACCCCATGACAGTATAGACATGTGTACAATGCTCAATATTACTAGAATGGACAAAGACAGGCTGGATATTTTTGGCTAATGTTAGCATTTAGAGAGCACATGGTGGACCTTCACATAGCAAAATCTTTTTTTTTTAATATATATATATATATAACGGGACAGTTACCCCTTGAAAGTACGGACGTGCAAAATGTTCAATATTATTATAATGGATGATGACAGGGTGGATATTTTTGGCTAATGTTAGTATTTAAAAAGCACAAAATGGACCTTCACCAAGCAACAAGATTCAGTTAACAAGCAGCTGACTGTGTAGTGTATCATTTGATGTTTCACTGTGACAGGGTGGACGTTAGCAACATCCTACTACACGTAAAACGAAAAGAAAAAAAAAGGAAACGTAAGTGTAAACATTTAGTCTGGAACTAGCCACCATTTTAGCATCTATTGGAGAGGTAAAGTTACTGAAAACATCACTGATTTTTTTTTTTTGGGGGGGGGGGGTCATTTGGGATTGATTGTGGGTTGCAATATAATGAGCAAAAAAAAAACAAAGGTTCAAGACTGTTGCATGTCCAAAATTATGGATATAAAAAGTCTTCACACCCCCAAAAGGTTTTTTGTGATATAACAAAACACGAGGTCAAGATAAATCAATTCAAAACTTATTCCACCGTTACCATGACCTTTGCAAATGATCTTTTCGAGAGGGGAAGTAGAAATGAACAACTGAGATAAAGTGGTTGCACAAGTGTGCACACCCTCTTAAACTAAGCATGTGGCCTGGTTCAGAATTAACCAATTACAATCACATGGTAGTCAGCACACACCTGCCATCATTTAAAGTGCCGCTAATTAACCCCAAATAAAGTTCAGCTGTTCAAGTAGGCTTTTCCTGACATGAAATAATGATTAAAAATAATGATTACTGCATTTATTTTCTTTCAATGGAATCTGATTTGAATCATATCATTTGCCTTTGTGTTTTGTTTGAAGTCAAATCGATTCAAATTGAAAATAGAATTTTTGTGGAAAAAAATGTGTGGGATTTTCTTTCCAGGCCATATCGCTCCGCCCAACAACAAGAAAAGAAGGCAAATAGACAACGCAGCGAGTGGTTTATCAAAAGGTAAAAGAGCAAAGCCAAGGCAAACAGTTTGTTTTCCCTCGTGTACGGACACGAGTGGACACAATAGGCCGCTCGCCGCCACTTTTATGGCGGCTGAGTGATGGCGCGGCGGATAAAGCTATCAGCTATGTTGTTATGTCGTATACACGCCAGGTAGACTTTGTCAACACCAATCACTCGCAAGGCAAACACCAGCGTCGGGGTGAAATGGTCACGGCGGTACGGCGACCGCCTTTCCTCGCGACCAAACGCGGAAGTGGCGTCGCGGTGGGGCGGCGCCCCGCCGCCGCCGGCCCCTCCCCGAAACCACCCCGCTGACCCCGGGCCGACCCCGAGCCCGTCATCGGGACGGCCGCCCTTTGTGTCCTCTCGGGCCGGCGCGCTGACTTTGGAGTGGAGATTGCAGGTACAATGCGGATTGTTCTCAGTGTGTTGTCAAAGAGCCGAATGACAATGGCATTTGCTCAGTTCCACTCACTCACGCTCATTGATCACTCGTCTGTCTTTCTTTCGCTCTCTGATCGCATCAACGCATGCGGCCTCGTCAAACAACAGCTCTCGGACCTGCCTACAGCAATTTTAACAATTTCAATATTCTATATATATACTGTACTTTATGGGTTTGCATGTCTCATCTCTCGTTTTTAATTTAAAAAAATATTTTTTTTTTATATAGAATACTGCGGAAACTTGTCACATTATCCTTATAGTTCTTTTTTATTTAGTTTTTGCATCTATGTATACAACTCTTTTTATGACTTTCTTTTAACGTAGTGTGGATAAATAATCTTGTCACATGATCACAAAGTTCAATTATGCGTTTTATTTATTTTGTATTCATGTTTGTAATTTATTGTTATGAGTTTGATGATTCTATTTAATACGACGTACTGCAGACGAATAAACTATCCGTATAGTTCTAATTTTCTTTAGTTGTATTTATTTTCATTCATTTTTATTATTACTTTTTTAATGCATTTATTTATGTATTTATGCTTTCATTTTTTTTATTCAATATATATATAATTTATTATTTATTTTATTCTAGTTGTTTTTTTTATTTACATTACAATTACTTTTAGATACTTAAATAAATAAATAAATTATTCTAACATGCATTTTAATCATGTTTAAATATCTTTATTTTATTATTTTATTTTATTTATTTTATTTTTGAATTATATTAATATTTATTTCTATAATTATTGAATATTAATTAATATTTGTGTTTTTGTCATTCTACTTTAATTGTTATTTAATGTGAGCTCTTGTTACAAATGTTTAATTAGATTTATTTTATCAAATTTACTTCTTTATATTTTTTTTTATTTAATTTATTCATTGGTATTTTGATAATTGCACAATTATTATTTTATAAATGCCGTCAATAATGATATTTATTTTCAAAACTCCTACATTTATTATTTATTGACCTATCCCTGACCTTTTTCTGCGGTGTGTGTCATCAAAGTCCACCTGCCCCAGAGTTGTCCTGGAAACAATGACTTGAATTATCTGACCTACAAATTCTGCCTAGCAACAAGGTGCAGCATGACCTATGAAAAAGGAGCAATTCTACCATATTATTATAATTTCATATTTAATACAGAGTTATGTGTAATAATAACTAAACGTTCTGTTTATTCTAGCCACAGCTGTATGTTTTAAAGGAGGCAGTTAGCAGTAAATGAGTATTTAGCCAATTAGTAAATGACCCATCCATTTTTTTTTTAACTATAATTATCATCTTACTTGGGGGTGAAGCGCTGGTCTGTGGATGGTGCGGCGAGCCGTGGGACAGCAGCGGGTTGATGCTGTGCGTGGTCGGCGTGCTGTAGGCGTCCATGGCCAGCTTTTGCCTGAACGCCTCCTCCTTGCGTCGGTTGGCAAACCAGTTGTACACGCGCACCTCCGTCACCAGGTTGGAGCCCAGGCCCTGAGCTTTGGATGGCGACACGCCCCTCTGGATGCACTCGGCTCTAAGGGAATATCCACATTGATTATGAAGGGTCGAAATATTTGCATCTGTACATATAGTAGACAGCCGGAAAGGGTCACCTATGACCTTGAGAACGAGAGTGGGCTGACTTCATTTAAAAGCAAGCTGCGGTTTGGAAATATGGGGACAGTCCATGATTGCGCAACGTGCTTAATTTGAAGGAGTCCAATCGGGCCTTTTGGGCCTGTAGGACTCCAGAAGCAGCAGACGGGTTCCGGCTGGCCAATCGGAATGCAGCTTTGGCTGTTGCCAAGGCAAAAACTTGAATGTGGATCTACATTCCTACCCTCAACTATGGTCACAAGCTGTGGGTCGTGACTGAAAGAACAATATCCCGGGTAGAAAAAGCCGAAATATCTTTCCTCCGCAGGGTGTCTGGCTAGGGAGACTTTTTTGAGGGTCAACTCCTGACAGACATACAAACTGTATTCTGGGGCTGAATTCCATAAGTGATAAGGGCCCGACCGATTAATCGGCCGATTATTGCCCTTTAAACATCTGCCAAAACAATCGGCCAATTGGGCCAACGTTATGATGGAAGAAAACCGAAATTTCCGACGCTGTGAAAGTACCCTGAATGCAACATTTTGCTTGCGTAACCTTAGCAACTAGGAAGTGTGTAGCGCATGTTATTCTGGTTATTCTGTCGTTTCTCAAGCGTCTTTTAAGCTGTTTAGTGACACCGCAGTTGGAGTTAACTGTAAAACTAAACACACGACAGTAAGAACAACATCCACTGTATATTTAAATACAAAACATGTTTTGTTTTTAAAACATCGCTAGCCTAGCGCTAATGCTAAAAGCGAAGGGTGGATACCCTTCAAATGCTAACCTGGAAGTTAGCATCGACTTCGGGAGTGTTTTTCCTTCAAATAACGAATATTCACACACAAATGCTGTGGGAACACATATCCACAGGTAAAATAACACTAGGCAAAGGCACAAATTATTTCCAATGTGTGAAAAACTAGTTATTTTAATAGATTTCAATTGTAACTTTCTTCTGTGCTCACTTTAAGTGTGTACACCATTGATGTATGGCACCACACTGCCCCCGAGAGGCCAAAACGCACAGTAACAGTCGGTATTTGTTCTTACTGTTTTTTCAGTTGCTATTATATGATTATATTATATTCTTATTTCACATTCTTATTTTTTATTTTATTTATTTATTATTTTTTCCTTTCAAGTTATATTTAAAGTTGATATTTCAATGATTCAAATTTTTTTTCTTCCTCAGAATTCAAAGGATTTTTTTTTTGTCTTAACACACATTTCAACATGTCATGGCACAAAGTAAATCTCCGAGGTCCCAGGTTAGCCCAGTAAGTCCCAAGACTTGTGAAAATAACACAAGATAATAATATATAAAAGAAAAGGTTAATGCGTAGAATTAAAACGAAAATGTATGACTTGTCATTCAAAGGAGAGTAAATCATAGCGAAAGTTAGGAATAGGGCGGAGGGGATAATTTTATGCATTATACATATTTTTTGAAAAATCTATTTTTTTTTTTCTGATAAAAACCAGTATCGGTAGCCGCCTCAAAAAATGCATATCGCTGGTACCAACCTGTTGCATTCCTCTACCAGCGCCTCCCGCTCCTCCTTGCTGGGGTTCTTCTGCCTCTCGTAGGCCTGGTAGAGAATCTGTTGCGAGGCGGGCCCCCATTTGAAACGATTACGTCTCATTTTCTTGGAGGAAGGCTCGCCGCCGACCTCGTCGCCGCCGGGCTGACCCATGCTTTGCCCGGACGGGTTGAACTCTGGGAAAAAGAAGACCGGATCCTGATTGCCTTTGTCTGTCATATTGCTGCCAGAACATTGAACAGCCTGGTTGAACTCTGCGGAAATAAGCAGAAGCACACGCGCGCTCGTTATGACGGCTGGGATGGCTTTGCGCAATGTTTGCTAAGACACTCAAGGAACACTCCAAGACAATCCAATAACATGACAACAACACACTGGAGCAGGGCTGGTTAACCTTTGACGTATAACAGCATTGGGTGCTATTAAGGGGCGTGCCATTGAGCCACATTTTGCACGTTAGCAGTTAGCAGTTAGCAGTTAGCAGTGAGCCACTTCCTGTTTCATGGAGGACAGCCAAGAGGGTGCATGTCATAAAGGAAATAATCCAGATTCTCGCTAAATGTTATAGAAATGTTGTATACAGTATTGCAGTATAGGTCAATTGTATTGCATATTTGCTCTAAAAGTAACTCAATTATAGATTTTTTTTTAATTTACCAATTCACTTTATGGGTCAATTTGACCCAACTTTCGGGGTTGTTTTATACAAAATGACCCCATTTTTTTGACCCAAGTAAAGGATCTGACCAATATTTATAAGTTGTTTTCTACTAAAAGACCCATTTTCTTGACTCAAAGTTGGGTCAAATTGACCCAAGTAGAGGATCGGTCCATTGTTGACCCATAGTTGGGTTATTTTTGACCAAACAGTTTAGAGTGGTCTGCTGAGAAAACACCAAAGGCAAATAGTGGCCCAAGAGGTTTGCACACTATAGAAATAAAACAAACAGTAAAGAAATAGAAATATATTAAATAAATATATGCATTATTAATTAGATTACTTTTTTAAGTGGAAATATTTTTTATGAAATCAAATATATTATTAGTACTAAAACTAAAAAGAAAATAATTCATAATAATGCAAATAAAAAAATACACATGTACATTAAAATAAATTTTTTTAACAAAAAATAAGATTATAAGCAATTATATAATTATTGATTGAAATATCATAACTAATCCATTTTAGTAGTGTTAAATATTTTTAAACAATATAATAGCAGTAATAATAAGAATACAATTAATAAAATGAATACAACTATAATAAATACACTTCTAAGAAATAAGATAATTTTATAAGATTGTAAGATTTTTTTTAATAATGAGAAAATTATCTATTAATATTGAAAATATTTGTGTTATAAATAAATATGAACAAACTAATAATAACAAACATTTAATTGAATTCAAGATAATTAAAAATTATCAAATTAAAAATAAATACAAGAAGTAAATAATGATAAAATCAATTTAAAATATTATTCTAATAGCATAACGGAGAAGATGATCAAAATTGAGTTTCTAGAGGAAGTAAAAGTCGCAACATGGTTTATAGATAATAATAATAATATATATATATATATATGTTAAAATTGACAATAAAATAATACAATTTATATTCATAACAAATAATAGTAAATCTATGGAATATATAATAACTGTGACTGTGTGACTGTGCGAATGAAGTTTATTTATTTATTTGCATTTTACTCAATCCATTTGTCTGGTGACTTACGTCTGAGGATCTCCCGCTGCTTGCGCACGTACCAGGTGTAGAGTGCAGCGCGCTTCTGGGTCTTCATGGGCGTGCCCTTGTTGAGGTGCTGCGACAGGTGCGACTGGTTGAGGCCCGTGATGTCCACCACCTCCCTCTGCGGGATGTTGTGCTGCTGCATGTAACCTTTGATCATGCGGGCGGCCCGCCATGGATCCTCCCTACACACAAAAAAACACGTTCAGCTCAACGACAGCAACAACATGAAAACGACACACTCATTTTTTGGCTCGTATGGGGACCGCTGGTGGGACGTGGGCGCCCTCTAGTGGTACGCAAATGAATCACTGTTCAAGTACAGTTTAGTTGTTTTTAATAGTAGGGGTTGACCATACGGATTTTTTTTTTAGGCCAAGGCAGACTGGCAGAATAAAATTCCGATATTCCGATTAATTGGCCGATAACTTCTCTGTTGGTTCCTCATTGAATTACAGCAACATTTAATACATATAGAAAATATTTTGTCCTTTAATATTCCTTTAACTTTCCAACCAATTTTGGGGGGTGGGTGATGTTTGAATGTCATTATATTTGTCTTATGAAAAAAATAAATCACAGGGTTTCCCCCAGTGTTTTAAAAACCTGGCGGCGCCATGCTAAGTTAAGCAACCCTCCATTAATGAATAGTAGTTGCTTTAGGCCTATTACACTGCTGTATTTTAATGTTGGTCGTTATAGTGGCACTTTGAGAGCCAACTCTTAAGGTAGGTGGAACTTGCTCAAAAAAGTTTGACAACCAATGATCTAAAAGACACCCACACACACAAAAACGCACGTTTGACTCCAACAAATCAGAGAAACATTGATTTCTCCACAGCTGTTTATCATAATACACTTTTGGTATCCATAGTTTTTATTACTAAGATCACAACAACGTCCCCGTGACCTGTTTGGAGGAGCTATATAACAAAACAAAAAAAATGAGGCCACTCTATCACTGCAGCGTGAACAAGCTGCTGTAAATATTTTCAAAAGGTGCGTTCAAGTGCTGCATGGAAAACTTTGGACTTTACAGAGTAGCATCAGATTGAAAAACACCTGAAATTTCCCATAAAACGCCATTAAGAATCTGCGTTGAGAATGTCAAGAAAATGCATCACTTTGACTAATCGTCGTTACAAATATGTAATACAGTAAGTATAATCACGATAGAGTTTGAAATGGACTTTTCAATACAGGGTGTCAGCCATTTTGTGAACGGGCAATGCCCAACATAAAACATTTCAATAAAGACAATGAGTCATGTAATTAAAACAATTAAATTAATTGGACAAAATATACATTACGTCACTTGTCTGACACTTTTTCATCAGTTATTAACGGAGAAAAAACAACACGCACGCGTGTGTGTTTGTTTTGAGAATGTGGAGGCCCGCATGTGGAAGTGTGAGAGATGTTACTTTATAACTTTTTTTTTTTTTTGACAATGAATAACCTGATGTCCATTGAAGCCTAATCGCGACACTGTGTATCTTCCAGTTGATGATTTATAGAATAAAATTAATAAGAAGTCCCCGGCTCACTCGCTGGCTCCACGTGGTTTGGAGTTGCTGCTGCTCGGATTATTTTCTCTTTCGGCTCCATACACTCGAGGGGAATTCAATTTACTCCTGTGGGTTATTTTTAAATAAATATATATATAACTATTATTAATCTTTTTAATGGGCTAATATCGTTACTGTTCACCTTTTTGTAACATTTCTCCGTGGCTATCATTTCGTGGTGGTAAGTAAGGCCTGTACGTCATTATTATTTCCTCATTTTCCATTCAACTTGTTTCATTATCATTGAGAGGTAGAAAGCTGAAATTATTATCATTTTAATGTTATTATTAATCGTAGTATAGTAGCAGTTGTACTTCGTGTACAGTAGTATTCATATTTTTTTCGTAACATTTTCCATTTTGTGATCCTTGCTAGGTAGAAAGTATATATTAGTCTTTTTTTTTGTAGCAATAATAGCAGTATATATATGTAGAGTTTTTGATTCACACTTTTTCTTAACTTCTTTTTTTTATCATTTTGAGGTGAAAAGTACAAATTATTCTCATTTTATTAGATGTTGTAGTACAAGTACTAGTATTAGTAATAACAAGCAGTAGTGGTAGCAGTAGTATTAATAACAGTAGCAGTCGTGGACTTTTTTCTAATATCGTAAATTATTCTTCCACTAGTAGGCTACTAACAGCAGCAGCAACAGCAGTAGGCCTGGAAGTAGCATGAGGCCGTATTATTTTCTAACTCTTCAACTTCTTTTTTTTACCCTAGTGAGGTGGAAAGTAGAAAATATTCTTATTAGTAGTCGTAGTAGCTACAGTACTAGTGATACTAGTTGTTTTAAGACTAAATGCCATTTACTGTATAGGCCTACTGTAGTTTTTTTTTTTTTACCCCAACACTGTCTTCAACTTCCCTTTTGTTATGCTTATTATTATTATTATTATCATCATCAGTATTCGTATTAATTAGCAAGTTAGTCGATGTATATAGGACTTTTACTTTTTTTTTTTTTTAAGTCCCTTAGATTTCCTTTATGTTGTCATTACGAGGGGGAAATATTTTACTACTGTTATAATTATTAAAAATGATTATTATTGACCTAATAAATAATAATTTGTACTAAATAAAACATGTCATAAGCATGCCGAAGCTTTCAAAGTGTGAGGAGTACTCGTGACCTAGATAATCTCGTCACTTCTTGAATCAAAATCCAAGTCAAATTGTGCGGCATTGCTTGGAGGCACTTTCACCAATTTTTGCTATTCATTAAAAAAGTAACTAATAATATAATGATGTGAAGTGTACGGAAGGTGTTGATTGTTGCCGAGTGACTCACGCCAACATGCGCTCGACCTCGGCGCGCTGCTCGGCGGCCTCCTCGGTGTTGAGCGACTGGAGCTCCTTGAGGATGGGCGGCGTGTCGTAGTCGTCGCCGTCTTCCGAGCACTCGTCGCCGGACAGCTTGGTGGCCGCCTTCCCGTGGCCGTTGGTCAGCGTGTGGAACACCGGCTTGGCGTCGCACGGCTCGCCGTTCGGGTTGCTTTTGTGGCGGGGAGACGGCGTGGGCTGCAGCCTCTCCAGCTTCACCCCGAAGGTGGCCGCCGGGTTGGGGTCCATGTCGTCCAGCGCCTGGATCAGGATCTCCCTGGTGAGCCCAGAGTCCAGCAGGGCGCTCAGGAGCTCCTGCTGCAGGGACGTCAGCTTGGACACCATGTTGGAGAACATCAAAAAAATAAAAAAAAATAAAAAAAGAATGAAAGAAAAAAAGAGGTGTGTAAGTTCCGTTCGGGCTCTCCTGTCCGCCTGACACCTGTTGGAAGGCGAGGAGGATGGATCTACTTTGCCATGATGCTGCCGTCTGGCTCGAGGGATATAAAATATGCTAATGAGTGGGCCGGCTGATGGTCCATATGTAAATGGGCAGCAGAAGAAGGAAAAGAAGAAGACGGCGGAGAAGGTTTGAGTAAAAGAAGAAAACGAAGAAAAAGGAGGAGGTGGTAGGCCTCTACGGGCCCGAGGTGTTTACACTGCGAAGCTGCTGCAGCTTTTATTGGTTCCGCTTATCAGAGCGACTTTGCTGGACTTTGGACGGCTTATTGTGAGCCATAAAACGAGAGAGCACAGCGACACATTTTGCCACTAAGGCTCCGTGAGGACTGCAGGGAGCTTCTCGGCATCATCTGAAGAGCACGACGTCTACTCCTGCTATCAAATTAGGCCTCGTGGTGCTCATGTTCAAGTCTGGAAATTTTACAAATGAAGGATGTGTGTATGGGGGTATATTTGTGTGTAGCATCAAGTAAATGGTATTGCATTACACTTTTGCCATTCTTTCATTTAAATGTCACTTTTATTTTTTAATTTAATTTTTTGAATGTTCAATCATCAAATATCACATTGCCTTTTTCCAAGTCGCATTATTATTATTTTTTACGATTAAAACAGTTTAATTAAAAGATTTCTCATATATTCTTTTTTTTTTTTAAACGTATGTGTGGCAGGGTTGAACACCTAAGTGCAGGGAAGCCAGGAGGTGATGCAGGTGTGCTCTCTAAGTATTTAAGCATAAAAACTTAAAGAAAACAAGGTACTTTGGAATCATTAAAAAAAAAAAAAAAGCTAAATTCCCAATCACAGAAAACTTACTAAAACATGGACACAGACCTAACATGAACTACCAAAGCAGTGATTCAAAAGACTGACAAGCGGTTAACTAAATACAAACAAACTAGACAACAAGGTGCTGACGAGAACGAGACAGACATGAAACAAACCACACACACACAAAAAAACAGTAACATGAAACAAAATTAAACAAAAAAAGGTTTCAAATTGTGTGTGTGCATATTTCTGCATAAAAGTTTTACCATTTAAAAAAGTTCCTCTGACTGTTTTGAGATTCCCCCATGACCCTTAGGGTCACGTTTTGGCGGGAATCTGTGCAAATGTGGTGGGAACACATACAGATCACACCCCCTTAATGCCGACAAATTTCATAGCATTTGTAAATGTTTATTTTGTGTATTTTGGGTACCCTCAGGAAAAGTCAACACATTTCCAGGTGACGAAATAACATATATAATTATTATTTTTTTAATTGCTATCAAATGTCTAAGCAGGTCATACCTGGATCTATAAAATGCAAGCAAACACGTATTTATCTTGCCGTTTCCACCGGCTATACTTGTATTCCTCTATTTTTGTTTGCATGACAAACAAACAGGAACAGAAGCTCCCTCCCACGACTGCGGGTTAAATAAGCACCTGCTGGATGTAGTATCAATACGGTTGATCATTACTAATACTGCGTGCAGTTGTGAATTATCTGCTAAATTAGCCACCTTACACGTAAACACAAGGCCATGATGAGATGGTGACTGAAAAAATGCAATTTTATTGTCCTGCACCTTCAAAGACCCGATGGCGTGTTCTCTTATCTGCTCCTATTGTTGTTATTGTGATATAAAATTGCAGGCGCACACCTGAGCTGCCCTTCTCTCCGCTGTAAAAAAAAGAAAAGAAAAAAAGTCAACCCTTGCTTACTTTTGTATTTTGCATTGCATGTTAACATTAAGCTAGCAGCCGTTTACAAATATGGTTTGGTTTAGGGATGGGGGGGGGCGACTTTAAAAATAGGTAGACTAAAAATGTCTGCATCAAAGCTCCGCCGCAACCATGTTTGTGCCGCCGTCCATGTTTCTACACGGACTTTTTTTGCAGATGCACGCAGTGAACGGGAAGTTATTGAGCTCATTGTAGCTAACGGAGCTCCACTTGTGTTTTCTCATGGACTATTCGTGAAGCATCGTCTGTAAGAGACTTTTAAGACACTATTACATTAATGTAGATATAATGATGTAGGCCTATGTGTGAACTAAATGGTAGTTAGCGTTTGTTTACCTTTAATGGTCATCGCTAGTGCGCTGATGCTAATTGCAATTGCTAACAGTTTAGCATACGCTCATTTTGTTTGTGTTTAATATACACTCATTTCAACTCATCCAACAAATTAAAAAACAATTATTCGATAATGATGACGTAATGATTAGTTCGGGTTTGGGATAGTTAAGGGTGTTAGGGTAAGGACTACCCCAAAAAACAGTTGGGTTAGGGTTAGTTAGTCTTAGGGTTAGGTAAGACAGATTAGTCAAGGTAAAAATCTGTTCAGATAGAGTTATGATTAGTAAAGTAAAAGTAAAGTTATGGTCAGTTTGATTTTTTTTTTTGTAAAAGCAGAATTTTTGATACATTTTGAGAGAATTTGTTTTTTAAGCATGATTCAGAGGCCAGGAGGTCAGCCAGAAGAAAGCCAACACACACACACACACACCTGTCTGGATGACACACCACACACAAACGCAGTGACACTTTCTCAAGTCTCCATGATGTAAAAATCCATCAACCATTAACAGCAAATAATAACAAAAGTCTGGGAAAAGTTGATCCAGTACTCGGAGGAGCATCCCGCCCTGTTGTGAAAGCGACCTGCGCACTGGAGCGAGCCTCAGAACATCCACTGCTCACCACACGTGTCCTCTGTTTACGTAAACTTCACTTTATTATTTTTGGACAAGACAATTGACATTTTAAAATGTGTTGTCATATTCAATATGGCAAAACTTGCTTCAGTTGCTCATAATGATTTTGTTTCTTCTGTAGTTCAGCTAGAGAACCCAGTTTGTTGTTGCAACAAGAAATTTGGCATGTCTACAATAAGTAGACCCACAAAAAAGTCAAGAAGCTATTCCTGAAAAGACCGAGCAAGTCTACCAGTTTAGTTTGAAGCGCCCGTTTTAGGGTAATTTTGGCTTTTTGGAAGGTTATTTCAATTATTTTTAAGTTTTTGGAAAATTCAGCTCCAAAATTCAGTTTCACTGATTTATATAAAATTTGGTAGAAATGTCTACCATGAGTATACCCACAAAATAAGTCTCCAGAGGTCATGTCTGAAAAGACATGGGAAGTCTTCCAGTTTGTCTTGAAGCGGCCATTTTAGGGTCAGTTTGGCTATTTGTATTTCTATTTCAATTCTTTAGAAAATTCAGCCCCGAAATTTTGTTCCACTGATCTATATGAAATTTGCTAAACATGTCTTTCATGAGTAGACCCACAAAAAAAGTCTAAAGTAGGCACGCCTGAAAAGACACAGGAAGTCAGCTATATTGGTTTGAAAATGGCTCAATTCCTAAGGTTCTTCATTGATAAGCTTTCCATCTGGGTCACATGACATGGATTTAAAAAAAAATGATACACACATTAAAAAAGAAAAGAAAAAAAAACGAAAGACAAATCAGACCCTGGAAGCCATTTTGACTTGCCTGAAGACACACTGGATGTCTGCCATTTTGTTTTGAATCAGCCATTTTCAGGTGAATTTGTCTAAGGAAGTTGCCCAAATGGACATTATTGGTCATATTTAAGGCAAGCAGGTGCCAGGGACACGTCCCAGGAGCTCCAATGACCTCTTGCAACCTTTTTGGTCCGTCCGTGGCTTGCAAGCCGCGTGGGTGCACGGAGCGGAACATTGGGGGCGTTAGCGAGCTCCAAAGGGCAAGGGCTACATTGCGTGTGCGTGAGATTCAGGAAGCAGCAGCCATGTAACGTTCCGCACAGTGAGTCGGACCTTAGCCTCAACCTGAACTCTCTGAATCAGACAACACCTCTCGCTTCCACTATGCCCCCCCCCCCCCCCCCACACCTGATCACTTCCTTTGTGATTGATAAATCCTCCGTTTGAGCAATTCATGGAATTAAAATGTATGAATATTTCCATGTTTTTTTAAGTATACATTTGGATTTTCATGCAGATTTATTTTCATTATTAGTCTTTTTTCTATTAATTTATAAGTGTGGATTTATCTATTTAATTATTAAATGTGCAATTATTGTGCAATTTTAAAATAAGTGATGTATTTAATTGTTCAGTATATATTTTTAATATTGTCATCGATGTCTGAAAAAAAAAACTTTACTGGCATTGATCATGGAAATGGTTGCACGTATCACTTTTTTCTCCTTTAGTCATCCAACTTGAACTTTTTTTTTTTTTTGCTTTCTTGCCTCCAGGAAGCAAAGAAAGTTTCTGCAAATGCTCTTTGTGTTTCGATAGCTTTTGTCCACTCACTCAGGCACACAACAGGGAGTGGCAGCCAGGGAACAGATTCCTGCGAGGAGAGAACGCCTCGTAAAAGTCTAAGATAAGACCCAGTCGTCGTTGTCAAGATCGCACAAAAACCCAATTAATCATGCAAATCACGCGGCGGCCATCTTGTTATGTGCCATAAAGCGCTGTGATTGCATCACGGCCTTCCCACACTGGCAGCAACTTTGATCCCAGACAAGCTCAATGAGATTTAATCATCAGGTCGCCTACAACAATCATGGGAGATTATCCCATGGGCGTGGGAAATGATCCAATTTCACTTTTTTCATTATTACATTTCCAAGAAAAATTATTTATTTACTCCAAATAATGCATCTCTGTTCATCTATTTATGCCAGTGAAAGCAGAGCAATTAAAGGCCCTTCACAAAATAGCAGAAGGAACAATTGGATAAAAAATTAAATAAAAATCAGCTTCAAAAGCCAGTTTGACTTTGCAAAATGAAATTTGGTATCTATGTATACTGTATATCATAAGTAGACCCACAAAAATGTCACAAGAATCTGAAAAGACACCCCACCCCACAAAAAATTGCTTTGAAACTGCCATTTTAGGCTAATTTACAGAGGTTCTCCAAAGACAAACTTGGTTTCATCATCGCCTGGAATTAAAAAAAAAAAAATTCAGTTGTGTTTAGGAGCATGAAATGTGGTAGGAATGACTAGACTTATAAATAAATAAAAATCTCAAGAAAAGCTGTGCCTGAGAAGGCACAGGAAGTCTGCCATTTTGATTATAGCCACTTTGGCTCCTTCAAAGTCATCATCCTCCCAAAAGCCAGTTTCACTGAGCAACATGAAATTTGGTAGGCTTAAACAGAACCACAAAAAAAGTCAGCCATTTTGGGCTCATCTCCAGGGTTTCTAACAATCTGACAAGTTCGGTTGGCCCCAGGAATAAAAAAAGAAAAGAAAAAAAAGTCTGCCCCTGAAGCCAGTTTGACTTAGCAACATGAAAATTGGTAAGCATGTCCATCATAAAGTAGACCTACAAAAAAAAAATCGGAAAACACACAGCAAGTCTGCCATTTTTGACTGATTTTACAGTAGGATCATTTTGGCCATTTCTAATTTCATTCAAATATGAATGTGTTCACAAGAGGCTTTTTTTTCTGGAGGAAAGTGATGGAGGAGGTCGGCATCCAAGTGCTCCTCCCGATTCCTAAACATGACCTGTCAGTGATCTTTGGCTACGCTGAGCCCTGAGGCGACCGATCTTGTGGGCCGCGGCGTGTGCGCTCTGTCAACACAGCAAAGTAAGTGTGTGTGTGTGTGTGTGTGTGTGTGTGTGTGTGTGTGTGTGTGTGTGTGTGTGTGTGTGTGTGTGTGGGTGTGTGTGTGGGTGTGTGTGCGCAGATTGGAATCAGGCCCAAGACTTGAAAGTCGCTTAGATGTATTTGCTCTGTACAAAGTTTGTGTGTGTGGTCAAGGTTTGAGCATTTCCTGCCCTTTTCTTTTCTTAAATCGAGTCACATCGCATCAGCTTTGAACTTTCTGAGTCATAATGCTGAACAATATATCACAAGAGCATACATGCATAATGATTGCTCACATTCTGCCAACTAAATTGCCTTTTGGGGGGCTTTGACACCACCTCAACCCACTAAGCATAGCCCATTTTTTAGGTACGGTACTCCTGGAAATTGCCAAAATAACCTTAAAATGGCCGTTTCAAATCAAAATGGCAGGCTTCCTGTTTTTGGGCATGGCTTCTTACGACCATGCCCGAATTTCATGTTGCTTAGTTAAACTCGTTTCAAAGACTGAATTTGTCAAGTTTGGTAATGAAACAAAATCTCAAGGACAAGGAGATGGCAGACTTCCTGTCTATTCAGGTATGGCTGCGTAAGTCTTTTTTTGTCAGTCTACTCATGATAGACACATTTCATATTGATGATGATGTCCATGCTTTCTATTTCCTTTAATGGGAAAGTTGCAACCTGCCAACATGGCCGCCATGTAGGCATAACCCAGAACACGCTGATCAGATTCTGCCTGTTGATTGCGCCATAGTGCTTGTTAACAACAGCGGACAATTCTGGAACTAACAGACTTATTTTTTTACAACTGCTGTACAAATTGCCATTTATCGTGGACTGGACACTATTTTTTGTCTGTTAAATTGACAGCCTCACTGGGACCCCCCCCCCCCCCCCAAACTCCGTTACTCTCTCCTGCGTGCTGGCCGCTGGTCAATATTGACTCAGGGATGGAAGCGAGAAGCACTTTGTCACGCTTCCATGTTGCTGCTTTGGTTTCACCGTGACTAGACGCACTGCTAAGGCGGGACACGACATTAGGTACACCTGCACTCATGCCCTTGAAACAAAACTGGCTCGCACTGAACAATTGAGCCACTGAGAATTTGAGTGGGATAAATCCATTTTTGTCATTTAGATTTGAAGTATGTCTTTTATTCATTTTGGTACTTAACATAAATAAAATGAAAACAAAGAAATGGATTTAGCCCATTCCAGTTGTTGGTGGCTCAATTTTATTCAAGCTTGCTTGTAGTAAAGAAAATGCAAGCACCATAAGAATGAATTCAATTTTAAATAAAATGATCCCCCCCAAAAAATTTATGTTGAAAAGATAAATAGAAAAGTATAAAACAAAAATAAATAAAATATGTTATTTATGTTTTCAAATTTTACAGGATATATTTTTCAAGAAATAAAAAATGTGAGCCAAAAATAAAAAATCTGTGCAACCTAACAGGGACAGGTCATTATTCACATTAATGTGAATATGATTATTTAATTTTTTTTAAAACTATACATTAAATTCTGACTTTTAATTTGATTACTAACATTTTTTTTTACTATTATTGTTGTAACTATTTTTCTGTTGATAATATTTAAGTAGTGTTCAAAGTGAAGTGTATTTGCAATAATCCTGGTATTTTGTCATACAAGTCCTAAAAGATTCCTGAGTTTGTTGTGGATAATTATTAATGTGGTTCCTCTTTTTTGTATATATTTTAAAGTGTTTTATTCCCCCGTAATTTATAATATAACTTCTGTAATTTTGTGTTACATCTGTGATTTTCAACTAGTTAAATAAAATAAAAAAATAAAAAAATAAAAATTTAAAATTAAAAAAAGAAAAAAAATATATATATATATATATATATGATGCAAGTAGCTGCACATTCAAATGTGTTGCTAGGTTATCCATGAGTGAGGTTTGAGATTTGCATGCAGCCGGTGAAACTGTCATGAGCTCAAACTTTGCATAGTTTTATGCTAGTGGACTACAGTACAGAAACGGTGCAGTACAATACAGTCCTCTTTTGTTATGAACAAAGAAGCTTTTTGGATGGTTCTGTGGCTGAACTCACTGCTGCCCCCTAGTGCACCATAGGGAACAAACACTTGCACGATCCAATGACGTCAAATTACTGTATTTTCTAGGATGCACCCGTCATTATTATTATTACTATTATTTGTTGGAATTTCTGTCATTATTCATTAATTTCTTACACATTTTGATTGTTTAATAGTGTAATTTATATTTATTTATTATTTTTGTTTACTGGTTTGTTTATGTATTTTCAAAGATTTACAATCATTATTCATTTGACTTTTTTTACATTTATTTTTACATTTTAAATGAAACAATTTGTTAGGAATACATAATTGAATATTTAAAAATTTTAATGAATTATTACAGAATTTATATGAGATAAAAATAAATGTAAAAAAATAAAAACAGATACATTTTGCATTTAAAACAAACTGTATATATTTTCCATGCACATTAGAACTTTAAAACCCAAATGTGGCCCTACAGTACAAAAGTTTGCAGACTTTAATATTTCATAATATTAAGAAAAATACAGAAAATTCAAAGTCAAATGTTGTCATATAGATTTTCAATGGCCTTTAGCATGCAATGTTTGTCCAGAACATTCCATCCGTGGCGGGCTGCTAGCGTGGTCCTAACGTGGCGCTAACGGCGTGCGTGCGTGCTGCCGCATTAATGAGCCGCGCCGTGAACCCAGCGTTAAGCGGCCGAGGAAGCCGAGCAGGTAATGACTTTTCTCACAAAGAAAAACACGAGCACGAGATGCACGGGGAAGGAAAGGAGGGAGCGGGAAGCTCCAAATAATCCGACTGTCACAGGTGAATGGTAAAAGGAAAATGTAGCAGCGTCAAGATTTTCATCCTAGCAACAGAAAAGTCCATTAACTAGCCAGTCCTGCAATAATCACGTTAACTAAGTCTGAATTTCCATCCCGTCTATTTTTTTAATCAGTTTATCTGATGAATGTAAATTGTAGCCGTCGAGAACTATAGTGAGTCAAGTTTTATGGTTGCAGTAAAATCCGGAGGATTTTTATGTTGGTGATCTCAATTGCTTTTTCTCAACACTTATTTTCATACAAATTGGGATTTTCCTCAGATTTGGGCATTTCGAACTTGGATCACATTGGATATTCATACCGGACTATATTGCTTGCACTTTCATCATGTTCAATTTCATAGATTGGATACTACTGTAGGCTGACTGAAAGAAAAGAAACATACAAGGATTAGACTTCAAAAGTTGGGTATAATATCACATGAATGATGATTCATAACATTTAGGTACACTGATGTGCACAGAAGGTAACCCATGACTTACTTTCTGAGTCATTGAAGATCACTTTCTGGGTTGTTGGCCCGGTGTTGCACTGATAAAAAAATGTTGAGACCAATAAAGGACTGCCCCCTATATGTCAACAATGGAAATAAACTTCGATTTAGACCAGTATTCATTTGGAAACGTCTTCTTTTCTCTGCATGCAAATTAAAAATGACAAACAGGGAGCCGGCCCACTCTAGTTCTCTGGCTCGAATTTGATTTTATTTAGCAACACCTTTTTTTTTACGCAAAATAAATTTGAATTATCATTACTAAGCTACTGTTTTTTCCTAAAATTATTATTGTGTTATGCTTACCTTTAGCTTCTTCTTTTACTCTGTGTGTGTGTGTGTGGGGGGGGGGGGGGGGGCGTGTGTGTGTGTGCGTGCGTGTGTAACAAAGCAATCACTGGCATATTTCTAGGCCTCACTTAAATTTACGAGCAAAGCGTCTCTTTTTATTTTGGCCCATAAAATATCCAATAAGCAGAAAAATGTGACGGTAGCCGCGTCGACCTTTAATGTGTGGAGATTATGCTTTCTGTCAGCCATTGGTGCGACAAGACGCAGTAGCAGGTTATCTCAAGTAGCAGCCTAGCCTCGTTTTTTTATTTTTTTTATTTTATTTCCGTCTTTCTTGTTCGGTGTTGACGGTTAATATTTAACCTGACCATGGAGGAATCAGCACATTTACTCCTCGTCATACGCAGATCGATGTGGGCCATCTAAGCGCTGTCATTGTCAATATTCAAAGCTAAAAAAAAAAAAAGTGAGATTGTAGATCATAAAGATATACATCCGCTCAAATGTGCCAAAGGTTGTTTTTTTGTTTCGTTTTTTTGCACTGATTAGATTTTGAACGTTCTTTCCGACTACTCACTTCTCTATATATAATTTGTTCACTATTAACTACTTTACATATTCAATTTAGTACAGTAGTAGTTTGAAATGTAAATTTAAACCAAAATGGCCCAAACCTTCATTAGATTGATAAATGTTATCATTTTGACATGGAATATAATCCTCTTGAATCAACTTTTTTTTGTGCGCGTTTATTCAAGTTAGTTACAGAATGATTTAGATTCTGGCCCGGCGCCACCTAATGTGCAAACCGCAGTTATCTATTATTTCATGAGTGAAGACAAATGGCCTCACACTCACTGGACCGCAACGTCTGTCCTGTCCCGGTGCGGCGTCTTAAGCGTCGTCCGCTCACGTTCACTGTCTAATCTCTCCAATCCAGTCGAGTGTCTGTTACTCTTTAAACGGACAATTGGCGACACTCACCGGCATCGGCGGCTGCTCAAAGTTCAGGTTTTTTTCGGGATGTGTAGATGATGAAGGTGATGATGGACGTGAAGGGCAAACTGCAGGCGACGAGTGGGCGAGGAAGATGAGCGGTTCAAGTGTGAGGGATGACACCTGACACGCCAACAAAATGATCTGTTGACAAGTTTTTGGTGATTTGGGGGTTTGAAAGTCTAAAAAGAGCACAGAGTTATATAAGTGACAAAAAAGTGTAACATATTTACACCACAAAAAAAGCCTAACAAAACACAGATGTTTCATCTGTGTTTTGTTAGGCTTTTGTGTGCTTTTAGTGTTCACTAAAAGCACAACAAAATTAACACAATCTGGGTCAAAAATGTACCGATCCACTACTTGGATAAATTTGATCAAACTTTCTGGGTTGTTTTGTACAAAGCAACCTAATTGTTGGGGTTGTTTAAATATATATGTGACATGCTGATTAATATTACATTTTTGGAATACGATTTATGAAGCAAAATCCAGCAGTTTTTATCCATCTTAGGGGGCGGCCGTTTTGCCACTTGCAAGATGAAGATGAAGAAGATGGCATCACAGTTGCTCAGGGCTCATGCAACAACCAATAAGAGCTCACCTGTTTCCTGAAGCTGTGCTGTGATTGGTTGTTACCTGAGACCTGAGCAACATTGATGTCATTTTCAGCAAGTGGCAAGCAGGTGGCAAAATGGCCGCCCCCTGAGATGGATAAAAATGGCTGGATTTTGCTGCTTAACTCATATTCCACTAACGCAATATTAACCAAAATACCATATTTAGACTATTGGGGCTACATTGAACCTAGTATTGTCCCCCAAAAAATGGGTTGACTTCCCCTTTAAAAAATTACCCAAACTTTTGGGTTGTTTTAACAAAATTACCCAATTTTTTAGGTTGTTTAGCACTAAATGACAAAAAAAAATTTGGGAGGTGTTTCAAACAAAATAACTAATTTTTTTTGTTATGTGAAAATTCAAAACAACCCAATTTTGGGGTTGTTCTGCACTGAACAACCCAATTTTAGGGAACTGATTTATACAAAATGACACAATTGTTTGGGTTGTTTTAAACAAAATGACCCTCTTTCTTATGGGTTGCTAGTTCAAAACAACAAGTTGGGTCAAATTGTGTTATTTTTGACCCAATTGTTGAGTGAAACAAACGGTAACTTGCTACACAAAAGCCTGAAAAACGAGCGCAGATTGAAAACTTGCCAAAGCGTGACAACAGTCTGCCACACAAAAACCTGAAATGATGAACAAAGTGAGAGCGTGGGAGCAGGAATAGATCACACCGCAAGAACGAGGCGCTCTACAGCCGCCACACCAGCGTTACACAGGTTGTAACGTTGAGATTTAAAATAAATTTAAGAACAATTTGTCACTCTTCCGCCTTATTCAGTCACAAACGTAGTGCCCGGGACATGTCTACTTCCTGAAGATGACAATTCCTCATTTCTTTCATACTCAGATGGACACATATAACTCAGGCCCTCCCAGACCCAAGCCAGCACCTTTCTTCCAGTGGACTCTGTCCCTCAGCCTCCACGCTCCTCTGCTCATCCTGAAAATTAATTCACATGCACATCTTTGAGTGGCCCACCAGCACATTAAGGCCCCAACCCACCGAGTTCAATCATCAAACCCTAAAATGGCTACCTAAAACCAAAATGGAAGCCTTCCTGACTCTGTCTTTTCCGGCAGGCTCCCTCAAGCCTTTTTTTATGGATCTACTCATGAAAGATATGAAAACCAGATGTCAAGATGCTAACTCAAACCGCCTTCAGAGGCTGAATTTTCCAAAACTAGACAAACTAGCCATTAGCGCTGGTGTCCATGGCTTTCTTAGCATGTCATTTGTTGCTATGGGCTGGTGGGGAAGACTTATTGGGGGAGTGTGGGGTTACGCAACACTGGCTGCTTTGTGGAGGACAGAGAAACTATAATTGGGGGCCATTAGGCGGCTTGGCTAGGGCCACTCATGCACATCCAGTTTGTAGATTGAGAACATGGTGACTGCACAGTCCCACCGCCCGTGTCCGTGTCCCCTACCTGTGTGACTTACCCCTGCGTGACCTTTCCAACACAACACATACCTCGCCATGTCCTTTGTCTTTAAATAAACCTTGACTAGAGTCAGGGACAGACTAAAAAGCAATCAAATAAAAAAGTCACTTTTATGGCACTTGGGGGCAATCTATAGACCATTATTTACCTGTCTGACACCACCTGCAACGCTCTGTCTTGAGTTTTGAGCTTCTTCTTTTTTTAAATTCTATTGATTATTTCAAACTCAGGGCTCATAAAAGATGCATAGCTAAAATTAAGAATTAAAATCTAACTATGCAGCTCAAAATACAAGAACTATATAAGAACCAGTGTTTTATAATTAAGGATATAAAACAACATGATGGATAATGCATACTCACCAGAACCAGAGGATTTCTTCTTGCATAAATAAATGCTGGTTATCTTAATTGGATTAAGCACTAAACAACTACAAATGATGCATGAATAGCAGTAAAGTTTCCACAACAAAAATATTTAAAGCTTAAGTAAAATGTCTACAAGACAAAAAGGAACAAAATATAATATTTTTTTTTTATTTAATTAAAATTAATTAATTAATTTAAAATGAATAATGCTAAGCTTAGGAAAAAATCCAACTGATTGTGTGTGAAGTTTAGCTAACAAATGCTAATTTAACCCCATAAAGCCAAACGTATCACATTATATGCAAGAGATTTTGAGCCCTCTATTTCATGAGTATAATATTTTTTTCTCATTAAAACCCTGACGTATATGATCTGACACATGCATTGCACAGATAACCCATTAGAGGGCAGTATCACCCATCTAATGGCTTTTCCAGCTACCTTGCAAGATCGCCCCAATTGAGAAAGGAGAGACACTTATACTTATGAATAGTGGCAAATGTTCTTTCTGATTTTTGGACATACTAATATGTTTGATATGTCTGTTTATTATTATATTTTTGACAGTTATAATGTACAAATTTAAAGCATTGTGACTAAATGTATCAAGTATGAAACAAATCAAAAGTTAAAAAAAAAAATTGTTTGTTTGTTTGTTCAAAAGGACCAATAAATACTCTATTTACAAAGAATCCAAATTTTATATCATATATTTCATGGTTTAGGTTTAAGGTGAATTTAAGCTAAATAAAGATTTTGCCGATAGTAGGCTTAGTTTAGCTAAATGTTACCTGCATGTTAACTGTTGTATACTGAAATCTAAGTGTTAGCGTGTAAAGTTTAGCTGGACGAATGCTAACATCGACGACCTAACTCACAAGCCGGGGTTTACCTCGAGTCTTTTTTGTCATTCCAATCGAAATCATTCCGAATGAAGATCTCCGGTCACCCGTTTACATGTGACGTAATCCATTTCGATCTGCCATTTACATGCTCCACTACGTTATTAAGCCCGTATCCCACTGAGGGGCGAACGTTTGCGAGCATTGGCGAAGGTAGCGAATCTGCGCTCCTGTATGGGTTTGTTCAAGGTCTGTTTTGTTTTTTCTTATCGCAAGAAATTGTTTAGCAAACCATTAAAACTGTTTAGAGAACGCTGTGACCTTGAGCGAACCCTAACGAGAAATCAACATTCGCAACCTTTGCAAATGCAATGAATGCTAACTTAATGTGAATCAAGCTACAAATAACTTAGAAAACATTTTTCAAAGCACGTTAGCAGGTAACTTCCTCCTTCAAGGAGGTTCAAGTGAACCTACCATTTATTTTTTTATTCCGTGGTAGAGGGAACGGTTCAATTATGACATCTCTATTCATTTCAAAGGGGAAACCTGATTTGAGATAAAAATTATTTGAGTTACGAGCGTAGTTATGGAATGAATTCAACTCCCAAGTTTAAGCACCATTGTATGGTGGATAGGAAGTGAGTTCCCAACACAGCCGCAGTAAGGGTCCAAAGGTACAAAAACGACTTTCTTTCATGGGGCCGCCATCTTTTTATGGTTCGAGCTGATAGCACATGTGACACACAACACTCAACAAATATGTCAACATATGTACAGTACATTGGATCACATAATCATAGCATGTGTTTGTTTTTTCCGTAGTCTGTTGGAAGTCAAGAAAGCGATCTGAAGTCTTCCTCCCCTCCCTCAAACAAAAGCTTTCTTATCTGAGCCGAACCCTTTATGGACCGTCACCTCATCACCTCATCGACTCGTAATCCCGCTGCTGTCAAGGATAAGATCATCCACTTATCATAAACACATGATTTATACAAGCACTCAGATGCAGAAAACGTACTCACACTTACTTGGTACTTAAGGTGAAGTGTGGATATTTATGTAAAAAAAGAAAAACTGGTCAGTACGAAACGTTATTGTCAATTATACTACACAATATCCGTCTTGATCATCTCGCCCAATGAAAATCCTTTATGCTATCAATTCAATGGGCCCGATTTTCATGCCCAGTGCAAGTCTAGTGAAAAGCGCAGTCTAACTACACGTGGGTGAAGTTTTCTTTCTTTTGCTATTTGGCTTGACGAGCGCATAAGGTGGGATGGAAGGGAGCCGACTCCCAGCCAATCGAAGCGGCTCCCCTCATTCCCTTGAAAAACGAGGCGGTCAAAAGCTTGATATTGCCAACGCAGAAATTGACTTGCTGTGCATGAGATTGGCATTTATGTGGGTTAAATAATAGAAGAAGAAAAAAGAACACTGCACACATCTTTGCTGCAAGCTCATTTCTAACAGGGTAATCAGGACATGGGAAAAATAAATAAATGCAGAAGATACCATGCATTCATCACAAATCAAAGCGCCATCCATCCATTATCAGAACCTCTTTTTTTAGTCAATCCCAGCTGTTTTACGGCAGTAGGCGGGGTACATTCTTCGCAGAGGATAAAGAATATGTCTCTATATAGTTATATTATCTGTCTACATGCCACTGTTTATGCTCAAATATCAGCACCTCTCCTCTCCTCTGACAATGTCAAGAGAAAAGCTTGTTTTCTTTCAAAATGTCACCTTAAAAAAACTAATTCACCGGTTTTGACGTCGCATTGCGGGTGACATTGTGTTCTTATCTCCCGACCTATCGCGGCACCGCAGGCAGGCATGTGATGTTGGGTAACATAACGCCATAAAGCTTTACGAGAGGCCTGCACAACATTGGCTTTGGCGAAAAAGACACTTGCTACCTCCGCCAAGCTACAGATTTGTGATTGGTTAATTGGAAATCCGCTTGAAAATGCCATTAGATAGTTTTTTTTCTCTCCTTTTAAAATTTGAAGGAAAATGAGCCCTTGGTAAGAGGATTTTATATTGAATTTGTGCTGTTTGAGTGGCAATTGTTTAATCACAGACGTTTTACATTTAAAACACTCCGAAGTTGGGTCTCTTAACGTAAACGTTGCCACTGTTACTAAAATCTTTATAACCCTCTTGAAGGAGAGAATAAAATGTGTTACATGACTCAGCAGAAATGACATTATCAAATAACTGCTCCAGATCTAATTTAAGTCCTCGCTTCTGTTTTTCCAAATTGTTTCAATGTTTTTCAGCCATTTGTCACTCATATACCTCTGCATGTCTGTATTATACTGCCCTCAGGTCGACAGGGTTGATTTGAGAAATTGTAAAAAAATAAAATAAAATAAAATAAAAAAGACAGCACATGACCAAGTAAATATTTCATCAAAAATGTACCAGTGATTATTGTAGCAAATAAAAGGTTTGTTTTTCCAAAGACCCATGTTTTGGTGTCTTAGTAACAATGAAAAGTCAACAAGACATTGCGATAATGCAAATGTCTTCTAAACTGGGTCCCTTTGGTTCCTTCCTTAATCTGTTGAATGGCTCCATTAATGAGCCTAATGGCATGTGAGCGATACCGCACCTGAGCGAAACCGCATGGGGTGACCGCCTCGGCTTCAGAGACTTGCTCCATGGTGCAGCAAAGCAGACCGGGTAGGGAGGGCGTCATTTATGAAGCATGTCTCGATAGTCTCGCCCCCGCCAACCCCCTCTGGGTGCCCTACACACAAGGACAAAAACACACATACATACATTCAGATACGATCATCGACTATTAAGTTATAATAGGACGTCCATTGACCTTTGAGTGAGATTTGTATGAAGTCTATCAAGCATAACTAACTAAATAATGTGTTATATATTTTCTATTTTACCATATTGTAATACTGTAACAACACTGCAAAAATCCTCATGACAGTGGACAGCTACTCAAAAAAGCTTTTTGGTTTTATGAGTTATGATGTCAAAGTTGTGCATTAGTCACTAATGTGCGTGTATGCAAGTATGTTTTATTTTTATGGTAGCATATAATTATTATTTTAAGAAAGACATACATTTACTAATTAATCACAGTCATTTGTTGATGTCCACGAGACGTTTTTTTTAATTAATATTTTTAACCATTTTGAAAAACGATGTGGCCCTCACAGAGTGTATAAACACTATTTATTTACTGTGTGTAAGGTCTCACTACACTTTGGAGTAAATGGACTGTGGGGGACAGACAAAGCTGCCCTCTTGTGGTCAGAATTCAGAGCAGCATAGATAGACTATAACACACAAACGTTTATATTTTATTACGGGAATAACGCTTTGTAAGATTGTGATATTTAAAGTTGACGTTATGAGATTAATGTAGGTTTTTTTTTCAGTTGTCACATCACAAACATACAAAAAACATTGCATATTACAAGATAAGTCAAACTTTAAATTGCACAAAAAAGCATACTTTTGTATTTAGGTTTTAACAAGATGAGAAGCAAGTTTTACTTTTCAAGAATTAATTACAACATTCAAACAAAATTATTACTTATTTTTCTAGTTTCATGATTGTTTTTCTTTTTCTTTTTTAAATAAATGAAACAAAAATTAATCCGTTGTGCTCCTGATTACCACTAATGCAAGTAAACGACATGCATACTGACGAGTTAATTGATGCAATTAGCTGTTTTACCCACACATGCGTTGGCATTTGTTTAACTTGGCATTTCGTCTCGCGTTGACCCTTTCAACGTTTAGATTCATTTGTTGTACTCAAATAGGCCCACCGTCATCCTTTACCGACTTGTGATGTTTTCCTAGGAACTCAGAAATCGGTCATTTGGATGATGACTAGAATCTGTTGCGCTAGGCAAGCAAAGGCTATACTAATACTAAGCTAATTGGATAAGCCAAGTACAGTATTAGCTTTCCATTAGAAAAACACATGGACAACTATTGGTTGCCAGTCTTGAAAGAGAGGATAGTCTTTTTCTTTTTTAACCCAGGGAAAGACTACATTAAGACAGACAAATGTTAACTAATTAGTAGCTATACAAACATTTAGAAGATTGAAAGCCTATTCTTGCAATAAATTAGGCCCAGAAAAGCTACGATAAGCTAGGCTAGCTAGCTTCCGCAAACTATTGGTTCTCTGATGGAAAAAGTTAAACTAATCCAAACCTGTTGGTTTATGAAAAGAAAGGATTAAGACATTTCTTATCTATCTTTGGTAGCAATAGCCTCGGTAGACTATGCTAAAATAATTGCAACAACAAAGTATCATCCAATTTTGAGCCTTGGGTCACACGTCAAAGCGGATTTTCTCCCAATTATACCCACGTCGCGTCCTGTGTTTTTTGCTATGTGCACGTTAATCACTCCGTTGTTTCAGTTTGCGCTCTCATTTCCATCGAATCGGTGGCAGGACGAATTTACGTAGCAGGTGTGTTGAACGGAACTAGAACTACTTCCTATTTTCGCATCTAAGAATCATGGGAAATGTAGTACTTACTATCCACTGCGGCTGCCAATCAGACAACGCAAGATGAGTTTTCTAGCGTTAAATTAACAGAGTTATGCGTGATCGGAGCGAGGTAAACCGCACAGCCAGCTTCCAGTAGCTGTCGGGACCGAACAAAAAAGGTTGTATAATGAGTGCATTGACTTGTTTAGCACTGTTGAACACTCAACCAAGATAGCATTTAGCATTAGCGATTGATGAACGTCAGCAGTCTTTCGGACATCTTATATTGCCAGTCCATTGGTTAAGATATGGTTATAATGTAATTGGCTAAAATGGTGACTTTTTCCTACTTTAAACAACTTTGATTGTAATGATACTTTAGTTTTAATCCACCATTTATAACAACTCCCTTGTTTACCTGAGTGAAAGGGTAAGCTGTGCTAAGCCTATTGGCAAATAGTTAGACTTTCTGCTAAATTGAATTTTTTTTTATTTGTTTAACATCGCTAATAATCAATGTATGAAACAATCGTCTTGTTTGCATTGCTTTGCTAAGGCAGACCATAAGAAGCCAAGGCTAAGCTATTGGGGGAAGCAAATGTTTGCAACACTAGCAACTATTTATTTCTTGTCAGGGTTTGTTTAACTTCGCAAACGTTCACCTAGTTTTAATGGGGGGGGGGGGGGGTTCTATTAAAATACTAGGCGAAAGTTTAGTAAACCTTGAACGAACCCTGACGGAAGCATACATTTGCTACCTTCGCCAGCATTCGCAAACGTTCACCCCTCAGTGGGATACAGGCTTACGATAACAATAATACACAATAGACCAGTTTATTAGTCAACAATTATTTTTTATTTCCTTGTGTTTTCTATGCTGTTTTGGTTTTTAGCAACAGCTAACTGTAAATGATGATCGACTGACTGTTCTCAAGCCGGATGCGCTTTGTGCGAGGAGCAGCTCCAATATTTACAACAGTGACAACGACAATAGGAAGACTTCCCTTTTGAAGAAAAAAAAAAATCACAGTCAGAGCTAACATTTAGCTTGTGTTAACATTGTAGCGGAAAAGTCGGAATTCAGATACGACGACAGACATACAAAGTCAAAATGCTTGGTTTTTGCAGACAGAACTAAAATGCGGCATAATGTTAAGACCACATGAGCACCCGACGCAAGCTAGCTGCAGACATTTTAAACTGAAAACAATGTTATGGGCTATATCCAATATGTAGTGTGCGATTGTTTTGTTAGCATACATAACGAAAGACAATGTAATTGTGCTATTTGTTTGCAAAACATGCATAAACTTAAAAAGTCTTGCAACAGGCTAATTCAACAATGCTGATGTATGTGGAGACAAACGGAAGCGCTTGAGAACATCCTTTTTTCACATTGTGGGGAAATTAAATACCTTCTACCAAATAAACAAATTAGCGTTTAACTTTTAAGATGTAGCAAATATTTTGATACACTGAAAATGAAAATCTGTATCTATTGATCACGTGTATCCACAACCTTCAAAAGGAATGAAAAAATGTGGTAAAAGCAATCCAAACTTTTTAACATTTCTTTATAGAATTAACAAATTGGCGCTAATCGTTATGTTTTTTGTAAGACAACGATGAACAACTGTTACCAGCTATATTAAATGAACAAAAGTCTAAGGAAATTGGAAAAGTTTAGACATTATCTAAGAAATTAGAGCATTGTTGTTTTGGTTATTAAAGGAAAGGTTAACGGCTTAGCGCAAATCTTTATGCTCATACCATTTGGTAGAACACATCTAAACTTTCCAACGTTTCTTATTTAAATAAACAAATTAGCGCTAATTACTAAGATGTGAAGAACAAATGTGACCAATAAAGATCAGTGTCAGTATGTTCATCAACAATCTTCAAATGAAACTTAGATGAAAATTGGCATTAATGATTACATTCAACAACCTCATCTCTTTCTTTTTTTTTTTTCCCTTCTTCTTCTTCATGTAAACAAATTAGCGATAATTGTGACGATGTTGCAACTGGATAACTAACAACCACGTTAATCAAACTTGAAATGAAAACTGCTACGTTGCACAATCAGGGGCCACCATTTTAACATGCCAACACCTCGGAATTTAACAATAACAAAAACTAAAAGTGTGAGTTGCGTTGAACTGGCAACCGATAAGTCACCTCACTTGACGTACATACGAAATAAAGTTGTCGCCCATGCAGCGCTGCATCATTACGTTATGTTGTCATTATTATTAGAGAACGAGATGCGTTAGCCTTAGATATCTTCAAGGAGCAGAACCATAACAACAACAAAAAGGTAGGGGAATAGGGGGGGGGGGGGGGGAGAAAGGTCTCAGCCCGACTTGAAGAGCAAGATGGCGACTTGGCCCAAGTAGAAGTAGATGAAATGTTTGGTCTCGTGAGTCACGTAGCTGCCGAAGTTCCGGCCCACGATGCAGTGCCAAGTGGGGTTGTACTTCTTGTCAAATTCCTGACAAAAACACCAAAAGAGGAATATAAGCAACAGTCGCTACAATGGACAGCTGTTCAAAAGCTGTTTTCGTCCATATGTAGGAGTACTAATGTGCACCAGGCATTAAAGTGGGCAGCAATTATACATGTCTTCTATATAAATGAGTCTTAGTAGCCACTGGTGTGCATCAGTTACAGTGAACAGCTTTTCAAAATGCTATTTTCTCCTATATGCATGAGTCTTGTTGTAAAACGTGTGTGGCCAATTTTGATATGAAAGCCTCATTCATACAAAACTAGCCTCAGATTTGCTGTCCACTGTAGTCATGCACTGATGAAAAAAATAATGCTAATAGAAAAATGCTTTTTAATAGCTGTATGCTGTTGTAACTGAGGCATATTTTTTTCTTTGACTTCCTTGAAAAGTAACTGCGTCCCTTCAGTCACCTTCTTAATGTAGGCTGCGATGTCCTTCTCGATGTTATACTTCTCCATGGCCTGCGTGGCGCAGTCCACGGCGTCCTGCTGCATGTCCTCGGACATGTCTGCGTTTTTGATGACGGCCTTCCTGTCAGTCATGACGAAGACGAGGATGAGGAAGAAGAGCAGGAGGTTGATGGAGCCTGTATGGGGAAGAGGGAGCACGCACATTGTGACGGAGCGCAAATCAACACACACACACACACAAGCATTAATGACATGTCATTCAAACGCAAGACGATATGCACGGCCGAATTACATGTAGCCTAGCTAATAATATAGCCGATGGAGTCGTTCATGCGTTTTAGAACTTATTTTTTAACGCGTCACAGACATGACTTGGGGAAACTTGATACAGGTGGAGTGACATTACTTCGCCAAATCAATTCCGCAGAGAAGCACATTCGGTATTCGCCATTTTCAAAAATACCATTATTCACGTATTTCACGAGTTACACGTTTTGTAAGTAAAACGTCAAATACTAAACAAGACATGCATTTCAGTCCAACCCTTCAAATAAATCACAATATGATCTTACCTTTGTATGAGACTAAAGGAAACGGAGCCCCGCAAACGTGAATGTAGCTGGGCAAGTTTGTCAAGATGTTCTTGCTTCTAATTGCTGTTCAATTTGTGTTCTTTTTAAAGCGCAATGAGCTTGTTGTAGAAAGGTACGTTTGCGCTCTACTCTCGCTTGTTCCGCTGGACCGCCCTGCCCCTCCGTTGCGAGTTGCGGCTTCCTATTGGCCAGAGTCACCGCCTCCCCGCGCTGTGCAGGCGTTTTTCAGCAGCCCCTCTATGCCGGCATCTTATTTCCTCCCACAATGCAACATTCGCCCGTGGCGTAAAAACAGTATTTTCACATATCCTTTTTTTCCCCATTCAATTCCGTTAATTCTACAATTTTATATTTTTAATAGGCTTAAATTTAAATAAATATTAACACTGTGCTGCAAAATAACATATATTTAAAACGGTCTTCTCCATCTGTGTGCTTGCTCGTTTCTCCATACATTATTTGCTTATGGCACAAACAAAATCAAAGAGGCATTTTGTGTCGTTTGTAAAGTGTTTTTATTGAAAATGCTAGAAGAAAAAAAGGATTGATTAAGCAGAGAAATCAACATTCAAACTAGTACCCCATATGAAACCCTCCCCAAATTTTCCCGCATACCAGGCATCTACGATTCCATCCTTTGATCCAACTTCCTGGTCCTGTTTTGCTCTCGTCAATTTTCTCGCCATTATCACTGAAAAACTTTATAAAAGATAGGCAGGTGGCAGGCTATTTGAAAAAAATTAAAAATAAAGAAAAATGTTGCTCCGGGAGGTCCCCCGTTAATTAGTTCTGAAAATTTTGCTGGGAAATCCTGGAAAACTGATCCCGTTCCCGAGCATCCATCCTTGCCTATAATCCCTTTCTTAAAAATCGATCCAGCTCCAAAGGATTGCGATCCACTGAGCCACTCCTCTCCAATCAAAACCTTGAAATACCAGGAAGAAAATCAGAGGCAGACCGTTAGAACAGAACGTATACAAATTTGGGGCAAAAAAAAAAAGTGCGAGCGAGCAGGGGAAAAAAATCCCTAACATGGTGCATCAAGTCAGAGTTTTCATTTACAGATGACAGCAAAGATGTTACATTTACATCACAACACTTTTTGTCTGTAACAGGCCAAAGAGGCGTGTTTCAAATCTATGACATGCACGACAACAAGAATAAAGCAATGACATGATTGACGGAATGTGAAGCATACCATGGCCTCCATTTGATGTCCTATCCTGACCATACAAATGAAATGTGCTCCACCACAATGGGTTTTTATTCCAAATCACTTTAATCCTTCTCTTCTGAAGTCTAAAGGAAGACACAAGGTAAAATATAGTTAAAGCGTTGGTGTCTCTGTCCAAATATCCTGACAAGCCATTTTTCCTTTTTTTCCCTCCTAAAACTTGCAAAAGCATTGTGTGGCTCAACATTTTTGGGGAGAGAAGGGAAAATGGGAAGAAAAGGGAGGGAGGGGGTGTACAACTACATACCAAATTCATCTACTGTACAAGGACAAAAAATAGAGGTTAAAAAATGGTGTTGGGGTTATATCTAGGGTTGCAAAATTCAGGTTTTGTGGGGTTTTCTCTCAAAGTTTTCATGGGAATAAACGGGAATTTGTGGGAATTGTAGCTTGCAATCAGTGTGGGTGGGACAGAGGTGGGATTCAGTCCTCTCTCCCTTTCTAGTCTCCAATTTGATACACAAGAAACGACTGTGTCTGAGGAAAAACAACCTATCAGAGACAGATTGCGCAATGCCTCCAAATAAAAAAATTATCTGCGAACTCCCCATTTCAATTTTTTTAATTGGCCCTTTTTTTATTGCACAAAATTGCATCCGCATTCTGGATTGTTTGGTTGGGAGGCGAGTAAAATGTAATTAACAGTTTTTTTGTTTTGTTTTAATGACTAGAAATTGTTTACAACTTTATGAAAGAAAGACATCTGTCAAAATGCTGAATTGTATCATTCTGCATGAATGTCTGCTTATGACAAAACAAAACATTAACATTTAATTTCTTCAACAATACCTTTTCCAAAAATTCCTCAGCTTAACTTTCCATGACAATTAACGGAAGTTTTTCCGGAAACTTGCCGGAAATTCCCTACCCCTTTGCAACCCTAGTTACATCACTGGGCGGGAGGGAGGTCAAAAAGGGCAGAACGCCACCAGATTTTCTAGGAGCGTGATCGTGATCGAGAGCAGCTGTGTCGCGGCGAGTAGCGTGGCGACGGCCGTCCGCGTCCTCGGGAGTCGCTGCGGCTCCGGCTGCGGCTGGGGGTGCGACTGCGGCTCCTGCTCCGGCTGCCGCGGCTGCGGGAGCGGGATCGTCCGTAACTCGGGCTGCGGGGACCGTCTAATTTCACGCGAACGTACGCCGTCTCTCCCTGGCGGCACACAAGAGAACTGCACATTGTAGGTGGAAGGGCGCAGATTTGGAGGGGGGAGAGGGTGAGGGACGGGTGGTGTGGTGTGTGTGTGTGTGTGTGTGTGGGGAGCGTGGCCGGAAAGCGGTACTCACCTCACATGGCACACGCACACAAATCCACAGTGCCAAGAGACCAAAGCGCTAACAACATACCTCATGCGAGCGGAATTTGGAGTTGTCCAGCTTTCGGACGGCATAGGTCATGTCTTCCTTGCGCACAAACTCTACAACGCCGGTGCCGTCCCGGTACACGTCTGCGTAGCACACATCGCCCGCCTCGCGCATGTGGTCCTTCAGGTCCTGCCAGCTGCCACTCTGGGGGAGCCCTGAACACACAAGATGGCCACTATCATCTCACCATGATGCTGACGGTGTGATATATGAATGATGTCCGAATGCGGATATTACAGTAATTGGTTCCCGGGGCCCGGAATGCCATTTGGCTCAGCGCTACCCCGGCTTGAACCGCTAACTTAACAGAAACGGAAACGCTAGTGTTTTTCAGCGTTAGGGTTTCAAACAAAGGTTATGGTTAAAAATTTGCCCCAGTATCAAACACTTATCCTTCCTAATGAGAGTTATGGTTTTAAATTGGGGCTTCAAGCCAGGGTTGGGGCTTCAAGGTAATCAACACATTGAGAGTTACTTGTAAAGCTTCTCTTACTGCACTTGCATGACAATAAATGAGAATATGGATGGATGGATAAAATTACTTCCCAGGCTTGTGCTGTACTTCAAAAGAAAATTATGGCAAAAGTTGAACCCCCAATTAACAAAGTTTTGAAAAGAACAATTTACTTTTCCTTTCAAACAATATACTTAAGCAATATCGCGGCCGACCTTCCAAACCGGGACAATTATCTGCTAAAGATAATAATGGCAGCCACAAAAAAGGCAGTAACCAAGAAATGGCTGCAATCTGATCTTCCAACACAGACTGATTGGATAAGTATTATGAACACAATTGAAAGTATGGAAATAATTACCTTCTCTTCAAAACAAAAAATGGAAACATTTATTCTGTTTTGGGAAAAATAGTGTTTAAAAATAAAAAAAGTGACTCTTGAACCATTGCTGTATATATAAAAAAACTAATTACTGTATTCTATTTTTCTGTAATGTGAAATTGGTGACCAAATGTATGATTGTAGTTTTGTTGTACTTGAAAAGTTACCCAAAAAAAGTTTGACCCCTGAGGTCATGCGTTTCTTTTGTTTTCAGCTCTGTACACATCCTATTGTTCTCGGATATTCATACCGATGTGGATTTGTCACATCTGTGGTAGCAACAATACGCGCTGCGCTTCTTCTTTTTTTTTAGCATCAAAGTTGTTTGGCCTAAAATACT